>NC_033803.1:1573101-1673101 GCF_001876935.1 Asparagus officinalis
TGAGCGAAGAAAGAGTGCGGCACGATCCGTGGCTGAATTTCATGACACTATGGCTGCCTGCATCAGGCTTGCGCTGGAAGAAAGTTGTCCTTTCGAGAGCTTCGAAGAGGATATCGACTATATCATAGGCTTCTTAATCAAGAGGCTAAAGCATTCCGGGGCGCAGCCTTATTTCCAGCGTAAGGAGGCGGTGAAAGAAGCCATCCAGCAGTTGCTTGCTCTTCGCGCGAAGAGTTCCACTCTTGTGGATCTTGCATCCGGCGAAGTCCGAGCGGTGGTGCAAGAGCGGGATCGCCGTCTGAATGAAACTATGTCACTAGAGGCGAGATTGTCGGAGGAGCTGGAGCAGGCCAAAGCTGAGAATGAACGGATGGTCTTCGAGCGACAGAAGGCTGACAACCGCGTTTCTCGCTTGTCTTCGGAGGTAGAGGCTCTGAAGCAGGTCATAGCCAAGGCGCGGGCCTCATTGGCTATTCAAGAGAAGGCTTGTGAGCAGGCGGTCAAAGAGTTGGAGAACATTGAATCTCGCCAGCAGCTGACTGCCAATTCAGTGGAGGAAAAGGAGCGAGCCCATAAGGAAGCCAAAGAGACCGTTCAAGACTTGGCCTCGCGTACGGATGAAGATCTTCGCCGAGAGATTCTAAGGAGGCTTGAACTTCGCCATGCCGAAGAACTTCGTGAGGCGGAGCTGCGGTTAAAATCTCTGTAATTCGTTTTCAATTTTCCGTTTGTAATAGGACTTCCCTTTCACGAATGAAATTATCCCTTTTGTTTCTGGCCTATTGTCATTTGTGTGCGTGTGCCATTTTCGTAACCATGCATTGGTCAGAATCTGGCCGCAAGAGGACCTCAACTGCAGCGGGATTATCATCGATTGATTTGCGCTGTAGGTTTATTTCGATTGCAGGCGAATTCGGCCCGCAGGCGGATTTGCAAATGCTAATGGCGATTCTGACTCTGATCGGGTTACGCTTTTAGCGGGCCACGTGTTAATCCACGTGTACGCCGGTTAAGGAGACGTGGGATAGCCGCTTCGCATTAAATGCGAGGTAGTGGGCCTCTTCGTTCCCCACGTCCGATTTGAGCCGTTTGTTGAAGATCGTGCTCAAGGAACTGCCAGATCTCGTCCGTCCAGATCCGATCCGTTCGGTCTTGCTCTCTAGCTGCTTTAATCCTGAACGGTCTAATCAAGTACTGAGTAACCGCCTAGGACTCTTAGGGTATTTAACACCCTAACTCTTCCTCGAGAGGGCCTATCGTCCTCCTCAGAGTAAACCCAAACTTCTTCTTCCTCACACTCCCAATGGCGCCGAAGGTGAAGAGAGTCGTTTCCAAGAAAAGGAAAGAGCCTGGTTCTTCAGGTGCTGCCGAAGCCGTCGCGGCTGAAGGTATCTTCTTGCTTCGACTTTCGTGTGAGTTTAGTAGGTGTTCCTCCCCCAACTGTTCCCTGTATCGCTTGTTGCGTCTTACAGGTCGAGAGGAGGTGCCGGCTGCCGAGGAGCATGCGGCCGATCCCATTCTGATTTCAGACGACGAATCTGAAGGCCGTGCGAACTCCGCTGCTCCGGATCCCGCTCCCCAGCCGGGAGCCGAACCTTGCCTCGAAATTCCTCCCATCACGGCGCTTGCTCCAGGCCAGAGGTCTGTTCCCTCCGAGTCTCAACCATGGCAGGCCCGTATTGAAGAGTTCGAAGGTGCTGTAAGGCAGGCAATTTCCCTCGTCGAACTCGGTATGGGTAGCTTTGACAGCTTCAGGCAGTCCCTCTATGATCGCGTGGCCGATTTACGGCGATCAGGTGAAAACCGTCTCGCTACCCGTTGCGTGCGTGAACTCCGTCTCTTGGAGCCACGCATGATGGTGCTAGAGGACTTGCTACGGGGAGGTCCGGAGGCTAAAATGGCATCCTGTCTAGCTCACTTCGGGCGTCAGGAAGCCCTGGAACAGGAAACC
Organism: Asparagus officinalis; assembly: GCF_001876935.1. NCBI lineage: Eukaryota > Viridiplantae > Streptophyta > Magnoliopsida > Asparagales > Asparagaceae > Asparagus > Asparagus officinalis. The sequence goes on from NC_033803.1 coordinate 1,575,053, forward strand.
CGCTCCAAAGAGATAGCGGATTCGGAGTCTGCGGCTAACTTTTGGGTGAGTCAACAACGTTTGCTAGAGGAGCAAGTCATTGACCTCAACCATACCATGGCTCGCCTGAGGGCCGAGTTGGGACAGGCGGAGGCGAAGTGGAAGGGGCTCCAATCCGACGTTATTAAGGTGAACGAGCACGCTGAGGCGGAGACTCGGCGCCTGCTGGCTTTGCGTCAGACAGATGCTGCCGCCATGTCGAACCGCGAAGATCGAATTCAGAAAGCCGCTGAAAATAAGGCTCGGGAAGACCACGCGAGCCAGGTAGAGGCAGTCAAAGAGGAGATCTCCACCTTCAGCGTGTCCGACTAAGACTTCTGCCTCAGGATTGTATTAAGACCTTTTGCTTGCCTGTTTTGCATTTGAAAGTACGCCATGACCCGTAAGGTCATAACTTTGTTCAAATGTATTGTTTTGAAACACTGGGTGTATGTTTTGCTTCTTTGAACATTTCATTATGACTTTCGCAATTTGCAAAAATATAACTTTGTTCAAATGTACTGTCTTAAGGTATCAATGAGGTTTTGTGTCCGCTCATTGCTTGTGTATTGGCGAGATTTAATTTGTTTTCAGGCGAGATTTTGACCGCGGCGAGTTCCGCTTGGAAGCTAAACTAAACTGTTGGCGAGTTTCGCTTGGAAACGCAACCCAACGGCTGGCGAGTTTATGCTGTGTGCGAGACCCGTATGATGGTGGGCTTGTGTTGAAAACCCGACCTGATTCACCTGGCGAGTTTGAATTGTAGGCGAAAACTCGAACAGCTAGCGAGTTGATCCAATAGTCGGGGATCCGACTGCGGGCGAAACTTGTGCCACGTGTCGGTCGGCGGGCCCAAGTGCTTGCCAGCCAAGACTCTGCAGGCGCATTAATGCCCATTTATGGTGAAGCGACCGGTCGCTTCGCCTCTCGTGCCCCAATCCGATCTGTCGGTTTGGGGTTTCGAGAGTAGCCTTAAAGGCGCTGAGTTCGAAGCGTCGCAGGGCGTTCTGACCGTTTGATCGCTCGGGGTGCCGAATCTCAGCCGTTGGGTTTCTTATAATATATATCCATACTCATCTCTCTCCAGCAGAATCCTTACTGCTTCAAGAGAAATCCGCCAGAAAGAGCTTTCCCAAGAACTTCTCCCTCTATGGCTTCTTCTTTCGATCAAAGTGATGCTGAGGGAGTCAAGGCTCGGGAAGACCACGCGAGCCAGGTTGAGGCGGTCAAAGAGGAGATTTCCACCTTCAGCGTGTTCGACTGAGACTTCTGCCTCAGGACTGTATTAAGATGTTTTGCTTGCTTGTTTTTACATTTGGGACTATGCCATGACTCTTAAAGTCATAACTTTGTTCAAATGTATTGTCTTGAAACGCTGGGTGTATGTTTTGCTTCTTTGAACATGTTATTATGACTTTCGCAATTTGCAGAAAACATAACTTTGTTCAAATGTACTGTCTTAAAGTCCCAATGAGGTTTGTGCCCGCTCATTGCTTGCGTATTGGCGAGACTTAATTTGTTTTCAGGCGAGACTCGATCGCGGCGAGTTCCGCTTGGGTGCTAAACCCAACTGTTGGCGAGTTCAAGCAGATGAGTAAACTCCTTTGCTGGCGAGTTTCGCTTGGGAACGGAACCCAACGGCTGGCGAGTTTATACTACGTGCGAACTCCGTACGATGTTGGGCTTGTGTTGGAAACCTGACCCGATTTGCCCGGCGAGTTTGAACTTCAGGCGAAACTTGAGCAGTCAGCGAATTTGTCCAACAGTCGGAGATCCAACTACGGGCGAAACTCGTGCCACGTGTCAGTCGGCGGGGCCAAGTGCTTGCCAGCCAGGAGTCTGCAGGCGCATTAATGCTTATTTATGGTGAAGCGACCGGTCGCTTCGCCTCTCGTGCCCAATCCGATCTGTCGGTTCGGGGTTTCGAGAGCAGCCTTTAATGGCGTCGAGTTCGAAGCGTCGCAGGGCGTTTGGACCGCTTGATCGCTTGGGGTGATGAATCTCCACCGTTAAATTTTTCGGAATATATACTTGCACTTGCTCTTCTCCAGCAGAGTCCCTACCGCTTCGAGAGAAATCCGCTAGGAAGAGATCTCTGCGAAAAAGAACTCTCTCTCTCATGGCTTCCTCTTCTAATGATAGTGGTGCGGAGGGTGTCGGTTCTTCCTCCACCGTCGTCGACGTTGGTGCTCCGGCTGCCGTCCCCGCGATTCCGGACCCCTTGGCTCATCCCGCCTTCGTGCCCCTCCAGGAATTGGTGGGCTTGGTGCACGGGGTTGCCATCTCAGTCAGCGTTGGCGACGGACGTTACTACGACGCGCTCCCTCATGTGGAAGCGTGTTTGGAGGCGGTTCGCCGTGCGGGTGATGCCTCGCTCACACGGCGATGTGAGCGGGAGCTTGAGCGCATTGAGGGGTGGATGTACCGCCTCGAAGAATTGGCCAACGAAGATTCCTCTGATGAGCCGCCGCCCCCTTCTTTGTGTCATCTACTCGAGCGCAAAGAGCGAGCGAAAAGGATTCAGGCGAAAGAGGCCGAGCTCCAACGTCTGCGGAGGCGTCAACAAGCGGTGCTGGACCGGATGGATGCCTATCTGGACAGGGCCTTCTTCGAGGACGCTGGCTCCCTCCGCGGCGAGGCGAAGTTACGGGAGCGCCAGCTTACGGTGAGGAGGCTCGGCGAAGCTGCCGCGGCGGTGGACCAGGAGCTCCAGCTCCTTCGCCAAGAGGAAGAAGCCAGCGAGGCGGAGTTGGCCCGGCGGCAACCGGAGCGGAAGGAGAAGGCGAGGATCCAGCGGGCTGCGGAGCGTGCGAAGCTCAAAGCGAAGATCGGCTCGTTCAGCCTGCTGAAGTTTTTGTAATGCCGTGTTCAAGTCCATCCTTCTGTCTTCTTGAACTTTTTTTTTTGTGTCAACTTAGTTGGTACTTCGGGCATCACAACTAAACTGAAAACTCATGTAAATTATGGCCCGTAGTGGCCCTTTTGCTTATTCTGTTCACCTTTGCTTTGCGCATACAGTTTTCTCTCTTTGACTGCGCCGTTGGGCATTTGAATTGAACTTGACGATCCACTGATTGTCCTGTTTAGGACTTAGTCGTATTAAGCTCTTGTTTTGCTTTCTGTTGCTCATAGCGTGGGATCGGATTAACTCCGATCTTCGCGTTGTAGCTCCAACGGGATCGAGAGAGTAACCCTTGGATCGCAATAAAGAACAAACATTCGCCTTTACGGCCAACTGATGAACTTGACTTCGACTCGCTTTTCGGCGAGTTGTTGTATGGGGGAACCGACAGACAGGTTGTCTGTCGAACCGTGTTCGACAATTGTCGTCATGTGGGAATGTGACAATTGATTGTGGTAGGAGTCATCGCCTGGTAGACTCTACCTATCAGTTATCCTAAAGCAATGTTAGGACATCTGGAATAGGTCAAATAGTTCAGGGACGTAGGAGTGTGACTATTGACAGAAGTAATAGCACGTCGCATGGTAGGCTATTACTTAGGCTATGCTATTCGTAAGAATAACGGCGCCAACCATCAGAGGTGATCATTAACTTGATGGGATCTTGTCGCGATTGGAGCGACCGTGGGGGGAGGCTACCATTTCTCAGAATAAGAGTGGTAAGCGGATTTTGTCAGAGGTTTGATGTTAACTTGACGGGGAATGTCGTGATTGGAACGACTTTGAGGACCCACCATCCTTTAGAAGAGGATTGGTAAGTTGATTTTGTCAGAGGTTTAATGTTAACTTGACGGGGAATGTCGTGATTGGAACGACTTTGAGGACCCACCATCCTTTAGAAGAGGATTGGTAAGTTGATTTTGTCAGAGGTTTAATGTTAACTTGACGGGGAATGTCGTGATTGGAACGACTTTGAGGACCCACCATCCTTTAGAAGAGGATTGGTAAGTTGATTTTGTCAGAGGTTTAATGTTAACTTGACGGGGAATGTCGTGATTGGAACGACTTTGAGGACCCACCATCCTTTAGAAGAGGATTGGTAAGTTGATTTTGTCAGAGGTTTAATGTTAACTTGACGGGGAATGTCGTGATTGGAACGACTTTGAGGACCCACCATCCTTTAGAAGAGGATTGGTAAGTTGATTTTGTCAGAGGTTTAATGTTAACTTGACGGGGAATGTCGTGATTGGAACGACTTTGAGGACCCACCATCCTTTAGAAGAGGATTGGTAAGTTGATTTTGTCAGAGGTTTAATGTTAACTTGACGGGGGATGTCGTGATTGGAACGACTTTAGTGGATCCGCCATCTCATTGGAGAAGATAGGCGAATTGGATGGATTTGTCGTGATATGAACGACTTTAGTGGATCCGCCATCTCATTGGAGAAGATAGGCGAATTGGATTCCGTCAGAGGCTTTCGCCCGAACGGGTAAAGTAGGAGCAGTTTAGCCTCATGTACCAGTTGGAGGGCGCTGAGGGCCAGTTTAGACTCTTGCACTCGTGGGAGTTTGTGAAGGAGCACTATGGGTAGTACTTCTTCAGATACTTGCCGTTGATGGGCATCATGATTTTATCGCCGTTCGGTTTGACGAGGCGATAGGCGCCGTTCGAGTAGACTGTCTCTACTACGAATGGCCCTTCCCATTTGGACTGGAATTTCCCCTTCTTCTTGGAAGTGAGGATCATTGGTCTACGGACGGATAGGACGAGCTCTCCTTCTTTGAAGGCTCGGCGCTTGACTTTCTTGTCGAAGCTCCTGGCCATCCGAGCTTGGTAAAACTCGATGTGCTGCTGAGCTTCCAGTCGCCTGTCGTCCAGCGCTTCGAGTTCTGCGAGTCGAAGCCGGTGATTCTCCTCGGCTGTCATTCCTGTTGATAAGGCGACGCGGAGGGATGGAATCTGAATCTCTAACGGCAATACAGCTTCGCAGCCGTATACCAACGAGTAGGGCGTAGTGCCAGTCGGTGTGCGAACCGTCGTGCGATATGCCCACAGGCTTTCGCCTAGCTTTTCATTCCAGTCGCGCTTGCTAGTGGAAGTCAGCTTGGTCAAGATCTTGATGATCGTCTTGTTGAAAGCTTCGGCCAAACCATTCGCTGAAGGGTTGTAGGCCGTGGACGAGAGGTTCTGTATCCGGAGTTTGTCGCAGAACCGGGTGAAGGCATGGCTAACGAATTGCGTGCCGTTGTCGTGAATGATACGCCGGGGTACGCCGTATCGGTATATGACATGGTGCTTAATGAACTTAATCACGTCGCTAGTCTTGACTTCTCTTAAGGGGATGGCTTCTGCCCATTTAGAGAAATAGTCGGTGATCGCGAGGATGAAGCGATGGCCTCTCGCCGATGGTGGAGAAATTGGCCCGACTATGTCCATCCCCCATGCCTCGAAGGGCCAAGATGCCCTCGTCGGATGTAGATCCTCAGGAGGCTGGTGCATGTAGTTGGCGTGGATCTGGCATTCGTAACATCGCTTAGCATAAGCGACTGCATCAGTAACCATCCCAGGCCAGAAGTAGCCCATCCTACGTAAGCGATCCCAAAGCTTGGGTCCGGGCTGATGAGCTCCGCACACGCCGTCATGTGCTTCGCGTACGGCTTCTTGCGCCTCTGCTTTTGAAAGGCAGCGAAGTAGCAAGCCGTCATATGACCTGCGATACAACGTTTTAGTGGTTGAATCGTAGTAGAATCGCGAGGCACGTCGCCGGATAGACTCTCGTTCCTTCGAATCCTCAGGCAACATGCCGTATAGGACATAATCGATGATCGGGAGACGCCAGTCTTCCTGATCTGGCTGACCCGAGGCTTGATGAGTGGCGTTTGCCTCTGGGACGTCTCTGGGTCGAAAGAGTTTTCGGCTGGCGACAGCGACCTTTTGGGTCGTTCCAGGAGGCTGGGCTAAGTTAGCTGCCAAGGATGCGAGAGCATCCGCATGGGTGTTCTTTGAACGGAGCACGTGCTCAATACGGAAGCTCTCGAATGACTCCACTAGTCTGACCGCTGCTCGGTGGAGCGGGATAAGATCTTCATTCCTGACTTCGTATTCGCCAGTCATTTGTTTGACAATGAGTTGCGAATCGCCATAAGCCTCCAGATGCTTTATCCCGAGCTCTTTGGCTAACTCGAGCCCTATGAGCAACGCGTTGTACTCGGCTACGTTGTTGGTACATGGTTCCGTCAAGGAAAAGGCCCGGGGAAACACGTGACCATGCGGGGAGGTGAGGGCCACTCCCACTCCTGCAGAAATAGAGCCGCTCGCGCCTGCGCGGGACGCACCGTCGAAGAACATCTGCCACACCTCCGGCGACGAAGTCATATTGGCTTCGGGAGGTTCATCCGGCAGATCTTCGAATAGATCGGTCTTCTCCCCCAGCGGGTGACTAGCCATGAGATCGCAGATGGCTTGTCCCTTGACCGATTTCTGCGGCATGAAATGAATGTCGTATTGAGAGAGCAGAAGTGCCCACCTGGCCAGGCGCCAGTTTAGCGCTGCGGGTTGTGTCATGAAGACCCGAATGGGATTCATCCGGGAGATGACATGGATGGTTTGGCCAACCAAGTAGTGCCGCATCTTTTGGATAGCGAACACCAAGGCTAGGCATTCCTTCTCGACCATTGGGTACCGTTGCTCGGCGCCCTGCAAGGTTCTGCTCAGGTAGTAGATGCCCTGCTCGTGGCCTGCATCATCGTTCTGAGCCAAGAGGGCACCCAGAGAATGTTCCATAGCCCGTATGTATATGAGGAATGGCCTTCCTGAGATTGGCGCCGCAAGGACAGGCGGATTTGAGAGATAAGCTTTGATCTCCTCAAAAGCCTTTTGGCATGGCTCATCCCAGACGAAGGAGGTACCTTTCTTCATCAGCTTAGAGAAGGGTTGGCACTTGCCCGAGAGATTCGAGATGAATCTTCGGATATAAGCCAGTCGTCCTTGAAGGCCTCTCAGCTCTTTAAGATTTCGGGGTGGTTGGAGCTCTTGAATAGCTCGCACCTTGTCTGGATCAATTCGGATCCCTTTCGTCGTGACGACGAAACCGAGGAATTTACCGCTAGACATTCCCAAGAATGACTTGGTAGGATTCATCTTGAGCTGATGAGTCCTCATGAGTTCGAACATAGCCTTCAAGTCTTGGAGGTGATCCTCCTTATGGCGACTCTTCACGACCAAGTCGTCCACATAGCATTCGACCGTCTTTCGCAAATGATCTCGAAAGATCATGCTCATGGCTCGTTGGTAGGTTGCGCCAGCGTTCTTGAGTCCGAACGGCATGACGGTATAGCAGTACACCCCCATGGGGGTCCTGAATGCAGTGTGCTTCTCGTCTTCGGGGTGCATTTTGATTTGGTTGTACCCCGAGAAGCCGTCCATGAAGGACATCCTCTCGAATCCGCACGTATTGTCAATGATGACATCCGTGATGGGCAGAGGGAATTCGTCTTTAGGGCACGCGGCGTTGAGGTTCCTAAAGTCGATGCAGATGCGGATCTTGCCGTTCTTCTTCAAGACTGGAACAATATTCGCCACCCAGTCGGGGTGTTGCTCCTCTCTGATGAAGCCGGATTCGATCAGCTTCTTTACTTCAGATTCGATCGCCTCCATGATTTGGGGGCGAAACCGCCTCTGCTGTTGTTTGACTGGCTTGGCGTCAGGGTTGATGTTGAGGCGATGCGTGGCGACCCGCGGATCCAGGCCAGGCATATCCTCGTAATTCCAGGCGAAGACGTCAATGTATTCCCGTACGAGGGCGATGAGATCCTCTTTTTCTTGAGGAGGCAGACTGCCGCTGATGAATATGGGTTTGGGATTCGCCTCGGTACCCATGTTCACCTGGAGGACTTCGTCTTCAGTTGGTGGTTCGCGCTGTTCGAAGCGACTGTTCCACTGGGCGCTAACATGGCGATCCCATGTCTCGTCGTAAAGTGGAAGTTGTTCGTCCTTCGCCATTTCGGCGGGGTCTACTGTAGCCATGTTGACTGTAAGGCCATCGAACAGATCCCTTACGCTAACGTCGGAGTCCCAGGCCGAGGTTGTTGACGACTGATCTCCTGAACATGCGTAATCGGAATCCTCGTCGACGTAAAAACAACACTCCGATGAGGAGGAGGAGTAGCCTAAGCCTCTCCTAGTCCTGTTGAAGTAATTTGAGGGCTTCCCTTTGGGGACGTAGGATGGTTTGATGACCGTCTTGCGTCCTCGGCCGTAATTCAGGCCCTCCAAGCGAGTGAGGTCGTACCCCATGTTGCTCATTATGCGTTTCGCCACTCGACTGTATTGCGAGAACTGGGGCGCTGGGTCTTCGTCCTCAGATTCGTCCCATAGCGTGCGTAGGGGGCGATCGATTCGACCGAAGATGATGTCTTTTCGATACCTCTTCCGTGCTGGCACGACGAATACAGCTCGCGATGGCTCGATCGGCCGCGTCTTGAAGATGTATGACGAACATACCGGCAAGTGTAGAGAAGACTCACTGTAGAGTGTCGACCATGAGTTATTAGGTGCGTCGTCTTCGGACGAGGAGCAAGACGACAAATAAGCAAGGTCGGATTTCTCATTCATGATAAGCTTCTCTGCCTGAACGGCGTTAGTTACATGGTGACTCTCATAACCAATTACAATCGACTCAAAGTCGTTCAGAATTAAGCTGTCACCGTATTCAGGTTCGCTATCCGCCTCATTGCCACTTTCCAGTTCTTCCACCGGTGGCTGGTCGGGGTCCTGGTATAGCAGAGAATCCGCGAAGTAGTTCTCGACGCCCTTAAAGGGGTGTTTGTCGGCCACTACCGTTCTTACCCGCTCGTAGTCGTCCACGTACTTCAAACACTGGTGTAGCGTGGATGGAACGATCCGGTTGCCATGAATCCACGGACGCCCCAGGAGTATGTTGTAGGAGGGTTCAGCATCGATAACGTAGCACGTCACCTCCGTCTTCATGTCGCCTATCCGACATTTCAGGCGGATTTTGCCGAGTGGCCGAGTCCCTGTGGCGTTGAAGCCGAAGATGGTAGTCGAGGTCGAGGCTAGGCGCTTCGACGGTATCCCCAAATGTTTGATTAGCTTCAGGGGCACGATGCTCAGTGCGGACCCCGGGTCAACCTGGATCCGATCCACTTTCGCCGAGCCGACGTATCCTGTGAAGTACAGCGGCCGGTCATGGGACGTGTTCTTGATGAGCATGTCCTCGGGGGTGAAAGTGATGCAGGGGATCTGTCTCTCTGAGACTTGGCAGCAAGTTGTACAGCCCTGTTCGATCTCCGTTTCTTTTGAGAAATGGGTCGAGAACGCCTCTGCGTCAGCCAACGCCTCTTGTAGGGCTTCCCGGGTAGGCCTAGACAACCGGAGGAGGTCGTACACGGTGATTCGCGCGGGTATGCTTTTCAATTGCGCGAGCACGTTGAACCGGTAAGGCTGGCGGCTTGAACTTGGCTCCTCTGGATTGGGAGGGACTGCTGCAGCCGGCCTCGCGGGAAGTCCTGCTGGGTTTTCCGCCCTCGCGGGATATTGCTTCGCAAACTCCTTTCCGGCTCTCGTGGCGAAGACGTTGGTGTCTTCTTCAGAGTCGGTTAAGGCAGTCATCGCCGCGTCGTCTGTATCCAGGATGGCGGTGACAACGTTGCAATATTTCCTCTTAGCCTCCTTGGAAGGCTGTGCGGTCCATTGCTCGTCGTCGAGGAGGTCCGGATGGACCCACATCACTTGCCCTGATGGCAGAGTTTGTGGAACCAAACCCTTCTCCCGCTGGTTGTGAGGATCGTCGTTAGTGATCTTCAAAACCGCCTTGGGGATAGGAATTATCCCCGCCGGAGCTTGAACCTCCGGGAGACCCGTCCCAAAGCTCAAAGTGACCATGTTCGCCGTCACTTGCTTTTGGACCTTCTCTTTCTTCAAGACCCCCGCGTCGTAGAGGGCCTGGAGTTTGTCCTTGAGGACGTAGCACTTGGTTGTGTGATGCCCAAGGAATCTGTGATATGCACAGTAACTTGGGTCACCGGTTTTGTCCGCCTCCTCAGGCTTCGCGGCTTCTGGTAACTTAATTCGCCCACTCTTGAGTAGAGTGTCGAGAGTCGCCACTACCTGGTCTTCTTTGAAATCATATTGCCGCTGGGGGCGTGGTTCAAATTGCCTGGGTTTCGGCTTTTGAACGAACTTTGGCGCCGCGGCAGAGTCTACGGCCATAGCCTCTTTTCCCTTCGATCGAGGAGGGTTCTTTGGCGCCGCTGGTTCTGCTGCTCCCTTTTTGGACTGTGGCTCTTCGGCCTCCAGCCTCTTGATCATATTTTCAACTTGCTCGCCTTGGCGAACAAGTTCCTTCCAAGTCCGGGTTTCAACTGCCCCTATTTTGGACAGGATGTGGATTGACAGATTGTTGCGGCACATCTCAATCAGTGTCGCCTCGGAAACTTGGTCCCGACAGTGGACTGATCGATTTCGAAATCTCTTTACGAAGTCGTTAACTGACTCCGACTTACGCTGCTTCTCAGCGAGGAGAGTGGCCATTGACACTTCCGTGTCGTCGTCGAAGAAGCGGGCGAGGAAGAGCTTTTCGACGTCGGCCCATGCCTTGATGGAGCCAGGCTCCAGTTTGCGGAACCACTCAAAGGCCACCCCCTTGAGGGTACCTATGAATAGTCGGGTGAGAATGGCGTCGTTCCCGGTGAGGAATCCGGTCTGCGCCATGAAGTAATAGATATGTTGCGAGGGTGACCCCTTGCCATCGAACTGCACCAAACTGATTGGCTTGAACTTCACTGGGTATGGGACCGTGTCCCATTCGATAGGGTAGGGACGTACCACCCCCAGCTTGTTCATGTTTTGCTGAAGCTTCAGCGCGTTCAGTTGGTCCTGGAACTCGTCGAATCTTTTGTCACGGGTGCTATCCGCGGTGTGCGACGTTCCTATCGATGTTTTGGAGGAGTAATCGGATTGTCGATCATCCTCCGTCTCAGCCGCTGGACGGTGAGGTGGTACCCATTCTTTATCCCTAGTCTGCCGGGGCAAGGGACGTTGGGTTCCCTTCTTTTTCTTCTTGCTCAGCAGTTGCTCCATCATCTCTCTTAGAGAGTCGATGGTCGCCTGCTGTGCCTCCAACTTTTGAGCCATTGTCTGCTCGTGGTTGGTATCGGTCATGTGCGCCCTCGCCTGCGCGTCTTGACTTGAGCGCGAGGTCTGGGATGTGGCCGCCGCCGAATGAACCTCATCTTCGCCGCAGGAGGGAGGTATTAGGGTGGAATAGTCAAACCCAATACTTACCCCCCGGCGACTACGGGTTCGCTGGAATATGCCTTCCTGCCGGCGTCGGGCAGACCGGGTGTTAGGTCTTAAGACGGAGTCCGAGTCTGGCGAGTCGGAGAGTACCGCCTTCCCTTTATCCGTCATGTTGACTGTGGCGGATGAGAGTTCCAGGTCGTCAGCAGCGCGTCTTTTCTGGTGACGGCGCCTTCGACGGGAGGGCCTCGGTCGAGAGGCCTGTTGAGAAAGCCTCTCAAATACCGAAGGTTTCGCCGTTCCAACGCATTGGCAGTCGGCGAGGACCGTGTGGATGAGTCTCTCGCAATGACACTGAGGATTCGCCTCGTGAATAGTGCGTTTGCGAGTCAAGAATTCTCTGAGGTCTTCTACGGGTGGTTGGTGACAACCCCGGGCCTCAGAAGAGTCGCTCTGGTGAGCTGACGAGAGATTTTTGGGCGCTCTCTCTGGCGCGTGTTGGGTGGAACGCCTTGGTGTTGGAGTCAGGCGATCTCGCCTTGACTGGCGAGTCTTCGCGTTTGAGCGAATTCCAGTATGTGGGCGAGTTTCGACCCCGTGTTTAGAAGAGCGGGTTCGGGAGGAACCGCCTATTTCCTTTCCTTTACGTTTATCCGCCAAATGATTATGGCGAGGCTCGCCAGCCTTCGAGGATTCGCCTACTTGGGTAAGCTCGTATGCTCGGTGTGGTTTGTTCGCATCAGGGATATGACCTGAGAAGCGAAGTCCTCCTGAGCGGATGGCTCTGCTGTCCTCGGTTGACGCTCCTGATTTGGAGGGCCTTCTGAGGTCGGGCAGCTTGCCTTCCCGTCTAGTGTTTCTCGGGCCTGTGTGATGGTTCAGGCCATTATGAGAAATGGAGGTTTGGACCCCCTGTCTGACGGGTGTTTGCCGTCGCTGTTGGTTAGTTCTCCCAGCGGGGAGAACGTCACCGTGGGTTGTGGCATTGCGGTTTGTGCCGGAGTGAACCGGCGCTTCCTCCGAGGTAGGTGTCTGTGTGGACCGCTTGGCGATCCATCTGGCAGACCCTTGCCTCTTGCGCTCGATCTCTGGCTTGGCCTTGATCGATCGCGAGGGAGTGGGCTCCTCCGATGAGACTCGGTTGGAACCCTCGGGTGCGGAGGCTTTGACCGTCTGAGGTCGGCCTCGGCGCACAGCTCTGTGGCGTTTGCGGGACGCATTGCCACCCGAGGAGGAGGAGGACAAGTATTCTTCGTACTTGGCCTGGTCGAACTCGATTTCGAGGGACTCTACTGTCGTCCCGATAGTAACCTCATCAAACTGAGCCACCACCATTTCACTCGATGAAACAGCTGCTCCCACTGTGGTCGCCATCTTCTGTAGGGTGAAAATTTGATTCTTCCGAAGAAAGGAGTTTCGTTTGTATTTATAAGAAAGCTTATTACAAACTAACAAATCAAATGTTTACAACAGAAGCAGAGGGAAGGCCCTCTTTGTTTTGTGTGGGGACTTTAGGTGGCTATAGGACGCTTCGCTCGATGCTCGGGTCGAGTCTGCTTCCCTTGGACCGTTTGAATGAGGTTGCTGGAGAGCTTCAGTTCGCAGTAGAAGCTCGGGGCAATGGAGTTCGGGTCTGCTTGGTTCGTCGGCGATCGGAGCTCGGAACTAGGCAGCAGTGCTGTAATGCAAGGATTTGCTAACAGCTTGGTCTCAACTCTTTTTTCTCCAAGTTTTGCGACCTCTCTTCCATCGTGCTGGAAGGGGTTTTTAAATGAAAGAAGGACAGCTTGACTTCTCCTTGAATTGTGGGATGTGACCACATCCTCTTCAGAGACGTCTCGCCGTTCCTCGATACCATGAACGGTCATTCCAGGGATTGTGCTCTATGTCCTGTCACCTACGATGGGAAGGCCCATTCTTGTATGTGAGGCAACAAACGACTGCTATCCGAGTGGATTTGACCAGCATTAATGAACCGCATTTATGAGTTCGCAGATCGATGAAGTGTCTGTCCGATCACTTGTACTGTGCGTGACCGCCCGGCGTGCTTTGAGCACGACGCTTTCTCCTTTCCGGTCAGGAGAGGCGGTGAAGTAGGTGTACAGTACTCGAGTGAGTCTAGCCAGCTTGCCGAGTGCCGGCGGATCCAGCTCCAGACTCAGACAGCCGAGGTGAGTCGCATTTATGAATGCTCAGGTTGACTCGACACCTGTCCAGTCCCTTCGCGCTGTGCGCACTGTGGGCGGCCGTTTGACGGTCCTGGGGTACTATGCTCTCTCTCCCTTTGGGTCGAGAGAGATGGGAAGGCCCATCTCAGCACGTGGGGTAATGGATACCCAGCTGTACTGACGGTTTTGGGGCTTGCTGGCGGATTCGACTCCGAACTCGGGCAGGCGAGTTGAGCGAAGAGCGAATTTTCGCCATCCTGATCGATCCTGACTCATGCTGGCGAGTCGACCGTTAGGCGAACCTGGACTTGAGTACAATCGACGTCTACGCGGTTTAGGTCCGCGCCAGAGAACTGGGCGTGCGAACTCTTCTCGTAGACAAATTTCCTGTAGACCCATAGAGGTATTTTTTACCGTCTACAGCTACCTGCATGATCTTGTTACTTGGTTGATTTTTGGATTCGTCTGATTATTAGTATTCCAGTTGCACGCCTCTATTGTTATTCTATCATCACTTGTTCTATTTTTATTTCTGCTATAGCATTGACCACGTATATATTATCATTACTGTTATTGCATTTGTTCCTGCCTTGGGGGATCTTGCCGTGTGTTCCACACGCTGACGTGCTCCTATTTTCTGGGTGTACGTCAGATTTAGGAGATGAGCAGCCTCAGTTCGGGATAGTTCAGGAGCCAGAAGATTCTTAGCAGGGGTGTCTTGCAGAAGGAGTAGAAGAACCAACTGAAGCGTAGTGATTTTCTTCTGTAGTAGTAGTTGGATATTAAAACTCTTTTACTGCATTTTTCTTTAGTTTGATGATAGATTTAGTATTTTATTTCCTTTATTATGGACTATGTATTTCTTATTTCCTAGTTGAACTGTTGTTGTAATAAGGGTATGTTTGACCCATATTTTATGTCTGGGATGATTTACCATTGATGATATGTCTATTCCTTATTCTGAGTTGTCTTTATATTCTTGCTATTGTGATCGGGGACCTGTGACTTCACGTTGTACTTATTTCCAGACGCTTAGCGTATTGGATTGAGAAGAAAAGAAAAGAGAAAAAATAATAGTGTATATTCTTCTCAATCTAATACGTCGCGGGCTTATTCACGTTCCGGTTCTCGTGTATTTTGGGAAGCGGGGTGTGACAAGAAGGAATCGAGAGGGGATTTTGGTTTTGGTCCTAACTGTTTAAAGACCAAATGGGAATTCGAGACGATCCTAACTGTTTAAAGGTTTGATCGCTCGATTTGCGGACTTCTCGTTCATGGAAGGAATCGAGAGGGGATTTTGGCTTTGGTCCTAACTGTTTAAAGGTTTGACCAAATGTGAGTTTTGTGAGGGAAGATTGATCTAAAGAAGTGATCGAATCTCATCTCAACAAAAGAGTATTCGGAAATCACTGTGGGGATGTAGTGTTTATCACTTTGTTTGTAAGGATCGGGTTATCCCTAAAAAAATTACATATAGCATTCTTCCGAGAACTTCCCGTTACATGAACCATCCACCCCTAACTTCCTTCGCGAAACTGGGTATAACATCATACTGAGTTACATGACCGGGTTATCCTTAAGAATATTACATGTAAAAATTCTCCAGGAACTTCCCGTCAAGAGTGGGAAATAGTTTAGACTCATATACCTATTGGAGTATCGAGGAGCAGTTTATACTCGTATACTATTTGGAGTGAGGGGAAACAGTTTATACTCGTGCACCCAATGGAGTTAAGAAGAACAGTTTATACTCGTGTATCCAATGGAGTTAGAGTCATCTTTACTTGGCTTGTTTCGCCGTTATGACATCGGAGTCAATTAAGGCTTGGATTTTGTTTTTGAGTCCAAAGCAAATCTCGGTGGGATGAAGAACCCTTCTGTTGTACGCACAGTAGTTTGGATCCGTAATTCTCTTAGCTCCCTCCTGATCTTTAATAGGTGGTAGCTCGATTTTGTCATTGGCGAGAAGGTATTTCAAGATGGCTGGAACTTCATCATCTTCGAAAGAATATTCCTTTTGAAACCTCGGATCGGGAATCGTGTTCCTAGCGATTGTAGATGTCATCGGTCGGCTTCTCTCAGCTTTCTTTCTTTTAAGAAAGTGTTCAGCTTGTTCGCCACGTAGTTTTAACTCTTTCCAAGTTTTGGATGGTACGACCCCCAGGGCTTCCAGGATATCGATAGAGAGATTATTATGGTATGTTTGCAGGATGAACTCCTCTGTAACAGGATCTCTGCAATTCATTGCCATGTTACGGAAGCGCTTGACAAAATTGTCGACTGACTCTCCGTCTTTTTGCTTCTCATCTAGAAGGGTTCCGATTGACACATCGGTGTCATCATTGAAGAAATTGCTGAGGAACCAACTTTCCATGTCATCCCACCGATTGACGCTCCCTGGCTTGAGACGTCAGTACCAATCGAAGACGGGCCCACGAAGGGTGCCAACGAATGACCGGACTATTAAAGCCTTATTTCCAGAGATCATGCCCAAATGAGACTTGAAATAAATCAAGTGCTGAGTAGGCGAGCTCTTCCAGTCAAACGGTGTGAAGTTAATCAGATTAAATTTTGGCGGGTACGGTATTGAATCCCATTCTCTTGGATAGGGATATGGAATACCCGTCTTTTTCACTTATTGAGCCGTCATCAAAGCGTTGATTTTGTTTTCAAGCTCTTTCATTTTCTCATCATCGTCTATGTCTTCATTCGAAGGACGTTGAGGAGAATGAGTTAGACCACCCCTTGTAAGAGGTGCCATTAAACCACCCCCAATATCGTTATTGGGAAGGTGCGTTAAACCACCCCCAGCGTTATTGCTATTGGGAGGTGTATCAGTCATAATGACTTCATCCACTTCTGGATCACTATCATCTGCTACATTCTGAGTGTGGCGGCTGGATTCAGCTCGCTGATTGGACTCTGGAGGTTGAGGCCGTTGAGCTAGCAATTCCTTCATTTGTTGGATAGCCAACTCCATCTTTGTCTTCATCTCAGCTCTAATTTCTTCACGTTGTTTGGCTAGAGCTTCTTGAAGCATTTGACCAAACTGATCAGGGGTGATTGTGAGCACTTCTCTGGTTTGCCCCGTGCTAGACATTGTATCATCAGAAGCAATGGCTGAACAAGTGTCTGAAAGTTCATCCTCTGAGGATATTCCTTCATGCATTCTCTTGTAATCCCTGCGTCTGATGGCTCCTAATTGGAGTCGAGACATCCTTTGAGCAATTCTTGGATTGACTTTTCCTCTCGGGGAAAAGTCGGGATTTGAGTCACTTGAATGCCGCTTAGACTTTCTTTTATCAACCATGTTGATGGTGACTTCAGGGAACTCGTCATCTTGGACAGCTGATATTCTCTTGCGGAAATATCTTGGCTTAGGCTTCGACATTTCGGAGAAAAGACTGTGGAATACCGAGACTCTTCGTGGGATGGCTTCTCGTTTTGTGAAGTTATATTCCGACAATGCTGCTCTTATAAGTTGCGCACAGGAACAATGAGAGTTTATTTCTCGAATAATTCTTTTTCGAAATCTATTCAAACCCACAGCTTGATAGTACGATTCATCGGTATGATTGTCGTAAAATCCTATCGTCTGTTGGTATGACCTCCCAGGTATAACGATGTCTTTTGGCGAACACGTCTTCTTCTGGGGGTGTAAAACCTTGTTAGCATTCTCAGGGCAAATTATCGTTGCCTTTGAGCGATCCAAGATTATTTTAGGAGTCACACGTTTAGAACCACCCCCTTGCGGGTGTGGAGTCTTAACGGGCTCCGAATGCTGATTTTGCGCAACTCCAGACATTGGAATCCAAACTTTGCAGAGTTTTGGCGGTTTTTTGGCCACCGCTTCCCTGTTTCTTTCTCGTCTTTGTTGTAAGAGAGTACGGGCATGAGCAGCGTTTGCATGACGTTCTTTGAGGGTCGACCGAGTCCTTTTGACGAGAGTCCATTCCTCCGTCGTGAGTTGTGCAGAAATGTGAGTAGTTTGTCGTTAAGTTGAACAAGCCACTTGTTGTTTCCTCGACTCTAAGTCCGCATAATAACGAACTCCGTCGGTTTGTTCACAAGCCACTTGTTGTTTCCTCGACTCTAAGTCCGCATAATAACGAACTCCGTCGGTTTGTTCCAAGGCATTAGCCAATTGTCGAGCACGGCGCTGGCGCTGTCTCTGACGAGTTCTCTTCGTCAGCACCGGTGGGCTTTGATTAGATGACTCTTTAACTAGATAAGAGTCATTGTGAGCAAAGGTGTTGCGAGTAAAATCCTTAGCAACAATCAGGCGAGAGTCTTCATTTTGTGCCTTCTTTGGCATGTAGGTCTTCCTCAGTTGTGGGATCCTCATGTACTTGCGAGACAATGAAGATCTTGAAGAGGATGATGATAGATATTCCTCAAATTTGGTTTGGTCGAATTCGTATTCGACCATGGATTTAACTGGAATCTTGATCGGCTGCGACACAACGGTCTGGCATTGTTTTCGTCAAAAGTTGGTTCTGCTGTGGAATTCATTATATCTTCAGTCGATTACAATAAATTCAAAAGAGATAGCCTTTTTATAAGACTTCTTTTACACAACAAAATAAAAATTACAACTTTTTAGAAACAAACGCAGGATCGTTGTTTGGATCGCTGCTTGCGTAGGATCTTTGCCTGTGCCGGGAGCGCTTTGACTCGTAGACCACCAAATCACAGATTCTGATTGAATCGTGGGGGGTTTAATGATTCTTCCTTCGTTTATCGAAGTGAGAATTTGAAAAGATATCTTATCAAAGTAAGATAGTCGTTCTTCTTAAGATTAAGTCGAAGATCAAATCTCAAGGAATTACCAGAAGCTCAAGAACTCTGCTCTGTCTGCTCTAAAGTGCTCAAAAATGATCATCCTCACCATCCGCCCCTCTCAAAAATCGATCTCAGCGGGTATTTATAGCCTCCTGGAACAGTTAGAGGAAATATGCTCGCGAGACAGCATTTGCTGTCTCGGCTGGGGGGGGGGGGGGAGACAGTAAACACTGTCTCGGAAAACCCAACTGCACAGTGGTTTCTTCAGCAACTGCCTTCCCACGTTTCAAACTCCGTTATTTTGACAGTTATCCACGTGATTCTCGCCCACGATATTTTCCACATCCTTGGCAGTTAATGGACACGTGTACGGCAGTTATCAAGGTGGTTTTTTGACCATTTTAACACTGTCTCACTGGCGAGACAGTAAACACTGTCTCGCTGCGAGACAGTAAACACTGTCTCGCTGGCGAGACAGTAAAAGACTGTCTCACTGCGAGACAGTAAAGACTATCTCGCTGCGAGACAGTAAACATTGTCTCGCTTGCGAGACAGTAAAGACTGTCTCGCTAGCGAGACAGTTCATATCTGTATTCTTTTGATTTTTTGATGATCTCCTCTTGAGCTGTATTTGGATATCTTTTAGCATTTTTTGACGCCTACACTAATATGTCATCAACATATAATAACAAAATAATGAAGCTGGACTCGAACCTTTTGAAATAACAGCAATGATCCGAATTGCATCTTCTGTAGCTATTGTTCTGCATAAAGTTATCAAACTTCTTATCAAACCATATAAGCTCTTCTTGAGCTTGCACACCATCTCTTCCTTTCCTTCTTCAATGAAGCCAACAGGATGCTTCATGTAAATTTTTTCATCCAAGTCACCATCGACTTACGTTTGTCGCAGACTTCTCCAAGTCATTGTATTAAATGAGTGTAAAATGTGATTAGACCAGTGATGGAGGGGTTAAATATGGTCAGCGATGCCTCATCTTCCGTACAGCCCGCGGAGCATGAGCTTTGCGGAGTTAGTTTATGCATATATTTATATTGTTTAGAGAGCGCCTCCAATGGTTACACTAGTTTTGTCTTACACTAAGTTTAAATTTACGTAAGGATGTGTTCTGTTGAGTTACGTCTTTCCTTAAAAACTTTATTTTGGTAGGCTTGGGAGCTTGTTTTAGCTTAGAATCTTGGACTTTTCTTTCCTTCAGTCATTTCTTTTAGCTTCATGGGATTTGTATCGTACCATTCAGATGACCCAATTGTCTTAGAGGTGTTAAATCTAAACCAAAACTTGAGATCTAAAACCATATAGCCATGATTAATTCAAAGAGATTAACAAGAATCAAAATAGTACGGAAGATTATACCTGAATCCATAGAAGAAGTCTTGATTTGGGTTTCAATGATCTTCTAACCTTAGGGTTCCTCTAAATCCGAATTTCTCTTACTAGATGGGGGTGTAGAGAATTAGAGAATGTAACCCTAGGTTAGGGACCATAACCCCTTATTTATAGATGTTGTATTTATGTAATTTAGCCCCTCAATAAATCACAATTATAACCTGGTATCTGCACATATAACCCCATGATTATATTTAAATACCCATTAACCCAACTTAATTGATCACTTTAGTGGGTTATCCTGAAAGATAGCAATACACATTGATTAATCATATGTGCTCACAATTAGATTTATTAGATTAAATCCAACAATCTCCCACTTGGGCACCATGTGATTCCTTAAATTGTGTATAACCTTATGAGCTCAAAAATTGCTATCACTGAAAAGGTATTTCCGAACAATCTCGTCCATTGACTATATCAATATAGGATCAAAGCGGCCTTCGTCACATTTATCATGACTCGACCCATCAATGGTCACATATACCAATACAATCAAACGACATAGATCAATCATGGATGTGTAGCATAAAAATTACATGCAATGTGATCAGTACATGTCTATTTTCAACTGGTCCTCCTTTAGTGAGGTCAAAACCAAACATAATGTAACAGAGTGTCTTAACTGAATACTTTATTCTGATCAGACAATACAACCAAACATAAAGCACCACAAATACAAACTCCCACTAAAACATAATATCCTCAAATAATACCACACCCATATGAGCAGTATGCTCATGAAAGACCTTAGGTGGCAATCCCTTAGTAAGAGGATCAGCTATCATGGAGTTTGTCCCAATGTGCTCTATGGATATCTGTCCACTCTGTACCCTTTCTTTCACAACCAGGAACTTAATGTCAATATGTTTTGACTTAGTTGAGCTCCTGTTGTTATTGGAATACATTACTGCAGATTTATTGTCACAATATAGCCTTAGTGGTCTTTCAACATTTTCCAAAATGCGCAGTCCCGTGACAAAATTTCGCAGCCATATTCCCTGATTGGATGCCTCATAGCAAGCTACAAATTCTGCTGCCATAGTGGAGGAAGCTACTAGTGTTTGTTTGACACTTTTCCATGATATAGCTCCTCCTGCTAACATATAAATGTAGCCTGATGTAGACTTCCTGCTATCTTGGCATCCAGCAAAATCAGAATCCGAATACCCAATGACCTCTAATTTTTCTGATTTTCTGTATGTGAGCATGTAATCTTTTGTTTTCTGAAGATACCTCATAACCCTTTTGACTGCTATCCAATGATCCATACCAGGGTTGCTTAAGTATCTGCCTAACATCCCAACAATGTACGCAATATCCGGACGCGTACATACCTGAGCATACATTAGACTTCCTACAGCCGAAGCATAAGGAATCTTCTGCATTTCCTGAATTTCAAGGTTACCTTTAGGGCACTGATTGAGACTAAACTTGTCTCCTTTAGCAACAGGGGTGTCACCTGGTCTGCAATCTTGCATGCTAAACCTTTTAAGTACCTTATCGATATAGCTCTTTTGTGATAATCCAAGAATACCCCGAGAGCGATCTCGATGTATCTGGATCCCTAATATAAAAGAGGCGTCCCCAAGATCTTTCATCTCAAAATTCTTTGATAGAAATCTCTTGGTTTCGTGCAACATGCCTATATCATTAGTGGCAAGCAAGATGTCATCGACATACAGAACCAGAAAAATATACTTACTCCCACTGAACTTGTGATATACACAGTCATCAACAATGTTCATCTCAAAATCGAACGAGATAATTATTTGTTGAAACTTATGATACCATTGACGAGGAGCTTGCTTGAGTCCATAGATGGATTTTCTTAATTTGCAAACCATATTCTTTGGATCTCCTGATACAATGTTTTCTGGTTGCACCATATAAATCATCTCATCAATGTCTCCATTGAGAAATGCAGCCTTAACATCCATCTGATGTAACTCAAGATCATAATGAGTAACAAGTGCCATGATTATTCTAAAAGAGTCTTTCGATAAAACCGGAGAGAAAGTCTCTGTATAATCAATGCCTTCCTTTTGAGTATAGCCTTTAGCCACAAGACGTGTCTTATACCTCTCCAGATTACCGTTTGCATCCCGTTTGGTTTTAAAAATCCATTTACAACCAATTGGTTTTGCACCTTCTGGTAATGGGACAAGTTCCCAAACCTTATTGTCTTGCATAGACTTGTACCTTCATTCATGGCATCAATCTACTGTTGAGAGTTAGAACTTTTCATGGCCTTAGAGAAGTTGATTGGATCATCTTCTAACATTCCACTACTTTCCTCATGTTCTTGGAGAAATACAATATAATCATCCGAAATAGCATTTCTCCTTTCTCTAGTGGATCTCCTTAATGACACTGGTTCTTGAGGTTGTTGAGTTTGTTCTTCTGGAACAGGGAGTTGTTCAACATTATCATCTTGAGGTTCCGGATTTACTTCTTGAGCAACAACAGGTATAGGAACCTGAATATTGTCAAAAGTAATTGTATGGGTTGGATCTGAAGCCAATTCCTCCTCAAAAGCAATGTTTCTAACCTTATTTCTTCCCCCAAACTCAACATCCTCAAAGAATGTTGATGTTCCCGTCTCAAAAATATTCCTTATAGTGGGATCATAAAACTTAAAGCCCCTAGAGCGTTAAGAGTATCCAATAAAGTAGCTACTAACTGTTTTGGAGTCCAATTTCTTTTCACTCGGCCTATAAGGCCTTGCCTCAGCTGGACATCCCCAAATATGTAAATGCTTTAAACTGGGCTTTCGACCAGTCTAAAGCTCATAAGGTGTTTTAGCAACTGCTTTACTTGGTACTCTATTCAGAATGTAAGCTGTTGTCTTAAGTGCTTCTCCCCAGAGTGACTCTGGTAAAGAAGAATAAGCAATCATACTTCTTATCATATCCTTAAGAGTCCCGTTTCGTCTTTCAGCTACACCATTCATGCTAGGTGAACCCAGCATGGTGTACTGTGGGACGATACCGCATTCCTCTAGGTATCTAGCAAATGGTCCTGGACGTTGTTCGCCTGAACCATCATATCTACCATAGTACTCACCACCACGATCAGATCTGACGGTTTTAATTCTTCTGTTGAGTTGATTCTCAACTTCAGCTTTATAGGCTTTGAACATGTCCAGAGACTCGGATTTTTCATGAATAAGATATAGGTGCCCATAACGTGAGTAATCGTCTATGAATGATATAAAATATTGTTGACCATTCCAGGATTCCGTAGGGAATGGCCCACAAATATCCGTATGTATCAATTTTATGACATCCGAAGATCTGTTGACACCTAATCTCTTCAATTTGGTCTGTTTTCCCTTGATACATTCAACACATACGTTGAAGTCCGAAAAATCAAGGGAATCTAAAATACCATCAGACACAAGACGCTCAACTCTACCTTTTGAGATATGACCCAAGCGCTTATGCCATAATGTTGCCGAATTTTCCTTATTTAATTTATGCTTAGTACCACGCGATTCCGCATGCAAAGTTTCATTATAAGAAGTAATTGTATCAAGCAAATATAGGTTGTCATAAATACTCAAGTAACCGGTTCCCACAACATTTGAATTAAAAGATAAACTGAATTGACTGTTTCCAAATGAACAAGAATAACCTGATTTGTCCAATACAGAAACAGAAACCAAATTCCGTCTAAAAGACGGTACTACAAAAGTATCTTTTAAATCCAAATAATAACCAGTTCCTAACAACAACCTAAAGTGCCCAATTGCTTCCACATCTACCGATTGTCCGTCGCCCACAAAGATGTGTCTTTCAACATCACTTGGCTTTCGGTAGCTCAGGCAACCCTGCATAGAAACACTTATGTGAGTAGTAGCACCAGAGTCTAACCACCAAGTGTTTCTAGGTACTGAAGCTAAATTAACCTCAGAACAGACCAAAGCAAGGAACGTACCCTTATTATCACGCCAGGCGTGATATTTTGTACAGTCCTTCTTTACATGTCCAGGCTTCTTACAGAAGAAACAACCCTGATTATCCTTATGTTGTTTCTTCTCAACTGGACCCTTAGCAGCTTCCTTATCATTCTTCCTTTTCTTGCCCTTATCCTTAGAGGCATAGGCCAAATGAGCACTTTCTGTCTTATCTTGCTTCAACCTGTCTTCTTCTTGCACACAGTATGAAATGAGCTCATTTAGAGTCCATTTCTCCTTTTGACAGTTATAACTGACCTTAAATTGATTAAACTGTGCAAGAAGAGACAACAGAACCAGATGCACTAATAACTCATCACAAAGATCGAGTTTAAGTGCCTTAAGTTTTGAAGCAATATGAGACATTTCCATAATGTACTCCCTGATGTTTCCCTTGCCCTTATACTTCATCGAAATCAAGCGAGCTAAAAGCGTGCTTGTTTCTACCTTATTGTTTTTCACAAAACGCTTCTCAATTTCGGTTAGGAAATCTTTAGCCTTAGTAATCCCTTCGGATTCTATGCCCCTGAAGGTTTCCGGAACGCCGCGCTTAATGATCATAAGACTCATGCGATTTGAACGCTCCCACTTCTCATATTCCTTCTTTGCATCAGGAGTGTTTTCTGCATTGAGAGGTTGGGGTTGTTCAGTTCTTAATGCATAGTTAAGATCCATGCAGCCAAGAACAATTAATATGTTCTCTTTCCAAACCTTGAAGTTTGTCCCATTTAGCATGGGAATTGAGATGATGTTAGCAGAAATTATTGCAGCAGATGCATTAGCTGAAATAAAACAAAAATGCTTACATCAATAACCATAATCAATAAAATTCAAATAATGACAATCCCCATCCAAGATACCGGCACAACATTAATATCAAGTCTTTGGACAGTAATATTAACTTGTAAGTGATACCTTGTTGCAATGATCAAACATTGACAATAACTCATGTCAAATAATGAAACTATCTTTGGATCGATTCATTATTCACATGTAAACCTTATAATTGTCACACGCTTATCATCGCAGATGTGTATACAGTCTAAATAAATATTAACCTTCCTTTGGGCCGATTAAATATTTACACGAAAGCATACACACAAACATCTCACATTCCTCATGAACAATCTACACAAGAGAGGTTACTTTGGTAACTTCTTGTTTCAATTAATCAATTGGAGTGAGAGACAACTTTAATTCCTTAGTGTCATAATATTTGAATTAAATAATTGATTAAAAACCAAATTAGATTTAAATTAAAAGGTTTTAATTTAAATCAACTAAATTTCCAAAAAACTTTAATTGGGGTCTCACAGCTTAAATAGGGCCCATAACTTAATTGAATAAATTAAGTATACCAAAGTGGACCCATGAAAAGCTGAGGCTTAACCATAGTGAACACGAAGTTCGCTTGACTTCGAACGCGAGGTTCGACTATATTGAGTACGAGACTCACTTAAGCACGAACGCGAGGTTCGTTTGAGAACGAACGCGAGGTTCGTTTGAAAAATGAACGCGAGGTTCAACTTGAGAACGAACGCGAGGTTCGTTAAAAAAGATGAACGCGAGGTTCGACTAAAGTACGAACGCGAGGTTCGACTGAAGAACGAACGCGAGGTTCGACTGAAGAACGAACGCGAGGTTCGACTGAAGCACGAACGCGAGGTTCGACTGAAGCACGAATGCGAGGTTCGACTGAAGCACGAACGCGAGGTTCGACTGAAGCACGAACGCGAGGTTCGACTGAAGCCTGAGCGCGAGGCTCACCTTAGAACTGAGCGCGAGGCTCACCTTAGAACGAACGCGAAGTTCGTTGAGCGCGAGGCTCACTTGAGAACGAACGCGAAGTTTGTTTGAACGCGAAGATCGGTTAAAATTGAACGAACGCGAGGTTCGTTTGAAGCTTACCGCTTTGCCAAAATTTGAGGTAACCACCTCCTTAATGTTTGCCACATTTTTACGCACGAACCCTTAGGGTTTCAAACTGAAACCGCCGCCATTAAATCAAAAAACAGATCTAGAATCGAAAAATGAGTTTTCTTGATCCAGATCCAAGAAAAAACCGCCGAAAAATCCAAAAAATTCCAAAAAAGTTACCGTTCACTGGCCATTTTTCAGTTACTGTTCATCCGAAAAAAACTTTACTGTTCATCCGAAAAATTTTCGTTACTGTTCATCCAAACAAAAAAATTACTGTTCGTCCGAAAAACAAAACTGAATCTTTAATCAGAGATTTAAGATCAAAAAACCCAATAAAACTTAAATCCCTAAGAATTAATCAAGATGGCTCTGATACCACTTGTTAAATCTAAACCAAAACTTGAGATCTAAAACCATATAGCCATGATTAATTCAAAGAGATTAAAAAGAATCAAAATAGTACGGAAGATTATACCTGAATCCATAGAAGAAGTCTTGATTTGGGTTTCAATGATCTTCTAACCTTAGGGTTCCTCTAAATCCGAATTTCTCTTACTAGATGGGGGTGTAGAGAATTAGAGAATGTAACCCTAGGTTAGGGACCATAACCCCTTATTTATAGATGTTGTATTTTTATAATTTAGCCCCTCAATAAATCACAATTACAACCTGGTATCTGCACATATAACCCCATGATTATATTTAAATACCCATTAACCCAACTTAATTGATCACTTTAGTGGGTTATCTTGAAAGATAGCAATACACATTGATTAATCATATGTGCCCACAATTAGATTTATTAGAATAAATCCAACAAGAGGATCCATCTTCATGTTTATCTGATCTCATTAAACAGTCTGTACTTTTTAACCGCCCTATATTGGACATGATATCCTTATATCGAATTGAGTAGCCAAATAAAGTTTTTGAAATTCGGAATGGACAAAAGAATTTGTATTCTCTCCAATATAAAAAAGCAGTAGAGAGACCATTGTATTAACTATAGGCATTGATTTATTTTGTTGGCAATTATGATTCATTTCAAATCTAACACTCACAAATCCCCATGATTTGCACGAATTTTCTAACTTACACTCAATGACAAATCACAACCGCCCATTTAAATAAATTAAAGGTTATGATATAATAGTGGTATGTCAACTACTTCCTTACAGTAGAGAGGATCAAAATCCATCCTGTTCATGGGCAAAAACAAGAAAAGCTTTAAATTTCAGTTTCAAATTTTTCTCTCTCTAATTACTCCAACATAAATATGATGTGATTTTTAATATTTGATTACAAACTTTAGTAGAGTTTGACTCTTTATACCGAAGGGCTGGGTTTAGAACTAGCAAGGTGTGGGCTAAAACTGACTGTATACAAGCTAGAACTAGGGTAATAGAAG
Organism: Asparagus officinalis; assembly: GCF_001876935.1. Taxonomy (NCBI): domain Eukaryota; kingdom Viridiplantae; phylum Streptophyta; class Magnoliopsida; order Asparagales; family Asparagaceae; genus Asparagus; species Asparagus officinalis. The sequence goes on from NC_033803.1 coordinate 1,601,879, forward strand.
CTAGAACTAACGTAGAAGAAAGAATTAACAAGTGTGAAGATAAAATACTAAGGCTAGGTTTAGAACTAGCAAGGTGTGGGCTAGAACTGGCTGTATACAAGTTCGACTAGGGTAATAGAAGCCAGAACTAAGGTAGAAGCTAGAATTAACAAGTGTGTATTTAAAAAACACGGGATGGGTTTAGAACTAGTAAGATGTGGGCTAGAACTGGCTATATACAAATTAGAACTAGGGTAATAGAAGCTAGAACTAATGTAGAGCAAGAATTAACAAGTGTAAAGGTAAAATACGAAGGCTGGGTTTAGAACTAGTAAGGTGTGGGCTAGAACTAGCTGTATACAAGCTAGAACTAGGGTAATAGAAGCTAGAACTAAGGTAGAAGCTAGAATTAACAAGTGTACATATAAAAAACGCGGGCTGGGTTTAGAACTAGCAAGGTGTGGGCTAGAACTGGCTGTATATAAGCTAGAACTATGGTAATAAAAGCTAGAACTAACATAGAAGCAAGAATTAACAAGTGTGAAGGTAAAATACGAAGTTTGGATTTAGAACTAGCAAGGTGTGGGCTAGAACTGACTATATACAAGCTAGAACTAGGGTAATAGAAGCTAGAACTAACGTAGAAGCAAGAATTATTAAGTGTGAAGGTAAAATACGAAGGCTGGGTTTAGAACTAGTAAGGTGTGGACTAGAACTGACTGTATACAAGCTAGAACTAGGGTAATAGAAGATAGAACTAAGGTAGAAGCTAGAATTAACAAGTGTGTATGTAAAAAACACGGGCTGGGTTTAGAACTAGCAAGGTGTGGACTAGAACTAACTGTATACAAGCTAGAACTAGGGTAATAGAGGTTAGAACTAACGTAGAAGCAAGAATTAACAAGTGTGAAGGTAAAATACGAAGACTGGATTTAGAACTAGCAAGGTGTGGGCTAGAACTGGCTGTATATAAGGTAGAACTAGGATAATAGAAGGTAGAACTAACGTAGAAGCAAGAATTAACAAGTGTGCATGTAAACTACGAAGGCTGAGTTTAGAACTAGTAAGGTGTGGTCTAGAACTGGCTGTATACAAGCTAGAACTAGGGTAATAGAAGCTAGAACTAAACTAGAAGCTAGAATTAACAAGTGTGCATGTAAAAAACATGGGCTGGGTTTAGAACTAGCAAGGTGTGGGCTAGAACTGGCTGTATACAAGCTAGAACTAGGGTAATAGAAGCTAGAATTAACAAGTGTTTATGTAAAAAACACGGGTTGGGTTTAGAACTAGCAAGGTGTGGGCTAGAACTGGCTGTATACAAGCTAGAACTAGTTGTAGACGGTAAAAAATACCTCTATAGGCTTACAGGAAATTCGCCTGCGAGAAGAGCTCGCGCGCCCGGTTCTCTGACACGGGCCTAAATCGCATGGACATCGCACATGCTCGATTCTAGGTTCGCCTTACGGTCGGCTCGCCAGCACGAGTTAAGATCGATCAGGAGTTCGTCAACTCGCCTGCCCGAGTTCAGAGTCGAATCCGCCAGCAAGCCCCAAGACCGTCAGTACAGCTGGGTATCCGCTATCCCACGTGCTGAGTTGGATTCCCATCTCTCTCGACCCGAAGGGAGAGAGAGCACAGTACCCCAGGACCGTCAAACGGCCGCCCACAGCGCACACAGCGCGAAGGACTGGACAGGCGTCGAGTCAACCTGAGCATTCATAAATGCGACTCACCTCGGCTGTCTGAGCCAAGAGCAGGATCCGGCAAGCTGGCTAGACCCACTCGAGTACTGTGTACCTACTTCACCGCCTCTCCTGGCCGGAAAGGAGAAAGCATCGTGCTCAAAGCACGTCGGGCGGTCACGTACAGTACAAGTGATCGGATAGACACTTCATCGATCTGCGAACTCATAAATGCGGTTCATTAATGCTGGTCAAATCCACTCGGATGGCGGTCGTTTGTTGCCTCACATACAAGAATGGGCCTTCCCATCGTAGGTGACAGGACATAGAGCACAATCCCTGGAATGACCATTCATGGTATCGAGGAACTGATCGAATCCGGCTTCATCAGAGAGGAGCAACACCCCGACTGGGTGGCGAATATTGTTCCAGTCTTGAAGAAGAACGGCAAGATCCGCATCTGCATCGACTTTAGGAACCTCAACGCCGCATGCCCTAAAGACGAATTCCCTCTGCCCATCACGGATGTCATCATTGACAATACGTGCGGATTCGAGAGGATGTCCTTCATGGACGGCTTCTCGGGGTACAACCAAATCAAAATGCACCCCGAAGACGAGAAACACACTGCATTCAGAACTCCCATGGGGGTGTATTGCTATACCGTCATGCCTTTCGGGCTCAAGAACGCCGGCGCAACCTACCAACGCGCCATGAGCATGATCTTTCGAGATCATCTGCGAAAGACGGTCGAATGCTATGTGGACGACTTGGTCGTGAAGAGTCGCCATAAGGAGGATCACCTCCAAGACTTGAAGGCTATGTTCGAACTCATGAGGACTCATCAGCTCAAGATGAATCCTACCAAGTCATTCTTGGGAATGTCTAGCGGTAAATTCCTCGGTTTCGTCGTCACGACGAAAGGGATCCGAATTGATCCAGACAAGGTGCGAGCTATTCAAGAGCTCCAACCACCCCGAAATCTTAAAGAGCTGAGAGGCCTTCAAGGACGACTGGCTTATATCCGAAGATTCATCTCGAATCTCTCGGGCAAGTGCCAACCCTTCTCTAAGCTGATGAAGAAAGGTACCTCCTTCGTCTGGGATGAGCCATGCCAAAAGGCTTTTGAGGAGATCAAAGCTTATCTCTCAAATCCGCCTGTCCTTGCGGCGCCAATCTCAGGAAGGCCATTCCTCATATACATACGGGCTATGGAACATTCTCTGGGTGCCCTCTTGGCTCAGAACGATGATGCAGGCCACGAGCAGGGCATCTACTACCTGAGCAGAACCTTGCAGGGCGCCGAGCAACGGTACCCAATGGTCGAGAAGGAATGCCTAGCCTTGGTGTTCGCTATCCAAAAGATGCGGCACTACTTGGTTGGCCAAACCATCCATGTCATCTCCCGGATGAATCCCATTCGGGTCTTCATGACACAACCCGCAGCGCTAAACTGGCGCCTGGCCAGGTGGGCACTTCTGCTCTCTCAATACGATATTCATTTCATGCCGCAGAAATCAGTCAAGGGACAAGCCATATGCGATCTCATGGCTAGTCACCCGCTGGGGGAGAAGACCGATCTATTCGAAGATCTGCCGGATGAACCTCCCGAAGCCAATATGACTTCGTCGCCGGAGGTGTGGCAGATGTTCTTCGACGGTGCGTCCCGCGCAGGCGCGAGCGGCTCTATTTCTGCAGGAGTGGGAGTGGCCCTCACCTCCCCGCATGGTCACGTGTTTCCCCGGGCCTTTTCCTTGACGGAACCATGTACCAACAACGTAGCCGAGTACAACGCGTTGCTCATAGGGCTCGAGTTAGCCAAAGAGCTCGGGATAAAGCATCTGGAGGCTTATGGCGACTCGCAACTCATTGTCAAACAAATGACTGGCGAATACGAAGTCAGGAATGAAGATCTTATCCCGCTCCACCGAGCAGCGGTCAGACTAGTGGAGTCATTCGAGAGCTTCCGTATTGAGCACGTGCTCCGTTCAAAGAACACCCATGCGGATGCTCTCGCATCCTTGGCAGCTAACTTAGCCCAGCCTCCTGGAACGACCCAACGGGTCGCTGTCGCCAGCCGAAAGCTCTTTCGACCCACAGACGTCCCAGAGGCAAACGCCACTCATCAGGCCTCGGGTCAGCCAGATCAGGAAGATTGGCGTCTCCCGATCATCGATTATGTCCTATACGGCATGTTGCCTGAGGATTCGAAGGAACGAGAGTCGGTCCGACGACGTGCCTCACGGTTCTACTACGATTCAACCACTAAAACATTGTATCGCAGGTCATACGACGGCTTGCTACTTCGCTGTCTTTCAAAAGCGGAGGCGCAAGAAGCCGTACGCGAAGCACATGACGGCGTGTGCGGAGCTCATCAGCCCGGACCCAAGCTTTGGGATCGCTTACGAAGGATGGGCTACTTCTGGCCTGGGATGGTTACTGATGCAGTCGCTTATGCTAAGCGATGTTACGAATGCCAGATCCACGCCAACTACATACACCAGCCTCCTGAGGATCTACATCCGACGAGGGCATCTTGGCCCTTCGAGGCATGGGGGATGGACATAGTTGGACCAATTTCTCCACCATCGGCGAAAGGTCATCGCTTCATCCTCGCCATTACTGATTATTTCTCTAAATGGGCGGAGGCCATCCCCTTAAGAGAAGTCAAGACTAGCGACGTGATCAAATTCATCAAGCACCATGTCATCTACCGATACGGCGTACCCCGGCGTATCATTCACGACAATGGCACGCAATTCGTTAGCCATGCCTTCACTAGGTTCTGCGACAAATTCCGGATACAGAACCTCTCGTCCACGGCCTACAACCCTTCAGCGAATGGTCTGGCCGAAGCTTTCAACAAGACGATCATCAAGATCCTGACCAAGTTGACTTCCACTAGCAAGCGCGACTGGAATGAAAAGCTAGGCGAGAGCCTGTGGGCATATCGCACGACGGTTCGTACACCGACTGGCACCACGCCTTACTCGTTGGTATACGGATGTGAGGCTGTATTGCCATTAGAGATTCAGATTCCATCCCTTCGCGTCGCCCTAGCGACAGGGATGACGACTGAGGAAAATCACCAACTTCGACTCGCAGAGCTCGAAGCACTGGACGACAAGCGACTGGAAGCTCAGCAGCACATTGAGTTTTACCAAGCTCGGATGGCCAAGAGTTTCGACAAGAAAGTCAAGCGCCGAGCCTTCAAAGAAGGAGAGCTCGTCCTATCCGTCCGTAGACCAATGATCCTCACTTCCAAGAAGAAGGGGAAATTCCAGTCCAAATGGGAAGGACCATTCGTGGTAGAGACAGTCTACTCAAACGGCGCCTATCGCCTCGTCAAACCGAACGGCGATAAGATCATGATGCCCATCAACGGCAAGTACCTGAAGAAGTACTACCCCTAGTTCTCCTGCGCAAAACTCCCAAAAGTACACGAGTCTAAACTGGTTCTCAAAACCTCCAACTGGTACACGAGGCTAAACTGTTCCTACTTTGCCCGCTCTGGCGAAAGCCTCTTGTGGGATTCAATTCGCCTATCTCCTCCAATGAGATGGCGGATCCACTAAAGTCGTTCATATCACGACATATACATTCAATTCGCCTATCTCCTCTAATGAGAAGGCGGATCCACTAGAGTCGTTCATATCACGACATATACATTCAATTCGCCTATCTTCTCTAATGGGATGGCGGATCCATTAAAGTCGTTCCAATCACGACATTCTCTGTCACGTTAACATTAAACCTCTGACAAAATCAACTTACCAATCCTCTTCTAAAGGATGGTGGGTCCTCAAAGTCGTTCCAATCACGACATTCTCTGTCACGTTAACATTAAACCTCTGACAAAATCCGCTTACCACTCCTATTCTGAGGAATGGTAGGCCCCCACGGTCGCTCCAATCGCGACAAGACCTCATCAAGTTAATGATCACCTCTGATGATTGGCGCCGTTATTCTTACGAATAGCATAGCCTGAACAATGGCCTACCATGCGATTTGCCATTACTCCAGTCAATAGTCACACTCCTAAATCCCTGAACTATTTGACATATTCCAGATGTCCTGACGTTGCTTTAGGATAATTGATGGGTGGAGTCTACCAGGCGACGACTCCTATCACAATCAATTGTCACATTCCCCAAATGACGACGATTGTCAAAAGCGGTTCGACAGACAACCGGTCTGTCAGTACCCCAAACAACAACTCACCGAAAGGCGAGTCGAAGTTGGGTCCTTCAGTGGGCCACAGAAGCAAACATTTATTCTTGGCTACGAGCCAGGTGCTGCTCTCTTGACCCCATTGGAGCTACATCGCGAAGATCGGAGTTAATCCGATCCCACGCTGTGAGCAACAGAGGGCAGAGCGAGGGCCTAAAACGACTAAATCCATAGTCTAAAGCTCGCCGAGTTCAATTATGCCAAATAGCACAGACAAAGACAGAAAATTGTGCAAGGCAAAGCCAAAACAAGCAAAAGGGCCACTACGGGCCACAATTTACATAATTTGCAGTTTAACTAGGATGCCCGAGGCACCAATTAAGCTAACAAAACAGACAAAAGAAAGGAGGATCCAGACGGCTTGAGGACTACAGGAACTTCAGCAGGCTGAACGAGCCGATCTTGGCTTTGAGCTTCGCACGCTCTGCCGCACTGGCTTCCTCCTCTTGACGAAGGAGTTGGAGCTCCTGGTCCACTCTCGCGGCGACCTCGCCAAGCCTCCTCGCCTCGTGCCCGCGCTCCACCAGCTTCGCCTCGCCGCGGAGGGAGCCCGCGTCCTCGAAGAAAGCCCGGTCTAGGTAAGCGTCCATCCGGTCCCGCACTGCTTGTTGCCGCTTCTGCAGACGTCGGAGTTCCGCTTCCTTCGCCTGGATCCGCTTCGCTCGTTCTTCGCGCTCGAGCAGAAAGCACAGAGAGGGAGGTGGGGGCGTGTCGGAGGAGTCCTCGTAAAACAGCTCCTCGAGGCGGTACATCCACCCCGCCACCCGCTCAAGCTCTCGCTCACATCGCCGTGTGAGCGAGGCGTCGCCAGCACGACGGACCGCCTCCAAGGCCGCTTCCACAAGAGGAAGCGCGTGATGGTAGGGGCCGTCGCCTACGCTGACACAAGCCCACCATCATACGGGTCTCGCACACAGCATAAACTCGCCAGCCGTTGGGTTGCGTTTCCAAGCGAAACTCGCCAGCAAAAGAGGTTACTCATCTGCTTGAACTCGCCAACAGCTGAGTTTAGCTTCCAGGCGGAACTCGCCGCGATCAAAATCTCGCCTGAAAACAAATTAAATCTCGCCAATACACAAGCAATGAGCGGACACAAAACCTCATTGATACTTTAAGACAGTACATTTGAACAAAGTTATGTTTTCTGCAAATTGCGAAAGTCATAATAACATGTTCAAAGAAGCAAAACATACACCCAGCGTTTCAAGACAATACATTTGAACAAAGTTATGACTTTAAGAGTCATGGCATAGTCCCAAAATGTAAAAAGCAAGCAAGCAAAATATCCCAATACGGTCCTGAGGCAGAAGTCTCAGTCGAACACGCTGAAGGTGGAAATCTCCTCTTTGACCGCCTCAACCTGGCTCGCGTGGTCTTCCCGAGCCTTGTTTTCAGCAGCCTTCCGGATCCGGTCCTCGCGGTTCGACGCAGCGGCAGCATCTGCTTGGCGCAAAGCTAGCAGGCGTCGAGTCTCTGCCTCAGCGTTCTCATTAACCTTGACCACGTCAGATTGGAGCGCCTTCCACTTCGCCTCCGCCTGCCCTAACTCGGCCCTCAGGCGAGCCATGGTATGGTTGAGGTCAATGACTTGCTCCTCTAGCAAACGTTGTTGGCTCACCCAAAAGTTAGCCGCAGACTCCAAATCCGCTATCTCCTTGGAGCGGGTTTCCTGTTCCAGGGCTTCCTGACGCCCGAAGTGAGCTAGACAGGATGCCATTTTAGCCTCCGGACCTCCCCGTAGCAAGTCCTCTAGCACCATCATGCGTGGCTCCAAGAGACGGAGTTCACGCACGCAACGGGTAGCGAGACGGTTTTCACCTGATCGCCGTAAATCGGCCACGCGATCATAGAGGGACTGCCTGAAGCTGTCAAAGCTACCCATACCGAGTTCGACGAGGGAAATTGCCTGCCTTACAGCACCTTCGAACTCTTCAATACGGGCCTGCCACGGTTGAGACTCGGAGGGAACAGACCTCTGGCCCGGAGCAAGCGTCGTGATGGGAGGAATTTCGAGGCAAGGTTCGGCTCCCGGCTGGGGAGCGGGATCCGGAGCAGCGGAGTTCGCACGGCCTTCAGATTCGTCGTCCGAAATCAGAATGGGATCGGCCGCATGCTCCTCGGCAGCCGGCGCCTCCTCTCGACCTGTAAGACGCAACAAGCGATACAGGGAACAGTTGGGGGAGGAACACCTACTAAACTTACACAAGTTGAAGCAAGGAGATACCTTCAGCAGCACCCGAAGAACCAGATTCTTTCCTTTTCTTGGAAACAACCCTCTTCACCTTCGGCGCCATTGGGGGTATGAGGAAGAAGAAAGTCGGGTCCACTCCGGGGAGACCTGTAGATCCTCTTAACAGAGGATAGGGGCATTAAATACCTAAGAGTCCTAGGCGGTTGCTCGAGACTCGATTAGACCGTTCAAGGCTGGAACAGTTGAAGGGTAAGGCCGAACAGATCGGATCTTATCTGGACGGACGAGATCTAACGGTTCGTGACCACGATCTGCAACGACGGCCCGAATCGGGCGCGAGAGACGAAGAGGCCCACTACTTCGCATTAAATGCGAAACGGCTAGCCCACGTCCCCTTAACTGACGTACACGTGGATTAACACGCGGCCCACTGAAATCGGAACCCGATCAGAGCCAGGCTTCGCCGTTAGCTCCTGCGAATCCGCCCGCGAACAAAATTCGCCCGCAGTTGAAGTAGACTTGCAGCCGAAATTCGCCAACAAGAATTCCTCTATAGTTGAGGTTCTCTTACGACCAAATTCTGACCAATGCATGATTACGAAAATGGAGCACACACGTAAATGACAATAAGCCAAGAAACAAAAGGGACAATTTCATTCATGAAAAAGAAGTCCTATTACAAGCAGAAAACTAAAGGCGAACTACAGGGATTTCAACTTCAGTTCCGCCTCACGAATTTCTTCAGCATGGCGAAGCTCAAGCCTTCTCAGGACCTCTCGACGAATATCTTCCTCCGTGCATGAGATCAAATCCTGAATAACCTCTCTGACATCCTTGAGAGCTCGATCCTTCTCTGCAACGGAGCCAGCAGTCAATCGCCGGCGAGACTTTACGCCCTCCAACTCCTTTGCCACGTGATCGCGAGCCTTCTCTTGAACGGCCAGGGCGGCCTGTGCTTCGGCTACAACCTGTTTCAGCCTCTCTACTTCGAAGGAAAGTCGGGAGAACTGGTTATCGACCGTTTCTTCCTCGCGGGCCACTTGTGCATCCTCGGCTCTGACCTGCTCCGACTCTGCCGACAGTTTTAACTCTAGCGCCATGTTCTCGTTCAGGCGGCGATCACGATCCGCCAAAGCTACTCGAACTTCACGGGAGGCGAGATCAACAAGAGTGGAACTCTCCGCACGAAGAGCGAGCAGCTGCCGAACAGCCCCCTCCACTTGCCATGTTCTCGTTCAGGCGGCGATCACGATCCGCCAAAGCTACTCGAACTTCACGGGAGGCGAGATCAACAAGAGTGGAACTCTCCGCACGAAGAGCGAGCAGCTGCCGAACAGCCCCCTCCACTTCGTTCAGACGCTGAAAAGGGCCTCGCCTCGCCGCGGCGGCGCCGAGCCTCTTACGCAAGAAGGACGCATCGTGTTCAAGAACTTCCCTGAATTCTTCGAAGGGGCAATTCTCCTCCAAGACCAGCCGGGTGCAGTGGGCCAAAGTATCTTCGAAATTCGCCAGAGCTCGCTCCACCTGCGTTTTTCGCCAGCGTTCCAAGGAAGAGAGGGCGACCTCCTCCGCCGTGGATGAAATCACGGTCGAGGTACCTGTAGCCATAACCGTAGAAGTGATAACGGGCACCACCGGAGCCGCTGCGACCAATGGCACCCTCGGTGCACTGGTCACAACGTCAACGGCCGCCGTCGACGGAGAAATGGTCACCTGCAGAATGGGGGCCTCCCGTTGAAGCGGAGACTCTCGCGCCGATGAATGACCCCCAGCCGACGCTTCCGTAGGAGCAGGAGATCCCCCTATTTGGCCAGGCGCGTCCTCAAGCGCCAAATCCTCTTCCTCACTGGACAATGCCTCGTGAACTGAGACATTGTCATCCTCCTCAGATCCCCCCGCCTCAGATGAGCGATTCGCCCAAGAGTGAGGATCCTCCTCACCTGCGACTCCGCGGTTAGGGTCAACTACAAATGCACAGAAAGAGGTTAACAAAGACCCCTCGAAAGGGACCCTACTAACAGTCGGGTACGGGAAGAAAAGTAATGCTAAAACACACGCTTACCCGAGCCGGTGGGCCCCTCCTCATCTCTAGCCTCCCCTTCCTCGTCGGAAGGAATGGGGATCACCTCCTCAATCGCACCTGCATAGGTCCAATACCAATGTCAAAAGGTATGAGATCATCGTTGCGATCAAAGACGATATTGCAAAAGAAAAATTACCTCCTGATGCGGACACAGAAGCCGCTGGAGCTCCCGTCGGTAGCCTCTCGCTAGATCGCGGAGGAGCGTCTCTCGTAGTCGCCAGAGCCGCCCCCGATGCAGCAGAAGAGACGGGCAGCACAACTCCAGACGTCGCCGCTCCGGGGATACCCACCTGGGGAACATCATCCTGACCTTCCGCCGCTCGGACGGTTTCGGCAGCGGTTGATAAGCTGCGTTGGGCAGCGGTTGATAAGCTGCGTTGGGCAGCGGTTGATAAGCTGCGTTGGGCAGCGGTTGATAAGCTGCGTTGGGCAGCGGTTGATAAGCTGCGTTGGGCAGCGGTTGATAAGCTGCGTTGGGCAGCGGTTGATAAGCTGCGTTGGGCAGCGGTTGATAAGCTGCGTTGGGCAGCGGTTGATAAGCTGCGTTGGGCAGCGGTTGATAAGCTGCGTTGGGCAGCGGTTGATAAGCTGCGTTGGGCAGCGGTTGATAAGCTGCGTTGGGCAGCGGTTGATAAGCTGCGTTGGGCAGCGGTTGATAAGCTGCGTTGGGCAGCGGTTGATAAGCTGCGTTGGGCAGCGGTTGATAAGCTGCGTTGGGCAGCGGTTGATAAGCTGCGTTGGGCAGCGGTTGATAAGCTGCGTTGGGCAGCGGTTGATAAGCTGCGTTGGGCAGCGGTTGATAAGCTGCGTTGGGCAGCGGTTGATAAGCTGCGTTGGGCAGCGGTTGATAAGCTGCGTTGGGCAGCGGTTGATAAGCTGCGTTGGGCAGCGGTTGATAAGCTGCGTTGGGCAGCGGTTGATAAGCTGCGTTGGGCAGCGGTTGATAAGCTGCGTTGGGCAGCGGTTGATAAGCTGCGTTGGGCAGCGGTTGATAAGCTGCGTTGGGCAGCGGTTGATAAGCTGCGTTGGGCAGCGGTTGATAAGCTGCGTTGGGCAGCGGTTGATAAGCTGCGTTGGGCAGCGGTTGATAAGCTGCGTTGGGCAGCGGTTGATAAGCTGCGTTGGGCAGCGGTTGATAAGCTGCGTTGGGCAGCGGTTGATAAGCTGCGTTGGGCAGCGGTTGATAAGCTGCGTTGGGCAGCGGTTGATAAGCTGCGTTGGGCAGCGGTTGATAAGCTGCGTTGGGCAGCGGTTGATAAGCTGCGTTGGGCAGCGGTTGATAAGCTGCGTTGGGCAGCGGTTGATAAGCTGCGTTGGGCAGCGGTTGATAAGCTGCGTTGGGCAGCGGTTGATAAGCTGCGTTGGGCAGCGGTTGATAAGCTGCGTTGGGCAGCGGTTGATAAGCTGCGTTGGGCAGCGGTTGATAAGCTGCGTTGGGCAGCGGTTGATAAGCTGCGTTGGGCAGCGGTTGATAAGCTGCGTTGGGCAGCGGTTGATAAGCTGCGTTGGGCAGCGGTTGATAAGCTGCGTTGGGCAGCGGTTGATAAGCTGCGTTGGGCAGCGGTTGATAAGCTGCGTTGGGCAGCGGTTGATAAGCTGCGTTGGGCAGCGGTTGATAAGCTGCGTTGGGCAGCGGTTGATAAGCTGCGTTGGGCAGCGGTTGATAAGCTGCGTTGGGCAGCGGTTGATAAGCTGCGTTGGGCAGCGGTTGATAAGCTGCGTTGGGCAGCGGTTGATAAGCTGCGTTGGGCAGCGGTTGATAAGCTGCGTTGGGCAGCGGTTGATAAGCTGCGTTGGGCAGCGGTTGATAAGCTGCGTTGGGCAGCGGTTGATAAGCTGCGTTGGGCAGCGGTTGATAAGCTGCGTTGGGCAGCGGTTGATAAGCTGCGTTGGGCAGCGGTTGATAAGCTGCGTTGGGCAGCGGTTGATAAGCTGCGTTGGGCAGCGGTTGATAAGCTGCGTTGGGCAGCGGTTGATAAGCTGCGTTGGGCAGCGGTTGATAAGCTGCGTTGGGCAGCGGTTGATAAGCTGCGTTGGGCAGCGGTTGATAAGCTGCGTTGGGCAGCGGTTGATAAGCTGCGTTGGGCAGCGGTTGATAAGCTGCGTTGGGCAGCGGTTGATAAGCTGCGTTGGGCAGCGGTTGATAAGCTGCGTTCGGGCTGTGCTTGGTAACGATTGGAGTTGCGTTCGAGCTGTTGATTAGATTTCTCTGTCTTTATATATGGATGACACCAAAGGCCAGTAAAGAAGGTCTTATTCAGGCCATCTGTGACAATTGAGGCATCTCAATAACGCTTTATCAACTGCAGGTCATGATCGCCACTGAGTGTGTCGAATATCATTACACTGCTCATCAGCACCTCTAATGGTTGCTAACATGATATCAGTCATGTTGTTGTCGCAGCCATCAAGATCAATCATCTCACATAAGAAGCTGCATTCGTGTTTATAACTGTTGAAGCGGCGTAGGTGATTGAATCGGTGTAGTGTCTTGATGATGATACGCGGGGAGGACTTCCACGTCTTGGTTTGAAGAGATCGTCGATTTGTAATCCTTTCTGTCAGAGTATTGCTAGAGACTGTCATTTTGTAATCTTTGCTTTAACTCTTTGACATGTGAAAATCTTCGAATTGTAGCCTTCTGGAAGTCGTCAAATTGTAACTTCCATCATCAGTGTTCGATGGAGACTCAACTATCCATTGTGATTTTTAGACAGCCTACACACCGTAAGTACATATCTAGTTCTGGTGCGTCAGCCCTCTCCATCACTACAACTTCCTCTCTCAACTCCCTGTTCTCAATGTAAGCATGACAAATTATCTCTCAATTTTGATGATGTGCTCTTTTTCGAGGATTCCGCTCTATTCTTTCTATAAGATGTAAAATATGTTGTTTTAATCCAAATTATCGAAGCACACGGTCGTACACGTGCATTCCGACAATCTCAAAACATATTGTCGGTACTCGAGCATGCTATATATCTTCACCATCTCTGCAAATATCTGGTAGTGAAGCTAATACCAGTTCATAGGGCATCCACTTGACCTATAAAGAAGATAATGTAAATCTACATATTAATAACAAATGATGTATTGATTGAATAGAGTTAGATATTATGATTTTATATCTGTTCATCCTCCATTTGATCAAGCTCGTTCCTGTAAAAGTTTTCATGACCCTTTGGGGAGGTTTGCCAATATCTAAAAACATTCCATCTATTTGATATACAAAGGTTTAGTATAGATTGAAATAAATATATAAAATTGCATGTAATCATATCTATTACAAACTAATATACCTGCATCCTAATGGAATCTGGCCATCGAGAGCACGGGGCTCCCTCAAATTTGGTGTTCCCAAATGTCATCGCTCCCATGACCATATTTACAACAAAGTGAGGCAACATTTGATTATTTTGCACGAATGCTACTTTGTCATCTCCCTATAGAGATAAGCTAACACTGCAGTCCCCTATGATAACTCTCCACACTCCTCAAGATCCTCAAGAAGTGGCAACCATCTAACATGCACCGAATCCTTAGTAGAATCCAAAAATAGAATGATACCGATCATATAGAGTATATACACACGGGCATAGCTCTTGACGATCTCATCAGTTGCATCAATCGGTATATTCATATAATTATTTCGTAACCACTCGAGCTTGATCTTACCACCCTTCATATTAGGAGCTTGATCTCGCCTGTAACCTGTCATTCATCTATAGAAAATCTAACAATCTTTGTTGATCTCGCCTACACGACACGAGACCTTACAATCTCTTTATTTTTTGGTGTCAATAATGTCACCTGCTTTGCTCCATCCTCTCACTGCTTGACAAAATAGTGATTGAGTTTATAAAATGTCCTTGCAACCAACGCCAGTATGGGCATTGCTCGAGCTCCCTTAAGTACACCGTTGAAGCTTTCAGACCAATTAGTTGTCATCATGCAAAACCAATTCCCTTCATCTTTACTTAGTGCCCATTGATCGACATATTCACTTCCCAAACTACTCTTAATCTAGTCATGTGCAGCTTGAGATGTTGCCTTGATTTGATTCTGTATCCAATCATACACACATGTTTCGGGTGTACAACCCGATTGCTAAAGAAGATTTTATAAATGTATCTGACCAAAGATCTTTTTTAAATTAGCTCTAATGTGTCTTAAGCAATAGCGGTGATGGTGATGAGAGCCAAATCTCCTGTACAATACTTTAGGAATACCTTTCATCCTATCAGATATAAAAGTAATTTTTCTAGGAGGTAACACATTAAAAATATATAATTAAATGCTGGAAAAAAACCACTCCTAATTTTTATTGTTCTCGACCTCCACAACCACGAAGGCCAAAGGAAATAAGCCACCATATTCATCTACTCCTGTAGCAACAAGCAATACACCTTTATATTTACCATATAAGTGTGTGTCATCAATGCTAAGAACTGGCTGATAAAATTTAAATCTCTTGATCAAAGGACCAAATGTCCAAAATACAGAGGTGAATTGATGAACTCTCGGATTGATCTCTTTGGTTATGAGTTTGTATTCAGATCCAGGATTGTTTTTTTCGATCGCATCAAGACATTGATGAAGTGTCACGTAAGACTTCTCCCAGTCACCAAATATTTTTGTCATCACAATTCTCCTTGCATTCCATGCTTTACTATATAATATTTCAATGAACTTTGTACCTAGCACTCTCTCAATTACATTAACAGGAGTTAGTTCAAGCTTCTTCTTTAATTTTGGCATAATCAGCCGCGTTATGTAAGAGGCAGATGCACCATTATGATCTTGCTCTAATATCGGATTACTACATGTGTGAACACCGCAGTATTATGTGATTCTAAAATTCCCATTATGTTTCTTTCCGGTAAATGCATATAACTTCTAAGGACATGTGTAATCAGCTTTATTTCCCTTAACCTGACCTTTACTTTGTGTATTCATAAAACAAATTGCATCATAACTTGTGCAATTGCTTTTAACGTGCTTGAATTTGATATTTTTTTGATTGAGCAATCACAAATAGCATCAACCAATTGGTCCTTAGTCTCGAATAAATCTCCAACTTTAAAAGGGAAGTCATCATCTCTTCTATAAGTTGAACTTTGACCAATGCACATATCTTGTACTGTGGAAGAACGAATCCACTCATCATCTTCAAACTCGTCGGGGGGTGGTTCTTCGTACTCAACATATTTATTATTAACATAACCCTCATTAGGCCAATCCAGATTCTCTTTAACATCTTGCGTGCTATCAATTGGTGTAATATCTTGCTCTTCACCTTTAAAGTCGTTGCTTCTTTCATCCACTTCAATTGTTGTCCTTCTTAACGGCCTCATATTTTCATAAGGACTTCATTTTTCATGACATTTGACGTTGCCCCAAATGAAGGTGTACTTAGATATTGAAATTGAGCCCGCTCCATTCACTCGAAGAAGAAAGAAAACCATCAGACTCAACTCCCAAATCTAACATGCGTGAGAATTCTCCAAGAGGTTTGAATATTTGACACGAACTATGTGAAAACTTTTCAATAAATAATTCTACCGTTGATTGCGACTTGCTCAAATTAAACATAACACTCATATGATAATCGTTTGATATCTCAACTGCGAACGTTCTATCAAAAGTTATGAGCCAATTGCATATTATTTTTAGTTGGTACTCTTGTGAGTCAATTTTCGTAACCCGATGTAATTCCTTAATCAAGTCACATCAACTATATGATTCCAAGATCATTAACGATGTCGTTACCCCTCCAACATACATTGGCATATTATTCATTCCATAATCTTTTTCATCATAAGAGCAAACAATAAAAATCATATTGTTCAACCTATGCAAAAGAAGATTATATCATTTAAATGCAAAAAATTTAAAAAAGTTCATCAGGGCATTGAATAAGAGAGGAAAACCCAAGAAACAAATAATCTCATATAATTTTGATCAAAAACCCTAAACCCCAAAATAAAAATCCTAAATCCTAGAAATGAGCATTCTATGCCCTAGAAGTTTAATTTCAAATACAACAATCAGCACACAAAGCATTCTAACCGCCACAAAGATAGTGATTGATAATAAATTTCAAACCCTGAAAATTGGATTTTGATAGAAAACCCTACATTTGAATGTTGAAGATAACAAAAAAAGAGGAGAGAATGAAAAGAAATTACCCTAGAGATCTTAAGCAAACTGGGTCGATTTCTGGAAATAACTTGGGAATGGGTCGATTTTTTAAAAAAAAAATTTGGGGCTATTTTAAAATTTTCTTCTTAGCCAAAAACCCATATTGCACCTCTAATTCTTACGAATTAGAATTCGGGTTTCAGAGCAAAGGGCGAGTCCGCAGGTATTACTCTGACTTCTTTTAAAAAATTTCTCTCTTTGTAGACCAATCTTATACTTACAACCCACAATCGACATTAACATCCAATTAATTGCACTAAAACTTAAAACTTGACCAATTTTTAGTCGACATTAGCCTTCAATTTGCCAGCACAAGATGATAACGAACCAATTTTAATTAGGGCATTCACCACATGTTGCAGGTTGGCAACTTCATGCACTACATAACCCGATTCATCACCGGGTTTGCCATTGGATTTGCTCGTGTCTGGCAAATCAGCCTCGTAACCCTCTCGATTGTCCCTCTCATTGCCATCGCCGGAGGTATCTATGCCTATGTTGCCGTTGGGCTCATTGCCCGTGTTCGAAAATCTTACGTGAAGGCCGGAGAGATTGCCGAAGAGGTCAACATTGCTAGCACCATGTTGTAGGGGAACAAAGCCCTATAGAGGGCCGAAAACCATATAAGGAGAAAAGGATGAACATATATGGTCTAACATGAATCTTGATGCACACATCATTATCAGCTGTCATTGCAGTCAAATTTTCTATATGCGCAATTGCTATGAGTACAATCTGTACTGATTGGCAGTCTGACAATGAAGTGTACATAAAATTCTGTGCACCTGGCCTAACGCGAAACTTGATTCACAAGTCATTATCGTCTACTTGCACAATCAGACTGCTCATCAATGCAATATTGGCAGGTAGGTAGCCTGACTTCACTGATAGCTAGTTGATAGTGACGTGTGCATCAAAAGTCGTGTTAGGCAAATGCATTCCTCATCTCTTTATGTAATTTTCTATAAAGGGCCCTCTATAGAATTGTTTTGCTTAGTTTGTATCATAATTGAGTGAATTTTAGCTAATTGGTTTATTTGCACATTGTTTTGTGTTGGCAGGTTATTGGGAATGTTAGGACAGTGCAAGCGTTTGTGGGGGAAGAGAAGGCATTAAAGAGTTATAAGAACGCACTAGTGAATACATACAAGTATGGCAGGAAGGGGGGTTTGGCGAAGGGACTTGGGCTTGGATCATTGCATTGTGTTCTGTTCTTCTCGTGGGCGTTGCTCACTTGGTTCACTAGTATTGTTGTTCATAAGGGCATAGCGAATGGAGGAGAAGCATTCACAACGATGCTCAACGTTGTCATTGCAGGACTGTAAGTCTAGTACCATCTCTCTTCTTAATTCTAGAAACTTTTTTGTTTACTTTTCAATCCA
Organism: Asparagus officinalis; assembly: GCF_001876935.1. NCBI lineage: Eukaryota > Viridiplantae > Streptophyta > Magnoliopsida > Asparagales > Asparagaceae > Asparagus > Asparagus officinalis. Next base: position 1,619,627 of record NC_033803.1, read on the forward strand.
TAAATTTATAGATTCGGACGTTTCAGCTTCTCACACTGTGTTAGGCAAAGGCAGTAGACGACAACTCCAAGCTTTAGAAGACTGCGTTTGTGCTTCTTCAGTCCACAAAATTATAGCTATACTCATTCTAGCTACCTGTTCTACTTTTTTTTTTTTGGCTCCCAGAAGACTAATCTAAAACGATTCTGCAAATATATGTCAGCCTCTTCCTATTTGTATCCACCTTTTGTGATGTGCCATACTGAAATCATTTTTCAGATTAATTTTAATTAGTTTCAGCTCTTTCATGATGTATGGGGAAGATGTCAGTGTTAGTAGACCAATCTGCATTAACTAACTTGATATATGGTTGAAATGTGATTCAGGTCACTAGGTCTAGCAGGGCCAAATGTCTCCACATTCCTCAGAGCAAGAACCGCTGCGTACCCCATTTTTGAGATGATAGAAAGGAGCGCGGCTAGGGAAACAAGTTCAAGGTTGAGGAAAACTACTCTGCCTAATCTTGATGGTCATATAGAACTTCGTGATGTTAGCTTCGCATATCCTTCGCGTCCAGATGTTCGTGTATTTCACAATCTTAATCTTGACATACAATCTGGGAAAATTGTTGCTCTTGTTGGTGGGAGTGGGTCGGGAAAGAGCACGGTAATATCGCTGATTGAGCGGTTCTACGAGCCCCTTTCTGGAGTCATACTTTTGGATGGACACGACATCAAGGATTTGGACCTCAAGTGGTTGAGGCAGCAGACTGGTTTGGTCAATCAGGAGCCAGCCCTTTTTGCCACAAGCATCCGAGAGAACATACTCTACGGAAAAGATGATGCAACCTTTGATGAGATCAACCATGCTGCTAAACTTTCGGGGGCTATAACTTTCATCAACAACCTACCTGATCAATATGAAACACAGGTAATTTTTCTTTTTCTTTTTTTATTGAAATAACTTTTTTCGTCAGAATTTTTTTTATTGATATGGTATGCCTAGTGTTCAGTAGGTATCTTTGACATTTTCATGTGCTGGCATATATCTATACTTGGTACCTCATTGGTTATGCATTAGATGTCCGCAAGTATCTGTAAGGTATAGGCGTGCCCAAGAAACAGGTTTCTGATGATGGAAAAAAAGGAAGCAGGATTTTGAAAAGATCTCAATACCAAACTTCTCCAGATACATATACGTGTGGGATCTTCTTGTTTTCTCTAGAAAACACTTCTCAAGCTTATTAACCTGCAAAATATTGCAGGTTGGCGAGCGAGGTGTCCAATTGTCTGGTGGGCAAAAGCAACGGTTAGCAATATCGAGAGCCATACTGAAAAACCCCTCAATTCTTCTCCTCGACGAGGCTACAAGTGCACTTGATGCCGAGTCAGAAAGGAGCGTTCAGGAGGCACTTGACCGTGTCATGGTCGGTCGAACCACAATCATAGTAGCCCATAGGTTGTCCACTATAAGGAACGCAGACATCATTGCTGTGGTTCAAGGAGGGAAGATCATAGAGACTGGAAACCATGAACAGCTCATTCTGGATCCTCAGAGCGCCTATGCCTCCCTTGTTAAACTCCAAGATGCTGCCGTTCAGCAATCACCCCCCTCTGAGGATGCGAACATTGGCCGACCTCAAAGGTAATATCTTAGCTTGACTGCGATTTGAAATTAATGTTTAAATGCTGACTTTTTGAAATGTGTAGTAAAACAACTAGTTTAGGGGCAAGCTTTCGCTCTGACAAGGACTCTGTCAGTTGCTTTGTTCCTGAAGAAATTGGTCCTTCGAAGGCAAAGCCTGTCTCTATGAAAAGGTTGTATTCTATGATAGCTCCTGATTGGCTATTTGGTGTTACTGGGACCCTAGCTGCATTTGTAACTGGTGCCCAGATGCCACTCTTTGCCCTCGGAGTAACTCAAGCTCTCATTTCCTATTACATGGATTGGGAAACCACACAGAGGGAAGTGAAGAAGATTGCACTCCTCTTCTGCAGTGGTGCTGTCGTTACGGTGATTTCTCACGCCATTGAGCACATGAATTTTGGTATCATGGGTGAAAGACTTACACTGCGCGTCCGAGAGAAGATGCTTGAAGGTGAATTCTGCATCATTTAAGTTTACTTTACTTGCCGCCATGGTGTCTAGATATGTTTGTGGTATAAATTAATGTGCTGGTGTTTGTTGTACTTTCAGCAATTCTGCAAAATGAGATTGGATGGTTTGATCATGCGAGTAATAACAGCGCAATTTTGTCCTCTCGGCTTGAAACTGATGCAACCCTGCTTAAAACTATAGCTGTTGATCGCTCAGCTATCCTCCTTCAAAACATAGGAATGATAGTAACATCACTCATAATTGCATTCATCATTAATTGGAGGATAACTCTTGTGGTTCTGGCTACTTACCCGTTGTTGGTCACCGGTCATATCGCTGAGGTATAAGCTTTCCCATTTACCTGTGATCTTTATCATGTTCTGAACATTAGTGATCTCTGATATTTTTTTCTATTCATCTATTTGTCTCTGCAGAAGCTGTTTCTGAAAGGATTTGGAGGGAACTTGAGCAACACCTACTTAAAAGCAAACATGCTTGCTGCGGAGGCCGTGAGCAACATCAGGACAGTTGCTGCCTTTTGCTCAGAGGAGAAGGTTATCAGCCTATATTCCAGAGAGCTCGAGGGGCCGTCAAAGCAGTCTTTCCGCCGTGGTCAGGCTGCAGGCATCTTTTTTGGTGTTTCTCAGTTCTTCCTCTTTTCGTCCTACGCCCTGGCTTTGTGGTATGTGAAGCATAACTGCAAGTAAAACTCTCTACCTTTTGACACTTACTTAATACTAGAGGCAGTTGTCTTGCTTCTGACCAACTTTTGAGCTTCACTATGCATTTTGATTAACAAGTATGCATCCCATGGAAGCTTCGTTTTGAAAGATTACCTTTTAGAAGAAAGCATAGGCATGTTATGATTTTGAAAGCAAAAGGTAATAATATAAAGTCGAAAGGCGGTACAACATCACAAATGATACACCCATAACTTGATCACAAGTGCCTACATTGCCAAATTAAGAAAAAACCCAAAAGGAAAATTAACCATGATTTGATGATCATAAACCTAAACACTATTCAAAAGTTAGATTTGGCTGAATTCGGTTTAGTTTTTGCATTCAATTTGAGCCCGGTTTTGCGGGTCTGTATCCTCTCACCTCTCTAGTTAAAATCCGATAAATACTCAATTGCCCAAGTGATGAACTTCTGTCCCTTTTTCAGGTACGGCTCAGTCCTCATGGGCAGAGAGCTTGCAGGATTCGGTTCTATCATGAAATCCTTCATGATCCTGATCGTGACTGCACTATCCATGGGAGAGACTTTGGCGATGGCTCCAGATATCATCAAAGGAAATAAAATGGTAGCTTCGGTGTTTGAGGTTTTGGACCGCGAGAGTGAAGTCTCGGGTGATGCTGGGGGTGATATAGAGAAGGTGAAAGGAGTAATCGAGATGAGGAGGGTCGAGTTCCAGTACCCTTCAAGGCCTGATGTCATGATTTTCAAAGAGTTTGATATGAGGGTGAATGCTGGGAAGAGCATGGCACTGGTGGGCACAAGTGGTTCAGGCAAAAGTACAGTGCTGGCACTGATACTAAGATTCTATGATCCAACAGCCGGAAAAATTATGATTGATGGTATGCAATTTATTAGACCCAATGTTTTTTTCCCCCATCAACTTCATTTCTGTTGTTTTTCTTCTAGACGCACATTACATAATATCAACTTGAGTCGATCAAATAGAAACCAGCAGTTTGCATTTCAGCTGTCTGTTATGTTAATATATTACTTCTGTGATGGAAGGCATGGGCGTTAAGACCAAAGAGTTTCCATGAATTCAAGTGGTTTTTGTGCAATCTCATTTGTCTTGACCAATGACCACAAATTCAAAATTCACGATTTTCGCGTACTATATAATCCATAATTTTTTTTAATTTTTTTTTGTTTTGACCAAATGATAAATAAGTATGTGTACTTCAAAATTCACAATTTTCTGGACATAACCTATGATTTTTGTTTTATTTTGTTCTTTCGATCGAATGGCAACTAACTAAGCGTATTTCAAAAATACATGATTTCATGGGCTATAACTCGTAATATTTGATCTTTTTTTTTATTTTGACACAATGGAAATTTTATAACACGTACCAAAAATTCATGATTTTCATGAGTTATATCCCACATTTTTTGTCGATTTTTCTTATAGGCCCATTGACAGTTATATTTCGTTCATAATAAATCATGATTTTCATGGGCTATTACCCACAATTTTATCAAATTTTTTTTAACTTTGACTCAATAGCAAATAAGTATGCTTACTTAAAAATTCATGATTTTCATGGACTAGCCCATGTTTTTCGTCTATTTTCATTAATTTCGATCCACTTAAAACTAATTATGTGAACTTCACTTCAGTAGTCATGTTTTTCGCAGGAACCCACGATTTTTATCCATTATCATTCATTCAACTCAATAACAAATAAGTATGCATCCTTAAAATTTGTGACTTTCATGAGCTATTCTCCTTGACTTTTGTCCATTTTAGCTCTTTCCATAGCAATTAATTGTGTAAACTTCAACATTTACGATTTTCATGAGCTATAACTCACAATTTTTGTCCATTACAGTTTATTCGATCAAATGACAATTAATTATGTCTACTTCAAAATTCGTAATTTTGATGGATTATAACTAGGGCTGTCCAAACGTGACGGCCCGGCCCACCCAGATTTTCGGGTCTAGTCCGGGCAAAATGCCTAGCCCGGACCCAGACCAGGGGTGCCCGGGCCAGGCCCGGGCCAAACTAGGTCGGCCCGGATTTTTTTGTCTATTTTGTATTTTTTTTATTTTTTTGCTAAAATTTGATTAAAAATTAGATTAATCTTATTATATTTATATAAGTATGTATTAGTGTTTGGGTCAAAAGTTGATGTTTTCATTGTCATCAAATCTATTACAACTTTCGTCATTACAATAAACTCAAATAAAAAATTAATCTTTTTATAAGATCTCCTTTATACAATGAAAATAAAGATTACAACTCTTATCAAACAGCGCAACGGACGTTTATCACCCGCTGCTTGTGTGGGTTCTTTACTTGTGTCGGGGACGTTAATATCCGTGGACCGCCGCGGATCAGATCCGGTTAGCAGAAGTTGGATAATCAATGCTCTCACTTCACAAAGGAAGTAATTACAGTAGCGATGATTTTGACTAAGTAAAATCACGGCTCTTCTCGGAATTTAAGACCAAGCTTAAATCCGGAGGAATAGGGGACGGGTCTCAGATCTCTCGAACTCCACTCTTTATGCGCAGGAGATCGCCAAGATCTGCTAATCCTTGCTGTAAATTTGTGGCTCCACTCTCCAATTCGGCAGCACTCCGTCCTCTTGATCTCCTTCCCTCTTAAAAATGAACACTAGAGCTCTTATTTATAGGCTTGGTTGATGGTATCTTCAGATCAAAACAAAGGATCTCTTCTATCTTCAGTTAGTAACTGTCTAACAACAATATCAGAGCAGTTGGAATCCAAAATCCTGAAAGAATCCATAAAAGAACCGAGAAAACCAACTTTTGGCCGAACAGTCACCTAGTGGCTCGGCCTGGCCGGGCCACCAAATGGTGGCTCGGCCTTGGCCGAGCTACCAAATGGTCGGCTCGGCCCGTGGGAGCACTGTCTGGCCGGTGCTTTGCGTGACGTCGCCGCCAGGGGCGTTTATTGTTTTTCAGGTATTGACTTGTCCGTCTTATGCGTATTTGTGCGTTTTCGTTGACTTGACGCTTTTCCGATTCGGTTCGCGAACGCATGATAGCTTGTCGGTTGCCGATGAGCGTGCGGGGCCACTTGTTCGCCGATGTTGAGGCTGGGAGTACACGGGCGCCTTGGGCCGATTAAGCACGCATGCACTTGGTTCGCCGATTTGGTATCTGGCGAGTACAGCGGGCCACTTTGAGGTGGCCGATTAGCAGCGCAGCCACTTGGTCGCCGAGGTTTGTAGCATGGCTGATACACGGCCATTGGAGGTGGCCGGTGAGTGTAAGTCTTATTCGTCGCCGTTTCGCTTCATGTGTTCATCGGCGTCGGATAATCCTCTTAGACTTAGATAGTGGCGTTTATCACCTTCTCTCTGTCTCGAGCTGTATATGGATACCTATAGACATTTTTAGACGCCTACAATTAGTATGTACTTACATATTAGTATATAGCTATATATTATATGTAAGTATATATAAGCATACATTAATGACTAAATCATACTATAATTATATATAGTATGCATGAGAAATATATATGTAAGTATATACAAGTATATATTAATGATAATGTACACTTAAAAATATATATAACTATAATTTAATGACCATATTATACTAAAATTATATATATAAATATAAAAAATATATATATAATATATATATAATTAAAAACTGGGCTAGGCCGGGCCCGGGCCGGGTTCAGGCCCGGCCGACACCTCTAGTTATAACCCATGATTTTGGTTGTTTTTGTTTGTTTCAACCCAATAGGAATTAATTATGTGTACATCAAAATTCACAATTTTAATTGGCTATAACCGCGATTTTTAAAAAGTCGTGATTTTTTTTCCATTATCGTTCATTTGACCCAATCACAAATAGATATGTTTTTCGAAATTTGTGATGTTCATGGGCTGGTCTATAATATATGTCTATTTTTTCGTTTTGACCTAATAGCAATCAATTGTGCGAACTTTAATATTTGTAATTTTTGTGGGCTACTGCCTATAATTTTTGTCCATTATTGTTTTTTCGACCGAATAACAATTAATTGTGACTACGCAATTTGCGATTTTTATGTGTCATAACCCACTACTTTTGCCATATTTATTAGTTTAATCTCAGTAGCAAGTATCTATGCATACTTCAAAATTCATGATTTCATGGAATAAAATCCATGATTTTTATCAATTTTCTTTTGTTTTGACGCAATGACAATTAATTATGCTACTTTAAAATTCACGAGTTTCATGGGCTATAACTCGTGATTTTCTTGTAGGCTATAACCCACAATTATTCTTTAATTTCATTCATTTTAACCTAATAAAAAATAAGGATGTGTGCTTTACAATTAACGACTTTTTATTAGATAGAACTCACAATTTTGTTTATTTTGACCCCATGACAATTAACTAAGCATTTTTCAATATTCACGATTTCATGGGCTATAACTTGCAATATTTGTTCATTTCCATTCTTTCCACCCATTGGCAATAAATACGCGTACCAAAAAACTCACAATATTCATGGGTTATAATATACAATTTTGGCCTATTTTCGTTATTGACCCGATGGCAATTATTTTTTTCTTTCATAAAATGTCATCATTTTCATGGATTAGTACCCACGATTTTTATCAATTTTCGCTCTTCGACTCAATAATAAATAAGTATGCATACTTCAAATTTTGTGATTTTTCGGGGCTATAGTCCATGATTTTTATCCATTTTTATTTGGTTCGACCAATAACAATTAATTGTGCAAAATCAATATTCATGATTTTTATATGCTATAACTTACGATTTTTTCTATTATCATTCGTTTGACCCAATAGCAATTAATTATAACTATTTCAAAATTCACGATTTTGATTGGTATAACCCACTAATTTATCAATTTTCGTTCACTTTGTTCCAATGGCAATCAATTATATGTACTTCAAAAACTGTGGTTTTCATAGGCTTTAACCAATGCGTTTTATCAAATTTCATTTGTTTCTACCTAATGCCAATTAATTATGCATATTTCAAAGTTCATCAATACACTATTTTAAACTTCACGAATTTCATGGGCTACAATCAATGATATTTGCGAATTTTCATTCATTTAGGCCCAATAACATCTAACCTTTCTTTCTTCAAATATCACAATTTTCATGGGCTATGACTAATCATTTTCGTCAATTTTCATTCTTTCACCTAATGGCAGATAAGCATGCATTCTTAAATTTCATGGTTTTCATTGGTCATACCCACTATTTTGGTACAATTTTGTTTGTTTTGACCCAAGATCAACTTTGCATATTTCAAAATACGATATTTCACGGACTTTAATTAACATGTGGTCTATGTTCATTTTCGTTCGTATTGACCCGTAATGATTAATCATGCATGCCGAAAAATTTGCCATTTTCATAGGTTCTAACTTATGGTTTTAGTCCATTTTTGTTAGATTCGACCCAACGACAATCAAATTTTCTTTCGTCAAAAATTATGATTTTATGGACTATATAATTGACAATTTTTTTTCATTTTTTGCTCTTTGATCCAATGACAAATAAATTTGCATAGTATAAAATTTATGATTTTCGTAAGCTTTACCCATGATTTTTGTCCATTTTTTCTATTTTGACTTAATAGCAATTATAATTTAAAATTCACTTCAAATGCAAAAATTTTATAGGTTATAACCCATAATTTTTGTCTATGTTTCATTAGATTAGACCCAATGACAATTAAATTTTCTTTTATAAAAAATTGCAATTTTTATAAACATCAATGGCTTCTGTCAATTTTCATTCTTCGACATAATAGCAAATAAGTATGTGTATGTTAGTATTTATAATGTACACGGACCATAATCCATGATTATTGTCCATTATTTGCTCGTTTAAACCTAATACCAATTAATTGTGTGAACCTTAATATTCATGATTTTCAAGGTTGTAACTCATGATTTTTATCCATTATCAAGCATTCAATCCAATGACAATTAATTATGTCTACTTTAAAATTCACGAATTTAATGGATTATAGCCCACAATTTCCACGATTTTGTTAGTTTCGTTGCAATAGCAAGTAATTATGTCTGCTTCAAATTTTGAGATTTCTATGAGCTATAACCTATGATTTTGTTAGTTGTCATTTGTTTCAACAAAATCGTAATTAATTATGCATACCTCAAAATTCATGACTTTCATGGCTATAATCTGGAAATCTAGTTCGCAAATTTCATAAGCCTCACGATATGTCAATTTTCATTTGTTTCGATCAAATGGTAATAAGTTTTACAATTTTCATGGGCAACCAATAATTTTTGACAATTTCTAGTCTATCTCAATGACAAATAAGTAGGTATACTCAAATTCTTAGGCTCTAACCCACAAATTTTTTCTATTTTTTTCTATTTCAATTCAGTGGGAATTAATTAGGTGTATGCTATGAAATTTGTAATTTTTATGGGTTATAAGACGCAATGTTTATGGTTTTTTATTTATTTCCATCCAATGTCAACAAATTATGCATTCTTCAAAATTTGTATTCTTTGAGTTATAGCCCACCATTTTTTGTTAATTTTCATTTCTTTTGTCCAAATAACAAATAATTATGTATATTTAAAAATTTATTATTTTTATTAGTATAACCTGCATTTTTTTATTTTGCTTCCTTTTGATCCGCTTGCAACTAACTAAGCATATTTCTAAATTCACAATTTAATGCACTATAACCCATAATATTTACTCATTTTCGTTTGTTTCGACCAAACGACAATTAATCATGTGTACCATAAAATTAATCATGTGTACCATAAAATTCACTATGTTCATGGATTATAATCCAAGACTCCACTCTATTTTTGTTAGTTTCCACATAATGGCAATTAAGTTTAATTCATAAAAATTTTGATTTGTGGGCTTTTAACTCATAATTTGTATCAATTTTTGTACTTCGACCTAATGAAACAAATATGCGTACCTCATAATTCATGGTTTTCATGGGCTATTATCCAAAGTTTTCGCCTTTTTGCGCTCGTTGTCCCAATAGCAATTGATGATGAGAAGTTCAGTTGCCGCAAGTAATTATGACTACATCAAAATTCTCAATTTTGATTAGTCTAAACCTATGATTTCAGTAATTTTTATTCATTTCTTCCCAAAGATAAATAAATACACGTACTTCAAAATTAGCCATTTTCATGGGCTCTAACCAACGTTTTTTGTCAATTTTTATTCGTTTCAACCCAATGCCAAATAATTATATGTATTTTAAAATTTGCAATTTTCATAAGCAATTACCCAAGATTTTCAAACTTCGCGAATATCATGGGCTATACAACCCACAATTTGTCTAATATTTGTTTGTTTCGACCAATGACAATTAAGTATTCTTTCTTCAAAAATCGCGATCTCCTTCAAAATATGGGCTATAACCCATGAGTTTTTCTATTATCATTCATTTGACCAAATGGCAATTAATTATGACTACTTTAAAATTCACGATTTTAGTGGACTATAATCCATGACTTTTATGATTTTTGTCCATTTCATCCCAATAAAAAGTAATTATATGTATTTTTAAATTAGCAATTTTCATGGGCTATAACTTGTATTTTTTTTTCAATTTTTGTTCGCTTCAACCTCATGTCATTTACTTTTGCGTACTTCAAGTTTAGCGATTTTGCACATGCTATTACCCTAGATCTTCAAAATTTTGTGAATTTCTTGGGCTATAACCTTTTTTTATTAATTTTTGTTTGTTTTGACCCAATAACAATTTAGTTTTATTTCTTAAAAATTAGCGATTTTCATGGGCTATAAACCAATGATAAATAAGTACACATACCTTCAAGTTCACAATTTTCATATATTTTAACTCACAAGCTTTGTCCATTTTTCTTTTTTGACCTAAGGAGAATTAATTAGTCGCACACTATCAAAAGCGCTATTTTCATGGGTTATACTCATGATATTTGTCCATTTTAATTTGTCTCAACCCAAAGAGAACTAAATATGCATACTTCAAAATTCACAGATTTTGTGGGCTATAACCAATAATTTTTGTTAGTTTTAGTTCGAGTTGATCCAATAACAAATAAGCATGTGTACTTCAAATTCATGATTTTCATGAATTATGATTTACGATTTTTGTTCATTTTATGTTTGTTTTGACCCAATGTCAATTATTGAAGCCGATTTCAAAATTCACAATTTCATGCACTATAACTTGTGATATATGTTTATTTTTGTTTGTTTAGACCTAATGGAAATTAATTATACGCTCTAAAAATTCATGATTTTCATAACTTATAACCCACAATTTAAGTTCATTTTCATTAAGTTCACCCAATTGCAATTAAATTTTTTTCATAGGCAATCTATTTTCATGGGCTATATAAGCTACGATTTTTGAAAATTTTCATTCATTGAAATTCATCATTTTTATTGGCTCTAACCTATATTTTTTGTCCATTTAGTTTGTTTCAACCAGATAGCAAGTAATTGTGTGATTTTAAATAGTCGTGGTCTTCATGCGATGTGAACCACGATTTTTGTTGTTATCATTCATCCAAATCAATGAATTAATTATGACTACTTCAAAATTCATGATTTTTGATGGGTTAGGACTCACGATTTTGGCATTTTTTCGGTTTGTCCCAATGTGAAGTAATTATACTTTCTTCTAGATTAGCAATTTTCACAGACTATAATCTACAATTTTTGTCAATTTTTATTCGCTTTGACCAAATGGCAAATAATTATGCATACTCCAATATTCACAATTTTAAGGGAGATATTACCATGATTTTCAAAATTCACGATTTTAATGGGTTATAACATATAATATTTGCTCATTTTCATTCATTTCAACCCAATGGAAATTAATCAAGTGTACCAAAAAATTCACAAGTTTCACGGGTTATAACCCTTAGTTTTAGTCTATTTTGGTTATTTTTGACCTAAAAGCAATTAAATTTTCTTTCATAAAAAAGCATGATTTTTCATAAGGTATCACCTACAAATTCCTGTCAATTTATGTTCTTCGACCCCATTGAAAATAAATGTGTACTTTAAAATTGGTGATTTTTTTCTATAGTCTATGATTTTAGTCCATTTTTGATTCATTTTAGTGAATAACAATTAATTATTTGAACTTCAATATTCACTGTTTTCATGGGCTATAACACAATTGTATCGTTCATTTGGCCCAATGGCAATTAATTATGACTGTCAATTAATTATGACTAGTTACGTTTTTGCGATTTTGACGGGTTATAACCCACAATTTTGGAAGTTTTTTGTCTGTTTCTTCCCAATAACAAGTAATTATACGTACTTTAAATTGGCTATTTTCGTAGGTTGCATAATTTGTGATTTTTATCAATTTTTATTCATTTCGAACCAATGATAATTAATTATGCATGCTTCAAAATTCATGATTTCATGGGGCCACATTTTCAAAATTCACAAATTTTATGGCTATATAACCCTCGATTTGTTAATTTTTAGTCGTTTCGAGCCGTTTCCTTCAAAAATCGCGATTATCATGTAACCAATGTTTTGTCAATTATCGTTCTTTGACCTAATGGTAAAAATGAATCTGACATTTAAATTCTAATTCATATAGGTTTAGCGCATGAATTTTGTTTATTATTGTCTATTTCAACCTAACGGCAATTAATTAGCCGAACACTTTCAAATTCGCAATTTCATGGAATAGCCTACAGTTTTTTTTTCATTAATTTTCATTTGTTTCACCTCAATGGCAACAAATAATGTGTATCAAAATTTCTTTATTGGGTATACCTAATGAGAAATAAGTATGTTTACTTCAAAATTCACGATGTTCATTGGTTATAACTTACGATTTTTGTCCATTTTTTTGTTCGTCTCAACCCAATAGCAATTGACTAAGCTTATTTTAAAATTTGTGATTTCATAGGCTATAACCCACGATATTTTCTTATTGTCATTCGTTTTGACCTATTGACAATTAATTATGCAGACCTAAACATTCGTGATTTTCATAGATTGTAACCCACGATTTTAGTCTATTTTTATTAGTTTCGACTCAATGACAATTAGATTTTCTTTCATATCAATTCATGATTTTCATGAGCTATAACCAACATTTTTTGTCAATTTTCATTCTTCAACCTGATGAAAAATAAATACACAAACTTAGAATTTTGTGATTTTCATTGGCTAATGGTTCATTGTTTTTGTCTATTTTTGTTTGCTTCTATCAAATAGCAATTAATTGAGCAAACTTCAATAGTCGCGATTTTTATAAGCTAACCCATGATTTTTGTCCATCATCATTCTTTCGGCCTAATGGAAAATAAGTAAGCTTACTTTAAAATTTGTAATTTTCATGGGTTATAGTTGATGATTTTTTTCATTTTTTTTTATTCCATCCCAATATCAATTAATTGTGTAAACTTCAATATTCATGATTTTTACGGGCTGTAACTCATAATTTTTGTCTATTATCGTTCATTTCGTCCAATGATGATTAATTATGACTATTTCAGAATTTCTAATCTTGATGGGCTATGATTTTGGAAATTTTTGTTTATTTTGTCACAATGGGATGTAATTATGCATACATCAAAATTCGTGATTTTAATAGCTTAACCTATAATTTTTGTCAATTTTCATTCACATCAATCCAATTAATTGAGTATGTCAAAATTCATAATTTTCATAAACTATTGCCCACGATTTTCCAAATTCACGAATTTCATGACTATAACCCATGATTTTCATCCATTATCGTTCATTTGATAAATGATAAATAATTATGCATACTTCACAATTCGTGATTTTCATGAGCTATAGTCAATTTTTGTCCATTTTTACGTTTCAAAATAATAGCAATTACTTGTGTGAACTTCAATATCCTCAATTTTCATGGGATATAAACCATGATTTTTTTCCATTATCATGCATTCGACCCTATGACAATTAATTATGACTACTTCACAATTCACGATTTTGATGTGTTATAACCTACGATTTTGGCATTTTTTGTTAGTTTTGTCCGTATGACAAGTAATTATATATAATTCAAAATTCGCTTTCATGAGTTATAACCCTTGATTTTTGTTAATTTTTATTTTTCAAACCAATGGCAAATAAATATGAGTATTTAAAACTTCACGATTTTCATGGGCTATTACTAACGATTTTCAGAATTCACGAATTTCATAGGCTATGACACATGGCTTTTGTTAATTTCTTTTTTTTAATCCAATAGAAATTAGTTTTTATTTCTTTAAAATTTGTGATTTTCATGGACTGACCAATAATTTTGTTAGCTTTCGTTCTTTGACCCAATGACAAATAAGTATGCGCATCTTAAGATTCACAATTTTCATAGGCTTTAACCTAAGATTTTCATTCATTTGTCTTTTTCAACATAATGGCTATTAATTAGGTATACATTACTAAATGGGTTATAACCTATGTTGCATGGGTATGGATACTAGACATGGCAAATTTGTAAGAGGTAGGGTATAGGGACACCGCTATATAAATATGTATATACACATATATTATATATTGGAATATGAGAACAAGGATGAGAAATTAAATTCCAATAGCGTTTCTATATTTCTTATTATGTGGATTATAAATTGGCAAAACATTAATTTTGATCTAGACATTCAAATGACCCTTCAAAATCATAATTCGGAATCTGAACTATGTCCAATGAGTTTCAAGAAGTGGATGTGAAGTGTATGATATATGTCCAAAAAGTACATGACAAGTGTTTTAAATTAAGAAATGTACTATATAATTGAGAACATGCCCGAATAAATGTATGCATATGTGCAAGGAGGGTACAGAGAATTTGGGTATGGGTACGGGTACATGTCGGGTATGGGCATGGCTTTAGATTAGAAGTACCTAGATAACATAGGTTATAACCCACAGTTTTCATGCTTTGCATCTATTTCGACAAAATGTCAACTAATTATTGTTTATTTTAAAATTTGTCATTTTCATAGGATAAAACTCACATTTTTTGCTAACTTTCATTTAGTTTGATCTAAAGACAAATAAGCATGCCTACTTCAAATTTCATAATTTTATTTGTCCATTTCGACCTAGTGACAATTAACTAAGAATATTTCAAAATTCTCGACTTTTTGGGCTATATGCCGCGATATATTATCATTTGTTTCAACTCAATGACAGATAATCATATGTACCAAATAATTGTGTTTTCATGAATTTTAACCCACGGTTTTAGTCTATTTTCATTATCGACCAAATGACAATTGTATTTCCTTCAAACAAATCATGACATTCATAGGCTATTTTCCACTATTTTTATCAATTTTAGTTTTTTGTCCCAATGAGAAATAAGTGTGCATACTTCGAATTTGTGGTTTTATAGGCTTCATGATTTTTTCCCCATTTTTCTTCATTTCAATGCAATAGCAATTAATTTTGCGAACTTCAGTTTTCGTGATTTTTATACGTTGTAACCAACGATCATTGTCCATTATCTTTCGTTCAACAATGACAATTAATTATAACTACTTTAAAATTTGCAATTTTGATGTACCATAACTACAGTTTTGACAATCTTTGTTCATTTCGTCCTAATGACAAGTAATTATACGAGTTCAAAATTCATAGTTTTTATGGCTATATAACCCAAATTTTTTTGTCAATTTTTTTTGGTTTCGACTCATTGCCAATTCATTATGCATAGTTTAAAATTTGTGATTTCATGTGCTAATACCCACAGTTTTCAAAATTCATGAATTCATGGGCTATTCATGGGCTATAATCCATGATATTTGTCAATTTTAGTTCGTTTCGAGCCAATGGCAATTAAATTCTCTTTCTTCAAAAATCGTGATTTTCATGAGCTATAACCAATTGTTTTTGTCAATTTTTGTTCTTTGATCTAATAGCAAATAAGTATATGTACCTTAAAATTCAGCATTTTCATGGGCTTTAACATGGAAACTTGTCTTTTTTTTATCTATTCAGACCTAATGACAATTAATTAGTTGACCACTTCAAAATTTATATCCTTGAAAGAGAACTATGATTTGTCGTCTATGAAAAGTGAATTGCATTTGGGCCTATTTTGTATAAGCTTCTACATCTCTTTCAATCCATACTGTTATCAACCTCAAAAGTAATGCCCAGCTAACCCAAGATAGGATCATTATTTTGTAAACTTGTAAGTTGGTCCATACAGAAATCCATTATATTTTTAACATCATGATTTCATATTGTTTACAAGTTTATCCTATATTAGTCGACTGGGGTAAGGAAACATGAAATACAATAAAATATATATATAAATGTAGTATATTTTAGGGCTGAATGGTTCTAAATGTGATATAGCATAATGTGTTAGTCATCCTAATCATCAGAAAAGACTTCAGAATCGAGCATAAATCTAAGTTGAGAAGGGTACAGAACACTTACGAAATGAGCTCTTGTGGTTTGTGAACAGCTGTTAGTCAATTATTTACCCTGAGTGCTATTAGAATCCTAATCTAAGCAATGAAAAAAAAAAAGATCCTAATCTCAGCAATTGAACGCAGAGGAGGGTTTTTCATAAAGCCAGAACTACTGTGGGCATTATTACCTTGCCGACATAATGGTAACGTTGTAACTAAGGGGTTGATACGCTGGTGTTTTGAATTTTTAGGATGATGAGTTGAGCTCATTTGTGATATATGTGCATCTCTTTTCCATCTTTTTCGTCCTCATTTGTGAGAGGCTGATGAGTTGAGCTTAGCTTTCTTTTGTTCATCATTTTCAGGTAAAGACATCAAAAAAATTAAACTCAAGGCCCTTCGGAAACACATTGGACTTGTCCAACAGGAGCCGGCACTCTTTGCTACCACCATTTATGATAACATCCTCTACGGAAAGGATGGTGCCGCGGAATCAGAGGTCATTGAGGCAGCGAAACTTGCAAATGCACACTCCTTCATCAGTGCTCTGCCTGAAGGCTACTCAACTAGAGTTGGCGAGCGTGGGGTCCAGCTATCTGGGGGGCAGAAGCAGCGGGTTGCCATCGCGCGAGCCATCATAAAGAATCCCGCAATATTGCTTCTTGATGAGGCAACCAGTGCGCTTGACCTTGAGTCTGAGAAAGTTGTCCAGCAGGCGCTGGATCACGTCATGAGAGGCCGAACCACTCTCATGGTTGCTCATCGGCTTTCCACCATCCAAAATGCTGATATCATCTCGGTACTTCAGAATGGGAAGATCATAGAGCAAGGAAACCATTCTACACTCGTGGAGGATAGGCAGGGGGCTTATTTCAAGTTGATAAACCTTCAGCAGGGTCAACAACAACAGTAGCTTTGTTACCTGCACAGAAGAATCCTGCTCCTCGAGACAAAATTATTGCAATTTTTTATGCAACTTTTTTCACTGTGTATTGTTGTATTAACAATGTTGATAATCAGAATCAGTACCTACAGGTGTAAATTGTTATTCTTTCTGTACTCGCTTTTCAACTTTTTTTCAAGAGTAACTGTTTAATTTCGTAGGGTTAGAAATTTATTTGCATCATGCATTCCTTATGTTGGGTATCAGTCCCGTATCATTAGCATCAATCAAAACCCAAGCATGTCATTCGTGTTACGTATTTCGTGGAGTCATATCATTAGAATCTTACATGCGTACTGTATCATTCGATCGTGCACATGCATACCTGAAAATGTAAGAACAGATACTTGGGTACGACCCGTATCCATTCTAGTGCTACATCCACGAAGGCACGCTTTCGTACTAGTTAGCAAAAGAATGTTAAGGATCTTTAACCGATGGGTTTCCTTCGCACGCTAGGTGCTGGTGTTTCTTTGTTTATGAAACTCGCCTTGAAGTTTTGTTTGTTGTTCCTGGGGAAAAAGCAGGAACTCAACATAAGGGATTCCTCCTAGAATGGGCAGGCAGGCGGGTCCTTCTGATTTCTGATTAACGCAAGGGATTTCTCTAAGCTCTTTCATTCTACATTATAGTATGGTTTATAATTGTTTTCTCACTGAGATTAATTAGGAGTATCTTCCTCCTAATCTCAAAGTGTTTGACAACAGATTTAAGAAAGCAGGATATAGGAATACAGGACAAACCGATGCTATGTTCTCCTGTCTAATGATGAATAAGCTTTCTTTCCATTAGCAGCAGGACAGAGGAAAATACTCTCCAAAAAAAACATAATACTAACCTGTTAGCAATGCACAGAGTTTAAAATAACAGAACAATAAAACTAGCACAACTCTTAACAACTATCCAAAACCATTAACGGAAAGGTTACTGACATGTTGAAAGAATGTAGCCAGAAGCCTGAAACTCAGTCTGTAATTAGCATAACAAATGGATAAATAAGAGCAATAGTAGCAACTAAAGGCAAAACACCACCATAGAGCCAACTCTAAGTAATAATTCTAGGGAGGAAGTTAGTGATTTCTGTTTGACCAAATTATGTGTTTTCTTCCTTCTCTATTATTTTTGCGAAAAACAAGTATATGTAAAGATAGGTACATTGTATTAAATTAACCATACTTTGATTATTGAAGAAATTAGAGACGTGCTCTTTAATCTCGCTCTTTCTTCGTAATCTTTTCTTTCCCTCTTCTCCAAACTTTTGAAACCCTCTTGGTCCTATCTTTGGACTCCGACACCTTTCCTTTTCTGAACCGATAGATGTACCTCGAAAATTAATGGTTTGTTGATTTTCGCATATTACTCATTGTATAAGCATTGTTGATTCTGCTGATTAATTTTAGTCAGGTCCAGCTTGGTTTGAAATAAGCTGAATCAACTTGGCTACTTAATTTAACCATGAAGGAACCCTCAATTTCCTTAATAGATAGAATATCCTAGTGTCTGTCAAGAAAAAAACTGATCAGGTTAACTAACAAACAACTTGGTATTTTCATCTTCAAATAAATCTCGAGCTTTGACTGCTGGTTGAATGGTCAGTTTTCTAGGTGATCATATCCATGTATCCAATCCTCTACATATGGAATATACGAGATAAGAATCTATGATGAATGCCCAAGTGAGGAAAATTCACGAAAAATATTCTGAATGTCCGGTGTAGTACAGCAAAAAGCATATAGATTCATTTTGTATAAAATTAGTGCACGTCAAGCGTAAATTTTGGTAATTTTTTATTCCTGTAATTAGTAAAATTGTGTGGCATTAGTGCTAACCCTACCTGTTTAAACTCAGTCTTTTAATTTCTTATCCAACCTGCCAGTGTCTAAGAAGCTACAAACTGTGGTTATACTCTAAAATGCTTAAGCCTTTTGACCCAAGTGAAGACTAGATATGCTAGTTAAGCTCCCTTACTAATTAAAACTAACATCAATATCAAAGAAGGATTAAAATCAAGATAACATGTGATTATACTTTAAGAGACAGTACTTGCTATACTTGCCTTTTGTATATGTAAAACAGTTATACGCACAAATTCCTTTTCATATGTAACCCTGATAATATTTTACCTAAATCAAAATGGAAAAAAACGAAAGATAGCATGTGATTAGACTTTAAGGATACGTGACTAATGCACAAATTCCTTTTCATGGGAATGTTTTTAAATGTCCTATTAAGTACAGCAAAAAGGATACGGATGCATTTAGCATGCAACTGATGAACATCAAGCATGGACTCAGGATATTCGTAGTCTGTTACTCGGTACTTTCAGCACCTGAAGAAGTTGAAGTTAAGCCACTACTTACCTTGGATGAAATTCATTGCTGACAATTATGCCAATTAACTCTTCCAATTTAGTTTTTTTTTTCCTTCGATAACTTTTTAGACAATTAGCAATATTATTAACTATAATGCTTTAGACTTTTGACCCAAATGGAGTAGTTGAATACATGTTTTGAAACAAAGTAAATCCAACATAGGGAAGGATTAAGAGAGAGAGATCATGCTATTGGAGGATATATTTGTGTATAATATATCTAATATGCAGTAACTTTTCTCCTGAGACTGCATCAAACTTCTTATAGTAAAAGGATGAATTTTATTCCCAGAATATAGTTAAGTATACATGCAAACCACTACTTCTATACTTTTCTATACAAAAATATTCATGTTTTCACCATTTCCGTATAGACAAGTACTTAAAATGTAAGTTCTGTCAGCCGCAATTGCTGACAGCTGCAATTGTGAAAAAACAAAAAGATGGCGGGCCCCAAATTAATTGCACCGAAAGAAGCCGCACCGAAAGGAAAAAATATTAAAATTTTGTGAATAGTATTTTTTTTCCCGGTTGCTATAAATAGGCCCAAAACTTTTCAGAAAAAAATACATCCTAGAAAAAACAACTCCACATATAAAAGATTGAGAGAGAAAATTAGTGAGAGTTTCTCCTTATAAAGAGATATTGTAACTCCTCATAGTGGAGTCTTCTATCCTTACCCGTGGTTTTTACCCCCAAATTCATTTAGGGAGTTTTTCATGTAAATCTGTGTGTTTATTTTATTACTTCTGGTATACTATTAGCTAGGACCCTGCTCTATTGGGCCCCGAATTTGTCCCTACAAGTGAAATCAAAGTCTGGCTTAGGGTACGTCTATCTACTTATCGTATGCTTTGTGGCTGTCACTAAAAGTAGATCATCCACATCAGAAAATAAGTTAGATTATCATTTACCCTTTTTATCATTTACCCTTTGAAGGCACCGAGCACTATTCACAAATATGGTTACTATTCACACATACAGTTACTGTTCACAAATACTATTATTGTTCATGTGAAATAGTAGGAGTTATCGTTCATGGTAGAAGCAATGGCGGCGAAGTTCGAGATTGAGAAATTCAATGGGTGTGATTTCTCATTATGAAAGTTAAAGATAAATGGTATCTTGAGAAAGGATAATTGTCTAGCAGTCATCGATGCAAGGCCGGACGACATCACTGATGATAAGAAGTGGAATGAGATGGACGAATATGATATTGTAAATCTTTTATGTGGCATTATCAGAGGGGGTATTGTTAAGCATAAAAGAGAAGAAGACAGCAAAGGAGATCTGGGATACTTTAACAAAGCTATATGAGGCCAAATCTCTGCATAACAAAATCTTCTTAAAAAGAAGACTTTACACTCTAACGATGGCAGAATCTACATTGATGACCGACCACATCAACACCCTAAATATATTGTTCTCCCAACTCACAACGTTTGGGCACACAATCGGTGTGAATGAACATGCAGAACTTTTATTTCAGGGTCTACCTGACTCGTATGAGCAACTTATTATCAACCTAACAAACAACATCTTTGCAAACAATCTAGTCTTCGACAACGTTGCAGCCACTGTTCTGGAGAAAGAAAACCAGCGCAAGAATAAGGAAGACAAGCAGGAAAGTTCGCAACAAGCGGAGGCCTTATCGATGATGAGAGGAAGATCAACAGAACGTGGCTCCAGTGAGAGTCATACCCATGGTAGATCAAAATTAAGAAGTAAAAAGAATATCAAATGCTACAACTATGGTTAAAGGGGGCACATGAAATCAGAGTGTTGACGTAATAAGAAGAGTGATGATAAAAAATCTTCAGAGTCATTAACATCTCAAGGATGTGTTGTCAGCACATCAGACGATGGTGAAATTTTATACAGTGGAACAACTACCGTTGATGAAGGCAGAAAGAAGTTTGTTGATATTTGGCTTCTAGATTCAGCAGCTTCCTGGCACGTGACCTCCCGGAAAGAATGGTTCCACAAATATGAACCTATCTCTGGAGGATCTGTATTATGGGCAATGATCATGCCTTGAAAATTTTTGATATTGGTACTGTCAAAATTAAAAATTTTGATGGTACAATACGTGCCATTCAATATTTACTACATGTGAAAGACTTGAAGAAGAATCTGTTATATTTAGGACAATTGGATGAGCTCGGATGCAAGATCCATATAGAAAATGGGATCATAAAAATTATTAGAGGGGCGCTTATTGTGATAAAATGAGAAAAGATAGCTTCAAATCTATACATGCTCAAGGGAGAAACCCTACAAGAAGTTGATTCATGTGTGGCATCAACTAACCATAGAGAAGAACAAACCATGATGTCGCATTGAAAACTAGGCCACATGTTAGAATGAGACTTGAAGATTCTCTCCGATCAAAAGCTGCTTTGTGGGCTCAAATCGGTAGCTCTTCCCTTCTGCGAGCATTGTGTTACAAGTAAGAAGCATCGACTGAAGTTTAACACATCGAGTTCTAGAAGCAAGGCTATTCTAAAACTGGTTCATTCTGATGTATGACAATCACTAGTTACATCCATGGGAGGAGCAAAATACTTTGTGTCCTTTATTGATGATTATTCCAGGAGATGTTGGGTGTATACCCTATTAAGAAAAAGACAGATGTGTTTTCAGTCTTTAAAGCTTACAAAGCACGAGTCAAGCTTGAATCTAAAAAGAAGATTAAGTGTTTGAGGTCAGATAATGGAGAAGAATACACAGACGGTAAATTTCTTCCATTCTGTAAGCAAGAAGGCATCAAAAGATAATTCAGTACTGCATACACTCCTCAACGGAATAGAGTAGCGGAGCGGATGAACAGAATTCTGTTGGAAAGAATAAGAGCAATGTTAGCAACTACAAATCTGGATAAAGTCTTTTGGACGAAAGCAGTACAAATCGTTTGTTATGTGGTAAACCGATCTCCATCAACCGTAATACAATTAAAGATACTGATGGAGATGTGGACCGACAAGCCAGCGAATTATTCCAACCTCCATATATTTGGAAGTCCAGTGTACGTAATGTACCATGCCTAAGAAATTACAAAGCTGGATTTAAAATCTAGAAAATGCATATTCTTGGGGTATGCTGACAGAGTAAAGGGGTATCGCTTAAGGGGTCTCACTGCTCCAAGGTTATTGTCAGGAGAGATGTTATCTTTGTAGAGAACCAACTACAAAGTGAAGAAAAAGAAAGCAGTTCAAGAAAGGACTCAGAGACCGTAGTTGTTCAGGTAGAAGATAATTCAAAATTTTCTGAAGCAATACCAGAGCATGATGTACAAGAACCAGTCAAATTCGAGGCTCCAGAAGTTTAAAGGTCAACTCGTGCGAGAAGACCACCGACTTGGCACTCGGAATATATTACAGAGAGTAATACTGCATACTGTCTTCTAACAGAGGATGGAGAGCCATCAAATTTCCATAAAGCTATAAATAGTATAGTTGCATCTTGTTGGATGACAGCAATGCAGGAAGAAATTAAAGCTCGATCTCTACAAGAATAAGACTTAGGTACTTGTGTCACTACCACAAGGAAGAAAGACCATTGGAAATAAATGGGTCTATAAGATCAAGCGAAATGGCGATGATCAAGTGGAACGATATCGTGCTTGATTGGTGGTAAAAGGATATATTCAGAAAGAAGGTATTGACTTTAATAAAATATTTTCTCCTGTAGTTAGACTTACAACAGTTCGGGTAGTTCTTGCTATAAGCTCTATATTTGACTTACATCTAGAGCAGCTAGATGTTAAAACAACATTTCCACTTGGAGATCTTGAAGAAGAAAATTATATGCTCCGACAAGAAGATTTTGAAGAAAAAGAAAAAGATAAGTTGGTTTACAGATTGAACAAATCTTTGTACAGTCTAAAACAGGCATCGAGGTGTTTGTGCAAGAGATTTGATTCATTCATCATTAGCCTTCGATACAACAGATTTAATTCAAATCCTTGTGCATATTTCAAGAGAGTTGGTGAAGATAACTTTGTTATTTATTGTTGTATGTTGACGACATGTTGGTTGCAGGCCGCAAAAATCGTATCAAAGGATTAAAGGCATAGTTGGCTAGGAAATTTGAAATAAAGGATTTAGGATCTGTAGACAAGATTCTAGAGATGCAAATTTACCAAGACAAAATTAATATGAAGATTTGGCATTCTCAGAAAAATTATTTGAAGAAAATCTTGTGGCGCTTCAATATGCAAGATTGTAAGTTAATTTCTGCCCCAATTCCTATTAATTTCAAATTATCATCCACTATGAGTCCTAGTAGTGAAGAAGAGATGATGGGGATGTCTTGAATAACTGTATGCATCAGCAATGGAAAATCTAGTGTTTGCTATTATTTGTACAAGACCAGACATTACACAAGCAGTGGGAGTGATTAGTCGATACATGACAAATCCTGATAAAAAGCATTAGAATGCTGTAAAGAGGATCTTAAGATACATTAAGAGAACCTCAAATGTTACATTATGTTATGGGGGATCAGATCTTATTATCAATGGATATGTTGATTCTGATTATGCAGATGATCGTGATAATAGCAAATCCACCACAAGTTATGTGTTTGCATTAGCTGACGGAGCTGTAAGCTGGATTTCAAAACTGTAGTCAGTTGTGGCTACATCAACAACAGAAGCAGAATATGTCGTAGCTACACAAGCTAGTAAAGAGGCAATATGGTTGAGAATGATACTGGAGGAAGTCGGGCATGAATAAAAGAAGATTTTTCTATTTTGTGATAGCCAAAGTGCTTTACATTTGATAAGAAATCTAGTCTTTCATTCAAAGACAAAACACATTCGAGTTTAATACCACTTCATTCATGAGAAAGTGGAAGAAGGAATAGTGGATATGTAAAAAATTCACACCAAAGACTACCTAGCAGATTTTTTGATAAAAGCAGTTAATACTGACAAATTTATTTGGTATCGATCCTCTTATGGTCTGTCCAAGACGTGAGCAACATGAAGATGGTAAGATAGAAAGAATGATGTGAAGATATGATTAATACTCAATCAAATCTTCAAGTGGGAGATTGTTAGCCGTAATTGGTGATAACTGTAATTGTGGAAAAACAAAAAGATGACGGGCCCCCAAATTAATTGCACCGATAGAAGCCGCACCGAAAGGAAAAAATTATTTAAATTTTGTGAATAGTGTTTTCTCAGCTGCTATAAATGGCCCACAACTCTTCAGAAAAAAATCTATCCCAGAAAAAACAACTCCACATATAGAAGATTGAGAGAGAGAAATAGTTAGAGTTTCTCCTTGTAAAGAGAGATTGTAACTCCAAAGTTTTTTTTCATAGTGGATTCTTCCATCCTTGCTCGTGGTTTTTACCCTAAATTTATTTAGGGGTTTTTCACGTAATTCTGTGTGTTCATTTTATTACTTCTGTTCTACTATTCGTCGGGACCCTTCTGTATTGGGCTCTGGGTTTGTCCCTACAAATTTAACTCTGTGATCCCAAACATCGACTTCTTCATTAGGATTTTCCTTTCTTTCAATGGCCTCCGAGCGTTATGCTATAATAAGAGTTACAGATAGATGCCGATCTTATCGCATATTTAGTTACATTCATGAACCCCTATATTATTCCTCTATTTGGTGAGTTGTGATAAGAGACAAGGAGGATTTGGTAGCGGCTGCCTCTAAGCCAAGCATTAGGATATATTAGTTGCTTCTTGTGAAATTTTACCAGCTAATTCTACCCTATTGATACTAAAGTTTATAGGAGCCTGTGACATCATGAAATGACGTTCACATTTCAATTTTTATGTTCTAGAGATTATGAATTGCAAGGGGAACTTCTTATTCATTGTCCTCATCAGATGCTGCAATACATTATCTTGACAAATCAAAGATCATATTCAACAGGATTTGAATTGTTTTTTAATGGACTTATCGCACCTAGTATACTTCATTTAATGTTTTTTTTTCTAGTTAAAAGCTTAAAAGGTGCTTAAGGTCAGTTCAAATGTTGATCTAGGGAAAGCTCACTTTCTAGTTACCAAGGCAAGTACTCTTTGTGTCTTATCCTCCATTTTGAAGTCCTAGGTCCACTACCAAGGTAGCAAACTTGAAGAAGTAAAGTCTTTAATTAAGGTTTGTGTATATCTTGGGGGAAACCTTGAGGGTGTTTGGTAATCGTTGAATTTTTTTTCACCTTTGTTTGTTAACATGAGAAGACTTGTGCGTGTAATATACTGCGATAGAACTGTAGGAAACAATTAAACTGCAAATTGCACATCCTATTTCTTATGAAACCCCTATTGACCTTGTGATTTAGATCATTTTTATAAGCTCATGCTTCCAGAGACCCATGTAGAGGACTTCAAACATATGTATATATGTACGTATAATATGTATGTATGTGTCTACGTATGTACATACAGATATATGTATACATATATACGCAGGCACACGTACATATCAGACACGTTCATGTAGGTAGGCAATGCCCGTGTAGGTACACGCTAAGGGTTGCTATATGGGCTACTTTGTTTTTGTGACGGTGAATTTCAATGTCCAGTTGAAATTATAACAACATGTGATTTTAGGTGAATTTTCAAGGGGAAAAACATTTAACCTATTTATATTATTTAGATTAGCATTTGATAATCTGCTTAGATGAACATTTGGATAGATGAGACAGAAGGAACACATCTTTATATACGTCGTGATATTGAAAATTTTATATTAGACATAAGAATGTCAAATTTCATCAGTTTCCTTTTTGTTCACATGGTTATCTTTTTTGGTTTTGACTTTATAACTTCTAATAGTAAACAATGTTTTAGTTATTCTACCTTTGTTAATGACATGATGATGAGGTCGAAGATCTTCATTGACAGGGTCTAAAATCCTCATAATAATTCTCAATTAATCGTCACAATAATTAACTAATTCCCTCGTGCTTATTTACCACTTAATGCCTTCATAATTAAACAACTTTTGGTCGAATGGGCTTCAAAACTTTTGTCTTGATGTCTTTTATTAGTTAATGATTATCAACTTTTAACTAAATGCAGCTTCTGAGTAATACAGTTGCCAATGGAGGTTGGCTGCCCTAATATTATTATAACAATGTTGGTGACCAATCCTTACTATACTAGGGGAAATTAAAAACTTAAATTTTTCAAAAAAAAAGAAATTATAATAAGAGGATACTCGTGAATCTAGTATTAACCGTAAATACAACGATAACGATGATTTCACGATGAGCTAATTAGGATTGAACAGGAATATTAAGTTTTGGACCAATTTGACTTGGTGTGGAGTTTTAGTTAATTTTTAGTTAAGGTTGTAATTGCAATCGGTGTGCTAAGTTTTTTGACGCATGACAAAAGGTAGGAGCTGACCAACCTAAAAGTATGGTTGTTGTAACAATAATATATATGTAATATCTGTTATTGATTCTTGATGATGATGATGGTGATGATTTCATTGAGAAAGAGAAAAGAGGAAAGGATATGTTCTCAACGTGTAATGGCTGAATTTTTTACAAGTTCCATCTTGTCATAAACTTTTTTGGTGAGTAATTTGAAAAAATAAATTCAACGAGATCATGAATAAGATACCTAGTAAAATTTGACTTGTTTGGTGATGAGGAGCACAATGCTAATTGTTAACTCACTAAGTTGAACTTTTATTGTGTTCGTTAGATACCTATCTAACCTTGAAGTTTAAATGTGCTAGTATTTGATATTTGGGAAAATTTGCAAAATAGACCATTTTTATGAAATATTAGCGACCACTTTGAAAAATAATTAGCAAAATAGACCTCTTTTGAAAAAAAGAGGTCGATTTTGAAAAACAAGGCTCAGAAAACATACGGGACTACTAGTCCTGTATGTTTAGAGCCAACTAATCACGGATTAGTGACTCAGAAAATATACGGGGCTAGTAGTCCCGTATGTTTTCTGAGTAGAAAATTTTACTAATCCGTGATTAAAACATACGGGACTACTAGTCCCGTATGTTTTCTGAGCTGTTTTGCAAAATAGACTTCTTTTTGGCCTGTTGGCCAAAAAGATGTCTATTTTGCTAATTATTTAGCAAAATGGTCTATTTTTTTTTGAGAGAAAGGATGGATTACCAAAGTAGTAATCCAGCCAGCTAAATTAAAAAGGTTGGTACAAAAAAAGGCACTCATCCCCAACCAAGAATGAGTACCCTAAATCATCACAGTTTTACAAAGTAAGAAACTTCACCAAGTCTTTCTCTCCTACTGATATCTAGCAACAAAATATCAGAAACTATAACCCAATACCAACTGATATACAAGTTTTTCAATTTTAAACCACAAAATATATCACAAAAAAACTTCCAGCTTAACTATCATTCCAGCAAGTCTATCACCCCCACCACAGGAACCGAAGCCCTCTCAACATTTGCAGCAGCCTTCTTTCTCCTCCTCTCTTGTAATCTAGTTGCACGATCAGAAATCTGTGACCCTATCCAAAATTTTGCAAAAGTCAAAATTTTATTCAAAAGTTCTAATGATCTTCTCCTCTTATTTGTAAAAATTCTATCATTTCTTTCCTGCCAAATACACCAAATAAGAGAACAAATAATCACTTCTCTTTCTATATTCCCACTAACTTGTTCCTCATCCTTCCAACTCTTCCAGATTTCTTTTAAGGAGTATACAGTAAAATCTTTTCTAATATTCATTTTGTGTTGAATAGATCTCCAAATTGAGTATACAAACTCACATTTAACAAAAATATGAAAATGATTTTCCTCTTCCTTAGAACAAAAACTGCACATCATATCTGTATGAATACCTTTCTTCTCCAAATTTTTTTTTGTGTTTAAACCACTTCTTAAAGCCAACCAAACCAAAAATTTCACTTTTAAAGGAACAGGGAGTTTCCAAAGATTGATATATGCATACCTTACTCCTCCATCAGTAAGAAAATGATAATATGATTTAACAGTGAACTTGCCTTTTGCTTCCCAGTTCCACATTCTTTTATCCTCCCTGTGAACAAAGTTAACAGACATAATACTCTCCAACATATCAAAATATTGAAAAACCAAATTTCCAGTCAGCTGTCTTTGAAACTTGATATCCCAAACCCATTCATTATTAATTTTTTTTCTCAAACTGCTAATAGAAGCATAAGGAAACTCTGCCATATGAAAAAGCGCAGGAAACAAAGAAGCCAGAGTATTTGTACTTGACCATTTATCAAACCAAAAAAGAGTTTGATTTCCATTCCCCACTTTAACACAAGTACTACACAAGAAACTTTCAACATTATTAAAAATTTGTTTCCAGAAATGAGATAAAAGTCTCTTGCCAGAATAAAAATATTCTGTCCAATTTCTGTTTTCAAAATATTTGTAAAAACTTATCTGTTTCCAAAACTCCATTTTATTATCAAACCACTTCCAAATCCATTTCCCCAACAAAGCTTTATTCATAACTCTTAAATTTATAATTCCCAATCCACCCAGCTTTTTGGGTTTGCACACTTCCTCCCATTTAACCAAATTAGAAGAATTCTTATGTTCCAAAGACCCAGTCCACAAAAACCTTCTCCTCATCCTATCAACTTTATCAACAAGCCACCCAGGAAGAGAAAAAAAAGACATCCAGAAAATAGGCATGGAAGAAAGAACAGCATTAACTAGAACCAATCTCCCTCCTCTTGATAAAGACTTTCCTTTCCATAAAGCTAATCTTCTCTCAAACTTCTCAATTAAAGGAGACCAATCTTCTTTTTTTAATTTTCCATGTCTCAAAGGAATTCCCAGATAAGTAATAGGAAAGCTTCCACTCTTACAATTTAACATGTAAGCCAAATTATGTTGTAAAATCTCATTATCTTCAAGAGCAATAAGCAAACTCTTGTTAAAATTTATTTTTAGTCCAGAAGCTGATTCAAAACAGTATAAAATCATTTTCAAAATTGTTAACTGTTCTCTTTTGTTTTTACAAAAAACAAGAGTATCATCAGCATATTGAAGGCAACAAACTTTCTGATCCATATTAGAAGGACCCAACCCTTCAATAAGAGAATTTTCAGCTGCTAAATTCAACATTTTAGAAAATGTATCAGCTGCCAAAACAAACAAAAGTGGAGAAAGAGGATCACCTTGACGAACTCCTCTTTTAGACATAATCCAACTACCAGTTTTTCCATTTATGTTAATGGCAGACAGACCTCCTTTTAAGCACAAATTCACCCAATTAATCCACTTACTTCCAAATTTTTTAGCCTTCAAAACTTCCATAATGAAATCCCAATCTAGCATATCATAAGCTTTGGCAAAATCCAATTTCAAAAGAATTCCTCCCTTTCTATTATTCTGAAAGCAGTCATCAATAATCTCCTGAGCAGCTGCAACCCCATCAATCAAAAATCTGTTTTTTATAAAACCTGACTGGACAGGGTCAATAAGACATTCAAGCTTAGGAGTTAATCTATTAGTCAAAACTTTTGTGATAATTTTGTAAATCACATTAAGTAAACTAATAGGTCTGTAATCATTAACTGTTGAAGCCTCATTTTTTTTAGGAATAAGAACTATATGAGCATAATTAAGTCTATTAATCTCCAATCTACCTTCATAAAATTCTTCAAAAAGTCTCATAATATCTAATTTAACCGTTTCCCAAAATTCCTGAAAGAAAACAGTCGAAAAACCATCAGGACCAGGAGATTTATCTTCTTTCATATCAAAAATAGCTTTATGAACCTCTTCTTCAGAAAAAGGGTGTTCTATTTCACTTGACCCCCAATCCCCCAAAGGGAAGAGTTTATTCCAATCAAGTTGACATCTATGAGACTCCTTTTGCCCAAAAATCTGACTGTAATGAGTAGAAAAAGTTTGGGCAATACCCTCTTCAGAAGTAACCTCAACATCATTAACAAAAACAGATGCTATCAAGTTGTTCCTTTTCCTGCCATTTGCAATCTTATGAAAATATGTAGTATTATTATCACCCTCCTTTAGCCAATGTGCTTTAGACCTTTGTTTCCACATTTGTTCTTCTTGAAACAAAATTTCATTCAACTGTGAAGCAAAATGGTCTATTTTGCTAAATAATTAGCAAAAACGGTCTATTTTGCAATTTTTCCCTTGATATTTTTGTAATGTAAGTTTAAATGTGCTATAATATTTGATACCTAGTAAAACTTGAGGTGCATTATTAAAGAATGTGAAAGTAATTCACAAATTTGATATTTTGTATCTAAATCACCAAGTGCAAAACATATCAACGCAGATGTTTTTTGAATCACTTTCATACTTTTTATAATGATTTACAATTTTTCTTAAATGAAAATCAAGAATGAGTACATTTGATGGTAACTATGATAATAGTTAAATCGCAAGTATGCACAATCATCTCCCAACGAATTTAATCGAGGAAGTGACAGTAAATTATTTAATTACTACTGTGAATGTGAACAGTGCAGGACAGCAAACAGTGACTATGCACTGTTCACCCGAGACAGTGAACAGTGTCTCGGCAATGTTCACCCGAGAGCGGTTTTAGCTTTTTCCTTGCGGTTTTAGCCATGTTTTCTTAGTATAAATAGGAACTCGTTCTTAGGGTTTTCTAAGGGGTTTTTGCGGCTGTTTTGAGAGAAAAAGCAGAGAGTTTTTCAGATCTAAAAGGTGATATCTTGATGAGAGAAAAAGAGAACGCTTGGAGAGATTTTACAAGAGAGAGATCAATTTCTTTTTGGTAAAAAATCATAGCTTCATCTTTAGGACGAGCTTGTGTGTTGTACAAGTCGTCGGTGTTCTCCTCATAGTGGAATCTCTCTTCACCCCTCCCGTGGATGTAAGCACGGTTGTCGAACCACGTAAATCTCGTGTCTTTATCTTGTTTTTTTTTTCTGGGTGTTGGCTATTACTTATTGGTTTCCTCGATATTCAGACCTAGATCTGATATTGAGAAGAGTGTATATCCCACTTTGTTGAGATATATTACTTCTGCTCTTGTTTCCTTTGTGAAACGTGAATATAGAGGTTGGCTTGAGCTTTTATGAAAACAAAAGTCAGGGCTTTCTCTCAGGTTATGTCGCTTCCACGGCATAAGGGTGTGACTCTGCGTCCAACAATTGGTATCAGAGCCCTTTGATCAAATTGGCTGTGGTAAAGCTCCCGATTTGAGGTGGTGTTTTGGGTATTGTGTGGTGCACACAAGATATTTGTTGGATTTTCTAAGAGAAGCGGTTTACTAAAACAAACAGAGAATGGTGTCTACAAGTAAAACAGTTAAAGTGGAAAAGTATGAGATCGAAAAATTCAATGGGAAGAATGATTTTTCCTATTGGAGGATGCAAATGAAAAACTCATTGATTTCGCAAAAATTACACAAGGTTTTGGTAGGAAAAGAGAATAAGTACAAAGATATGTCAGATGAGGATTAGGAAGAGTTAGAACTCAAAGCACGAGCGTTGATTATTCTATGCCTTAAGAGGGATGTAGCTTTCTTGGTGAATGGAGAGGAAACGGCTGAGGACGTGGGGTCAAAGTTAGAGAGTATCTTTCATGACGAAGAGTCTAACTAATCGGATCTACTTAAAGTCCAAATTGTATACATACAAGATGGAGGAAGGCTCATCAATCCGGGAGTACATCAACAAGTTTGATAGGATCATATCGAACTTGAAGGATATTGATGTGACAGTAGAAGACGAGGATCAAGCGCTTCTACTACTTCTTTCTTACCGAAGTCCTATGAAAATCTGGTTAAAACACTGATGCTTGTGGGTGACAATTTAAAGATGGATGAGACTAGAACGGTGCTTCTAGCGGATGATCTTTGAAAAATTACAACTAGTAACATGGCCACTAGTGGTAACAAGGAGCAAGCTCAGGGATTATTTGCTAGAGGAATGGGCAATGATCGAGGAAAATGTAAGGGAAAAAAGTCTAGATTAAAATCGAGATCTCTTGCGGGAAGACCGTATTTCAAATGCGGTGAGCTAGGACATTTCAAGATCGATTGTCCTAACAAGAGAGTAGGTGGAAAGAAGAACAACAACAAGACTGAGAGGAGAGAAGGCAAGGAAGAGACGAGCTACATTTCAGAGGATGTGAACGAGAAGGAATGCTATATCGTCACTGTTTGCGTCAAAAGTTGCTCTTGTTGTGGAATTCATTATATCTTCAGTCGATTACAACAAATTCAAAAGAAATAGTCTTTTTATAAGACTTCTTTTACACAACAAAATAAAAATTACAACTTCTTAGAAACAAACGCATGATCGTTGTTTGGATCGCTGCTTGCGTGGGATCTTTGCCTGTGCCGGGAGCGCTTTGACTCGTGGACCACCAAATCACAGATTCTGATTGAATCGTGAGGGGTTTAGTGATTCTTCCTTCGTTTATCGAAGTGAGAATTTGAAACGAAGGTCTTATCAAAGTAAGACGGTCGTTCTTCTTAAGATCAAGTCAAAGCTCGAATCTCAAGGAATTGCCAGAAGCTCAGGAACTCTGCTCTGTCTGCTCCAAAGTGCTCAAGAATGATCAGCCCCCTCAAAAAATCGATCTCAGGGGGTATTTATAGCCTCCAGGATGAACAGTGCTTCCGAGACAGTGTTTACTGTCTCGGTGGTGTCTCGGGTTCCGAGATAGTAAAGACTGTCTCGCCCGGGGAGACAGTAAATACTGTCTCGGAAACAGTAACTGTCTGGCAGTTTTTGTTGTAACTGCCTTCCCACGTTTTAAAAATCTGTTATTTTGGTAGTTGTCAACGTAATTCTCGCCCACAACGTTTCCCATGTTCTTTGGTAGTTAATGGCCATGTGTCGGCGGTTTATAAAACAGTTTCTGAGCCTTCGAGAACTGTCTCGCTCTGCGAGACAGTAAACACTGTCTCGCTCTGTAAGATAGTGAACACTGTCTCGCACGGCGAGACAGTATCGCCTGCGAGACAGTAAAGACTGTCTCGCGTACGAGATAGTAAAGACTGTCTCGCGTGCGAGACAGTAAAGACTGTCTTCTTCTTTGATTTTTCGATAATCTCCTTTTGAGCTGCGCTTGGATATCTTTCAGCATTTTTTGACGCCTACAGTCACGGGTGGTGATGATATCTCCGGGAAGTGGATTCTTGATTCGGGTTGCTCTTACCATATGTACCCAAATAGGAAGTGGTTTACTACCTACAAAAGCATTGACGGTGAAACTGTACTGATGGGGAATGGTGGAACCATATTGATGGGGAACAACCATGCTTGTAAAACGGTGGGGCTAGGTGATATTAAAATCAAGATGCATGATGGAGTGGTTGGAACTCTGACGGATGTGAGGCACTTTCCCGACTTGCAAAAGAATCTTATCTCAGTTAGTGCTTTGGACTCCGGTGGCTGCAAGATTGTTACAGAGAAGTGAGTGAAGAAGGTTGTTCGAGGTTCTCTAGTAGTGATGAAGGATGTTCGTCACGGTAATCTATATACTCTCTCGGGTATGATGGTGACATGGAATGCAACAATTGGAACTGATAGAAGTGGTAAAGATCCATGTGAGCACACACGGTTATGACATAGACGACTTGGGCATATATCAGAGAAGGGTCTAGATTTACTTGGTAAAGAAGGTTTGTTAAAGAATCTGAAGAAACATTGCATGGATTTTTGCGAGGGTTATGTGTACGAAAAGGTGCACAGGGTCTAGTTTCTGAGAAGAAAACATAAGAGTAGAGGTATATTAGATTATGTACACACAGATATATGGGGTCCGGCTTAGACAACTTCTAAGGGTGGTTCTAGATATTTTGTCCCGTTCATAGATGATTATTCTAGGTATGCTTGGATTTATTTTCTGAAGCATATGAATGAGGTGTTCGAGATATTCAAGAAGTGGAAGGCAATGGTTGAGAACAGGACAGGAAAAAAATTAAAGACAATAAGATCTGACAACGATACAGAGTATACAGATAGTGCTTTTAAGGAGTTCTGTGATCAGGAGGGCATTGCTAGACAGTCAGATCTATACCACAGCAGAATGGAGTCGCAAAAAGAGTGAACTGAACATTGCGAGAGAAAGCAATGAGTATGCGATCATATGCTGGATTGGGCAAAGAATGATGAGCAGAAGCGGTGGCTACAGCTTATTACATTATGAACCGTTCTCCACATTCGATATTAGATGGTGATACACCTTATAGGATATGATCAGGGGAACATGCAGATTATGATAGGCTCAAGATTTTCGGGTGTACCGCCTAAAAATTATAACTTTTTAGAAACAAACGCAGGATCGTTGTTTGGATCGCTGCTTGCGTGGGATCTTTGCCTGTGCTGGGAGCGCTTTGACTCGTGGACCACCAAATCACAGATTCTGATTGAATCGTGAGGGGTTTAGTGATTCTTCCTTCGTTTATCGAAGTGAGAATTTGAAACGAAGGTCTTATCAAAGTAAGACGGTCGTTCTTCTTAAGATCAAGTCAAAGCTCGAATCTCAAGGAATTGCCAGAAGCTCAGGAACTCTGCTCTGTCTGCTCCAAAGTGCTCAAGAATGATCAGCCCCCTCAAAAAATCGATCTCAGGGGGTATTTATAGCCTCCAGGATGAACAGTGCTTCGCTGGGCGAGACAGTGTTTGCTGTCTCGACCCGCGAGACAGTAAATACTGTCTCGGAAACAGTAACTGTCTGGCAGTTTTTGTTGTAACTGCCTTCCCACGTTTTAAAAATCTGTTATTTTGGTAGTTGTCAACGTAATTCTCGCCCACAACGTTTCCCATGTTCTTTGGTAGTTAATGGCCATGTGTCGGCGGTTTATAAAACAGTTTCTGAGCCTAGTAAAGACTGTCTTCTTCTTTGATTTTTCGATAATCTCCTTTTGAGCTGCGCTTGGATATCTTTCAGCATTTTTTGACGCCTACAGTCACGGGTGGTGATGATATCTCCGGGAAGTGGATTCTTGATTCGGGTTGCTCTTACCATATGTACCCAAATAGGAAGTGGTTTACTACCTACAAAAGCATTGACTTTGATTTTTCGATAATCTCCTTTTGAGCTGCGCTTGGATATCTTTCAGCATTTTTTGACGCCTACAGTCACGGGTGGTGATGATATCTCCGGGAAGTGGATTCTTGATTCGGGTTGCTCTTACCATATGTACCCAAATAGGAAGTGGTTTACTACCTACAAAAGCATTGACGGTGAAACTGTACTGATGGGGAACAAGCATGCTTGTAAAACGGTGGGGCTAGGTGATATTAAAATCAAGATGCATGATGGAGTGGTTGGAACTCTGACGGATGTGAGGCACTTTCCCGACTTGCAAAAGAATCTTATCTCAGTTAGTGCTTTGGACTCCGGTGGCTGCAAGATTGTTACAGAGAAGTGAGTGAAGAAGGTTGTTCGAGGTTCTCTAGTAGTGATGAAGGATGTTCGTCACGGTAATCTATATACTCTCTCGGGTATGATGGTGACATGGAATGCAACAATTGGAACTGATA
This sequence comes from Asparagus officinalis, assembly GCF_001876935.1. Lineage (NCBI taxonomy): Eukaryota > Viridiplantae > Streptophyta > Magnoliopsida > Asparagales > Asparagaceae > Asparagus > Asparagus officinalis. The sequence continues at coordinate 1,655,594 of NC_033803.1, forward strand.
GAAGTGGTAAAGATCCATGTGAGCACACACGGTTATGACATAGACGACTTGGGCATATATCAGAGAAGGGTCTAGATTTACTTGGTAAAGAAGGTTTGTTAAAGAATCTGAAGAAACATTGCATGGATTTTTGCGAGGGTTATGTGTACGAAAAGGTGCACAGGGTCTAGTTTCTGAGAAGAAAACATAAGAGTAGAGGTATATTAGATTATGTACACACAGATATATGGGGTCCGGCTTAGACAACTTCTAAGGGTGGTTCTAGATATTTTGTCCCGTTCATAGATGATTATTCTAGGTATGCTTGGATTTATTTTCTGAAGCATATGAATGAGGTGTTCGAGATATTCAAGAAGTGGAAGGCAATGGTTGAGAACAGGACAGGAAAAAAATTAAAGACAATAAGATCTGACAACGATACAGAGTATACAGATAGTGCTTTTAAGGAGTTCTGTGATCAGGAGGGCATTGCTAGACAGTCAGATCTATACCACAGCAGAATGGAGTCGCAAAAAGAGTGAACTGAACATTGCGAGAGAAAGCAATGAGTATGCGATCATATGCTGGATTGGGCAAAGAATGATGAGCAGAAGCGGTGGCTACAGCTTATTACATTATGAACCGTTCTCCACATTCGATATTAGATGGTGATACACCTTATAGGATATGATCAGGGGAACATGCAGATTATGATAGGCTCAAGATTTTCGGGTGTACCGCCTACTATCACGTCAACGAGGAAAAGCTTGACGCGAGGGCCAAGAAGACAATATTCTTGGGGTATGTAAAGGATGTAAAAGGCTATCGCTTTTGGTGTACAGAAGATTTAAAATTCGTGATCAGCAAGGATGTTACCTTTGATGAAAAATCCATGATTGCTAGGGCGTCCAAGGATGATGGTGTTAGGATTATTAGGACTTCAAAGTTCCAGGTGATTGAAATAGAACCTAAGGACCAACCAGGTTCTAGTCATGTTCAAGAGGAGGATCATGAAGATGATGAGCTTGAACAGGAGGAGGTTCAGCATAAAAATACATAGGCACTACAACAACAACAGGTCGAGGATAGTTTAGCTTCCACTAGGCCAAGACGAGCATACAAACAGGTACTAAAGCTAGGGTCTGATCAACCCCTGAAGCACTATGGACAAGTTAATTTGATTGAATACGCACTCTCGGTAGAGGATGATGAGCCGTTCACCTTCAAGGAAGTTATTCGGGATAGAGATAGTGAGAGTTGGTTGGCTGCGATAGAGGAGGAGATAGAATCTCTCCGGAAGAACCAAACATGGAAGATGGTCTCATTGCCCGTAGAGAGAAAAGCTATTGGTTGTAAATGGATGTACAAAAAAGGAGGATCCTTTAGAGCTCGGTGGTACAAGGTACAAGGCTAGGTTAGTGACTAAGGGGTTTGCACAAAGAGAGGGTGTGGATTACAATGAGATCTTTTCTCCGGTGGTGAAACACACTTCTATTCGGGTGCTATTAAGTATTGTTGCTCATAGTGATCTTAAACTGGAACAACTCGATGTCAAAATGGCCTTATTGTACGGATACTTGGATGAAGAGATCTATATGCATCAACCTGAGGGCTACAAGGTTAAGGATAAGGAGCATCATGTATGTCGCTTGAGGAAGTTACTTTATAGATTGAAGCAATCTTCTCGACAGTGATACAAGCAATTTGACTCCTTCATGCTGAAGCATGAATTTTTCAGAAGCGACTATGATTGTTGTGTCTACATTCGGAAGCCTCGTGGAGGTGATTATATCTATCTTCTTTTGCATATGGATGACATGCTTATTGCTTTGAGAAGCAAGGTGAAGATAGATAGGCTGAAATCTCAACTTGGTAAAGAGTTTGAGATAAAGGACATGGGCGCTGCTAAGAAAATACTAGGTATGGAGATTAGAAGAGAGCGGACAAATCGACGATTATTTTTTAGTCAGAAGGGCTACATTGAGCGAGTTATTGTAGGGTTTGGGATGCAAAGTGTTAAGTTGATGGTGACTCCATTGGCTCCACACTTCAGACTCTCAGGTAAACAATCTTCCACTATAGTGAAAGAGAATGCACACATAGAGTGTATACCTTATGCTAGTGCAGTTGGCAGTTTAATGTATGCAATGGTGTGTATATTTTTAGATATTTCACAGGCGGTCAGTGTCGTTAGTAGGTTCATGGCGAATCCGGGAAAGACGCATTGGGAAACAGTAAAATAGATCTTGAGGTACATGAAGGGTACCGCTGATACGGGTCTGTGCTTTGGTTGAGATACATGTCAAATTGATGGGTTTATGGACTCAGATTATGCGGGAGATCTAGACAGATGTCGATCTACTACTAGTTATGTGTTTAGAATACATGGTGCTCTAGTTAGTTGACGATCGATGTTACAGGCTACAGTGGTACTTTCTACTACAAAGACCGGGTACATGGCCATGATGGAAGGATTGAAGGAAGCATTGTGGTTGTGGGTTCTGCTAGACGATTTTGGGGATTGAGCAGGAGAGCGTGAACTTGTGGTGCGATAGTCGGAGTGCGATTCATTTGGATAAGAATCAAGTTCATCATGCTCGTACCAAGCATATCGAAGTTAGGTATCATTTTGTGCGGGATGTCATAGAGGAATGTGATATTTCTCTCATGAAGGTGCACATGAATGAGAATCCAGCAGACATGTTGACCAAGGTGGTGACAGATAGCAAGTTTCAGTATTGCTTGGACTTACTTCATATCAGCACGTGTTGATCTGCCTAAGAGGGCATGGCCCTTCGGGGCAGTGATGGGGTAAGGTGGAGACTATATGGAGAATTGCAGAACTACGATTAGTTTGATCCCGGTCAGAGGGTACGTAGGCAACCATGGTATAATGGTGAAGCTGGTTTGGCCTCGTTTTAGCTTTTTTTCAGATCTCTCTTGTGATGTTCATGGTGTTTCTTCTGGTGTTCATCCAATTTGAGGTTTATCAAATAATGTACGAGGTGGAGAATTGTGAACGTGAACAGTACGAGACAGTGAACAGTGTCTCGGCATTGCTCACCCGAGATAGTGAACAGTGTCTCAGCACTGTTCACCCGAGAGCGATTTGAGCTTTTTCCTGCGGTTTTGGGCCATGTTTTCTTGGTATAAATAGGAACTCGTTCGTATGGTTTTCTAAGGGGTATTTGCGGCTGTTTTAAGAGAAAAAACAGATTTTTTTCATATCTAAAAGGTGAGATCTTGAGGAGAGAAAAGGAGAGAGATTGGAGAGATTTTACAAGAGAGAGGTTAATTTCTTTTGGGTAAAAAATTATAGCTTTATCTTTGGGACGAGCTTGTGTGTTGTACAAGTCGTTGGTGTTCTCCTCATAGTGGAATCTCCCTTTACCCCTCCCGTAGATGTAGGCAAGTTTGTCGAACCACGTAAATCTCGTGTCTTTATCTTGTTTTTTTCCTAGGTGTTGGCTATTGCTTGTTGGTTTCCTCGATATTCCGACCTAGATCTGATATTGGGAAGAGTGTATATCTCACTTTGTTAAGATATACTTTTGTTCTTGTTTTCTTTGTGAAATGAGAATATAGAGGTTGGCTTGAGCTTTTGTGAAAAAACAAAAACCAGGGCTTTCTCTCGGGTGATATCGCTTCCGCGGCATGAGGGCGTGACTCTGTGCCCAACAACTACGATAAATGTTGCAGTTATTTTATGGATCATAATCTGATCTTTCCAATACCTATGTTTTGATTAAAACTGAGAAGTTTAATTATCTAGCCCTCAAAAATAGCTAGCTGTAACATGTAGTATAGTAATCTCCAAGCAAGAGCAACTTGCACCGGTCAACAAATTAAGTTATGTTGCGCTTGTAGTCTAATGGTTAGGATAATTGCCTTTCAAGCAATAGGCCCCTGGTTCGACTCACGGCAAGCGACGCACGTTAATAATTATTTTTAGTTTCCCACATTCTTGAGGATCAGTTTGATGTTAATTTGGAGGAAGATGAAGAAGATCTCAGTGTAATGGGATCGACTGGACCTAAAGGTGAAAGGAAGAAGAAATCCATGGAAGAAATCCTCAGAACTACTGATTTCTTATATGAATCGGCTCTCTCTTCTCCACTGAAGGATGGCATTGGTATTCAAGCTCGTAATCTCTATAAAAGCAATGAAGCTAGCTCTTCGAAGGGTTCCTGGGCTGATGAGGTCGACATGGAGGTAATATCTGATATTCATACTTCTAAATCTCCTCTTGGTCAAGATTCAGGATCAAAAATTTTGAATACTACTGTTCCATTGACTGGTATGAATGAAACTGGGGAAGTCAGATCTGATACTCATCCAGTCTGTCAATCTGAGTTGGGATCTAAAAAATCTATTAACTCAAATTTGGAAAAAGAGGAAAATAGAGTGGAAAAAACTCAAGATTATGTCAACGAAGAGAAAATGGAGGGAAAAGAACCTGGTTCTGGTAAATCATTTGCCAGTCTCTTTGCTGACAACAGGAAATCAGGCAATGGTTTATCACTTAGCTTTGTGCCATCTTCTAAATTTGATACAGTCTCTTTCTCTGCTGAGGAGTGGAATGAAGGTGAAGAACTTTGGAGAAATGCTCTAATTGGGCATGTTATAGGATTAAATGTTAAATTTAAATCTATGGAATCCTATGTGAACAAATTATGGGGTAATATCTCTATTCCTAAGGTTTCCCTAATCAAGCAAGGTGTTTTTCTATTTGATTTTCAATCAGATAAATACAAGAGAGATGTCCTGGAAGCTGGGCCTTGGTTTTTTGGCTCTAGGCCTCTTATGTTAATGCCTTGGAGCATAGATATAGACATGGAAAAACTGAAGGATTTCTATTACCCAATGTGGGTACAATTTCCAAATTTGAGGCTAAATCTATGGAGTTCAACTGGTATCAGTAAGGTTGCTAGTTTAATTGGTAAACCTATTGCTACAGATAAGCTAACAGCCACTAGACAAAGGCTTTCTTATGCCCGAGTCTTACTTGAAGTGAAACTGCCATTACAGAAACCACTACCTGATTTTTTGAATATTCAAGGTCCAGATGGGAGAAGTTATAAGCAACCAGTGATGTATGAATTTAAGCCAAAATGGTGTTCTATTTGCAATATGGTTGGTCATGATACAGAGCAATGCAGGAGAAAGAAAATCAATAAGATCTGGGTTCCTGTCAGTAAACAGACTGGTACTAATCCTGAGCATGTTCAGAATAAAGATAATGGTGATTCTGGACAGAGGTTTTCTGACCCAATAGTTAGAGGGGAGGATTCAGTAATCTCTGGAACACAGGTTATTGGTCAAAAAGATATTCAGGACTGTTCAGGTTTAAGACTGGCAATTGGTCTGGATGCACAAAAACATGCACAGCAAATTTCAGGAGCTCAGGAAAGGAATTCTGGTGCTTTTTATGCCCAGAAACAGCAATCAATTGATATTCAGACTTTTCCAGATCTCAGGCAAGCTAATAGTCTTAATACACAAAAACATGCACAGCAAAATTCTGGAAACCAGTTAAACAGATTCTCTTCTCCTATTATACACACTACTGGTTTTTCTAGTGTTAATAAAGGAAAATTGGCAAGGAGAGTAAATGTTTCTGATCCAGGTGATTTCACTTTTAAAGTATCTCAATTTTCATTACTGGAGCAACAAAATGACCCATCAAGTGTGGATAGGGGAGGATTGTCCAACTAATGCATTTAGCTATCTGGAACATTAGAGGTTTTCATAAATCCTCTAAGCATAAGATAGTGAAGGATTTTATTCAAGAGTATCAACTCTCATTTCTTGCTCTTCTGGAAACAAAATTGCCTGAAAGTAAGCTTCAGTTCTTATCAAGGAAAATTACAAAAAATTGGCAATGGAATTCTAATGTGAATGAAGCCACAAATTGTAGAATCTGGATTCTGTGGGATAAAGATATTATCAATGTTCATATCATTAAGTCCTCAGAGCAATTCTTGACATGTTCAATAGAGTCTAATGATAGCAAGATATCCTGTCTCTGTACAATAGTCTATGCTCTGAATCAGCAAATTAATAGGAGATCTCTTTGGAATGATCTTCTGGAATTCAAAAACAATGTAAATTGCCCTTGGCTTATTGGAGGTGATTTTAACTCAATTATTAGTAGTGAGGAGAAAATTGGAGGTCTTCCTGTCACAGAAGCTGATACTGTAGACTTCCAGGATTTCATTACCTCATGTCAATTGATGCACATAAGATCAACTGGATGCTACTTTACTTAGAGAAATAAACAAGATGCTGACACAAGAATTTGGTCCAGATTGGATAGATGTTTGATAAATGAGGAGTGGATTCAGCAGTTTACTTCTAGCCAGGTTGATTATCTCATGCCAGGGTGCTCTGATCACTCTCCTGCTCTCCTTACTATAGGTGATGATATTATTGAAGGGAAAAAACCTTTTAAATTTTACAATATGTGGGTCAAACATCCTGACTTCCTTCAAACTGTCAGATCAATTTGGGATCAGGAATTTCATGGTTATATGATGTTCAAACTCCATACCAAACTCAAGAAACTTAAGCCAGCCCTAAAGGAGTTAAACAAAAAACACTTCATGGATATTAGTGAACAAGTCCTTAGAGCTAAAAAAGAGCTTACTGATATTCAGATGCAACTCAATGAAGATCCTCTCAATTCTACCTTGATTCAGAAGGAAAAAGAAAGCTCCACTAAATATGTTAAACTCCTGGATTGTGAAATCTCATTCTATAGGCAGAGAGCTAATATTAACTGGGGAATTCATGCTGATAAAAGCTCCCATTTCTTTCACTCTGTGATGAAGAATAAAAGGCATCATAACAGAATCATGACTCTGTATGATAGGGCTGGAAACAGACTAACTGAGATGTCTGATATTGTTACTGAGTTCCTAGACTTTTATAAAAACCTTCTTGGTACTTCAACATCTACATTGATGCCTGATCCAGAGGTGATATCCAATGGCCCTCTACTATCAACTGAGCATAGGAATATGCTTAGTTCTCCTGTCAGCAGAGAGGAAATCAAACAAGCAGTTTTCTCCATATCAAATGAAAAAAGTCCAGGACCTGATGGCTTCAGTGCTTATTTCTTCAAAGCTTCTTGGAGTATAATTGAAGAGGATCTTTATGAAGCAATTGAAGAATTCTTTATTTCTGGTAAATTGTTGGGTACATTCAATTCCACTGCTATCACACTGATTCCTAAAGTGCACAATCCTCAACATGCAACTGATTATAGGCCAATTGCTTGCTGTAATTGTGTCTACAAAATCATTTCAAAAATCATTTCTATGAGGATTCAGAAAATTATGGGATATTTGATTAGTGATGCTCAAAGTGCATTTGTGAAGGGGAGGCTTATTTCCAGCAATATTCTCCTAGCTCATGAACTCATCAAACACTACACTAGGAAAAAAACATCTCCAAGAGCCATTCTAAATATAGATTTGAGGAAAGCTTTTGACACAATAAGCTGGGAATTCCTCAGGAGGATGTTGATAGGACTGGGGTTTCCTGATAATATGATTGGATGGATAATGGTATGCATCTCTACTCCAAAATACTCTCTGTCAATTAATGGAACTTTACATGGGTACTTTCAAGGTGCTAGAGGATTAAGGCAAGGTGATCCTATGTCCCCATATCTGTTTGTAATCGGCATGGAATATCTATCTAGAAAGCTGGATACTCTCAAGGGTGACAGGTTATACAAATTTCATCCCAAATGCAATGGATTGAAAATCTCACATCTGATTTTTGCAGATGATCTCCTGCTGTTTGGTAAAGCTGATATGGTAAAGCTGATGTTTCAGGTTTGGAACCAAATCCTGCTAAATGCTCAGTGTTCTTGAGTGGTATTGATGAAGATTTAAAAGCTCAAATTTGCTCATATCTCAAATTTTCTGAAGGGGTTCTACCAATGAGATACCTGGGAGTTCCTCTAATCTCTAAAAGATTATCTTGGCTTGATTGTTCTCCTCTTATAAGCAAAATATCCTCTCAGTTTCAAAATTGGCAGAATAACAAAACACTATCTTATGCTGGGAGATTGCAGCTGATAAAGTCAGTAATCTTGGGGATTCAAATGTTTTGGACTAGTAATTACATTCTACCAATCAAAGTTCTAGAGAAGATAGACAAGATGTGTGCTGATTTCCTATGGGGGCATAAATTACACTTGGTGGCTTGGTCTGCAGTTTGTCAGGACCACAAACAGGGTGGTCTGGGAGTGTATTCAGCAAAATTCTGGAACTTTGCTTCTGCTGCCAAGCTGTTATGGATGATCCACAACAAGAAAGACATCCTATGGATTAAATGGATACATGGGAACTATTTGCGGCAGTATAATGTTTGGCAGGTACAAAATAGGAAAAATGACTCTTGGATGTGGAAACAAATTCTGAAAGTAAGGGATTTGTTAGTTTTGAAATTTGATAACACTGATAATCTGATTTCAGTCATCAATAATTGCTGCACTGGAGATAAATTCAGTATCTCTCTTATGTATAAGAGTCTCAACCAGCAGGTCCCTTCAGCACCATTATCAGGAACTATTTGGGGTGGTTGGCACTATCCTAAACATTCCTTCATATTATGGTTGGCTTCCATCTCAAGATTATTAACTCAAGACAGGCTTTGCAAGATGAGGATACTTAATTCAAATCAGTGTGTTCTATGTTCTGATGCTAATCAAAGAGAAACCTGCAAACATTTATTCTTTGAATGTCCATACTCATCGACATTCTGGAATAAAGCAATGGACTGGATTGGCTTCAACTGGAAGACGTGTAGCTGGCTTCATCTTTCAGATTGGTTTAGCATGAGTTTGAAAGGGACTGGGTTTAAAGCAAAGCTTAAAAGGATGGTTCTATCAGCATCAGTATATATACTCTGGCAGGAGAGGAATTTCAGGATTTTCCGAGGACGTGCACGTGATTCTGACACTCTCTTTCGTGCACTAAAAATCAGTTTATACTCTAAGCTACTGAATGTAAATATTCCAATTCATGTAAAGAAACACATAGAGAGATTGGCATGAGGGACTGGAGCTAATTCAGGCTCTGATTGCTATTTAGGAATATGTAATTCATTTTCATACTTGGTAATGAATAAAATTTTTCATTGACCAAAAAAAAAAAAACAAATTAAGTTAAATTTGTATATATAGTTGTTATATATATAAAAATAACTTAAATAAAATGGTAAAAATTAACATTAATTCTCAATATAAGGACTCAATTGAAGCTCCTTCACCTTGCCATATGAAATGTTGCTTCTCTAATGGAAACAACAAGCTCATCATATCTTTTTTTTTAATTAAAATAAAAAAGATAATCTGCTTCTGAGCTCATGGCCTTCGACATGCATTGCCCAAATCGCCGCCGGTCCCGCACCAAGAGTACAAATAAGAGCCCAAAAAACCCTAACCCTAACCATAATCTATCTTTAAAAAAATATGCGTCACAAAAGAAACCTAAACTATAGTGATGAGGTGATGACATGAAGGAAATTAGGAGAGGAGTGGTTCCCCCTCTTGCTTGCCATTTTAGAACAAGCCTCTCTGGACCGCCGCCCGCTTGCCACGTGGCATAAAAAAGAAACCTAACCCTGCATAGTTTTCTTTCTTACGTGCAATTGTTGGCTTCCCATACAAGAGGATTAATAAGGGTATTAAATATTAATCACACCATTAATAAGGGTATTACTCTACAGAAAACTACAGCAATGATAACACTACAGCAATAATGAATAATACAAAAAGCAAAGTACGCTATTTTTGCATGCAAATAATTTATAGTACGTGAGACAAATACTCGATCTCCTTACGCTTTATCGATCTTAATTAATCGATCCATGAAATTAATATTAATGATCTATAGTAGGCAAAACACATGGATTAATTAAGGGCATATTGGTCACGTTAGACAATGACCTAAAACAACAAATCCAATCAGAGGGTCCACCTTTAACTTCCTATATATATAAATTGAATCCTCCGACATCAAAATCCAATTAGCGCTGATCGATCACTTCTCTAGACCACCTCTTCAATTCTCTTCTCTAACAAAAAAAACAGCTTACATACATAAGAGAGCTATAATTAATACTTGATACGTACAGTATTTAACTATGGGAAGATCGCCGTGCTGCGACGAGATCGGAGTGAAGAAAGGGCCGTGGACGCCGGAGGAGGATAAGGTTCTGGTGGACTACATCCAACGGAACGGCAGCTGGAGGAACCTCCCCAAGAACGCGGGCCTCAACCGCTGTGGGAAGAGTTGTAGGCTGAGATGGACGAACTATCTCAGGCCGGATATTAAGAGAGGCAAGTTCACCGAGGAAGAAGAACGACTCATCATACATCTCCATTCTGTCCTCGGAAACAAGTAAGCTAGTAGTCTTTTAATTTGTTCTTCTGAGATCCAGCCCCTGGCCGCACAGATTATGTCTATTTCTATGCTTGCTATTTGGCTTTTCTATCTTCTTTGCAATTAAATGTCAACAATTAATGATGTTGTAATATTTAGGTCTGTGCGTAGCACAGGTTTTTAAAAAATAAAAATAAAAATAGTTCTTATAAAACGGAAACAGCAGAATATATATAGAAGATATTTATACGGGACAAATTCATCGAGGATTATTGTATAATTTCTACTGATATATTAGACACTCTCCAATCATTTTATGACAGGTGGTCGTCAATAGCGATAGGTGGTCATCAATAGCGACCCGCCTGCCAGGACGAACAGATAACGAGATCAAGAACTACTGGAACACGCACCTCAAGAAGAAGCTTCTGTGCATGGGTATTGATCCGGTTACCCACCGCCGCCGGACCGACCTTGACATCCTCTCCAGCCTCCCTGCCCTCCTCGCGGCCGCAAACATAGGAAACTTAACCGTCCCGTCAGCATGGGACAATGCGCTCCGCATTCAGGCCGACGCAGCGAACCTCGCGAATGTTCAGATGCTTCAGAGCCTGATACAACTCGTGACATCAAACTATTCTCCTCTTTTCGACGCGACGTGCCTTTTGGGCTCCAATGGTAACCAGTTTGGCGATGCCGTACAACTCAACCGCCAGCTCGAGGCCGTGCTCAACGGATCGTTGAGTCTCGGTCAGGCGCCTGTAACTAACTTGAATCAGCTGGGGGATTCAGTGACTTTGAACAATTTACAGGATCAAGAAAATGTCATAAAGAATGAAGATATCAATTTATATGCAAACGTTTCGATTCCTTCTTTGGTTTCGGCGTCCCCAGAAAATGTAGCCTCCGATCAAGCGCAAGAACCGTCGCAGTCCAACTCGTCGAGCTCGATGCATCTTGAGGCATGGGAGGGTTTAAACCCTGATGATGATTTTGGATTGAAAGACATCTTGGAGTAAGTTGGTCAAGAACTCATTTTATTGATTGCTGAAGATAAAAAAGAATAATTATAATATGGGTTTTGATTGTTTGTGCAGGCAGATGTCATGGTCAAACAACAATATGTTGTAGATCAAGAGGAGGGATTTTGTGCATAGATGTTAAAATTTCACAGTTTCAAGAATATTGATGAATTTGTTGCAGTTTATAAAGTTGTGGCCTAGCAGCTGAAAATGATCAGAGAACATTTGTTGTGTATTAACACAGATACACTGTACTTGATGTAATAGATTTAAATTGAGATGTTAATTATTCATGTACTTTATTTATATATATTACTATTGTTTCTTTGGGTAATTGCTTGTTTTATTAGCTAAAATGGGAAAATTTTAAGAAAAAGTGGAAGAGTGGTGGATGAAATACGTGACAAAAGCAGCATATATATAGTTTGAAAATTAGTTAGAAGTAGGAGATGGCTTGAGGCAATGTACACATGTAGAAGATGATAAGGACAATGTTAATAATTTGGAGATTTTACTTTCCATTAGTTAAAACTTAGCTAGAGTACAAGAGGGTTGCTTGGAAAAATAAGCAACATTAATCATTGAAAAATCTAAGAAAAGGGTCTTTTTAAGTGCAAACATCAGAGAATGAGAAAACATGAGCACGAAGAGGTCATCTTTCTTAAGTGGCTCACATTTGTTTGTTTGTTTGTTTTTTTTTTTTCTTCTTTGAATCAAAAGTCTAATTATTAGTTACTGATTAGGTATAAGAACTATAACTTTGGCTTCAAGCCATTGACTGCAACCAAGCAGCTGCCATCTTAATTTTTCTCTCCCATCAAGTTGCTGTTTAATTAATTTAATCTCTTGCAGAGAATTCCATACTGATTTTGACGGCCATTGTCATATATCTTCATTCTTTAGTCATTAGACAAATGATGCAAAGAATCAAATATATATGTCACTGACTTAAGTGACCATTGACATATGTTATATAAGTCAAGGTTAATTAAGAAAAGAAAATAAAAAGTGATGCCTAACAACTTGAGTAGAAGAAACAAGAATAGATAAGAATTAAGCAAAACATTAAAAAAAAAAGTGATGCCTAACAACTTGAGTAGAAGAAACAAGAATAGATAAGAATTAAGCAAAACATTAAAAAAATTCAGCATTATCTTTTAAAAGAAGAATTGCAGCCATCAGTATAATAGGCCAGAGTGAATCTATTAATAGAAGTTTTGTTACAGGAAGATCAAGCCATTCCTTTTAAAGAGGTTTTAGCATTTCATGTATTGTACAAACAAGAAATTCTTTAATGAGGAATTTGTATTGAAATTTACAATAAACCTAGAGAAAGTTTATGTTCATCAGTTAAGTTCCTTCTCTATTCACCAGAGAAAGAAGATGCATAATCTAGAGAGCAAGGGAGAGACTATAAGAGGAAGGATTAGAAAACAAAACAGACTAGTATAGATTTATGAATCAAAATAACACACTCCCTCGAGTCAGTTGTCTATTCCCAGCGTAACGAGATGTTGTCATAGCAAAAGGAAGATGAATGTACAATCAGACACCCTTGTGGCTCTTAATTAATGGTGTTGAAAATGCATTTTATGGCATTGAACGATATAGTAATATTTCACACATAATTGATAAGAGAAAGATAAGAGAATGATGCTTCAAAATTCACTTTAAAATTGCAGTAGAGGTTTGGATTTTTGGGACATCAACCATAAATTTCACTAGAAATCAAGAGGCCTAATTAAGGTCCCTCTCACTAATCCCTCATAAAAATGACGTGCTTGAATCGCAAGTTAATTATTGAGTGTAATCTTCACTTCATTGTTTTCAAGTCTCAACCTCATGAATGGTCCACAGGAGCTTGGCATATATCCTTGTTGCATTTATTTGTCATAGATTCCCAAGCATTATTATTATGATGTGAAGAAAAGACGTAACCCCTTGAAAATTAATGTCACCAGTTGCAACAAGATAGATGTCAAATATTAAAGAAGAAGAAAAGACTGTGTCTCTCTTTCATACAACAGTACTAATTTAATTGATAAGATGTGTGCTGATTTCCTTTGGGGTCATAAAATGCACTTGGTGGCGTGGTCTGCTATTTGTCAGGATCATAATTAAGGTGGCTTGGGGGTATATTCAGTAAAATTTTGGAATTATGCTTCTACTGCTAAGCTGCTTTGGATGATACATAATAAGGAGGACATTCTGTGGATTAAATGGATACATGGAAACTATTTGAGGCAGAACAATGTTTGGCAAGTGCAAAACAGAGAAAGTGACTCTTGGATGTGGAAACAAATTCTAAAAGTTAGGAATTTGTTAGCATTGAAGCTTGGCAATACTGATAATCTTCTTTCTGTCATCAATAACTGCTGTACTGGTGATAAATTCAGCATTTCTGCTATGTATAAGAGATTAAACCAGCAGGTTCCTTCAACAGCAATATCAGGGACTATCTGGGGTGGTTGGCACTACCCTAAGCATTCCTTCATCTTGTGGTTGGCTTCCATCTCAAGGTTGTTAACTCAAGATAGATTGTGCAGAATGAGGATCCTTAATTCAAATCAGTGTGTGCTATGCACTGATATCAATCAAAGAAAAACCTGCAGTCACTTATTCTTTGACTGTCAATACTCAGCAGCAGTTTGGAATAAAGCAATGGACTGGGTTGGCTTCAATTGGAAATCGTGTAGCTGGCATCATCTTTCATCCTGGTTTAGTATGAGCTTGAGAGGGACGGGTCTCAAAGCAAAGCTTAAAAGGATGGTTTTATCAGTGTCAGTTTATATGCTCTAGCAGGAAAGGAACCTTAGGTTTTTTCAGGGACGTGCACGAGATTCTGATACTCTCTTTCGTGCACTGAAGTTCAGCATATACTCTAAGCTTCTGAATGTAAAAATCCCAATTCATGTAAAGGAATATATTGAGAGACTGCCTTGAGGAATTGGACCCATAACAGGCTATGGTTGAATATTTAGAAATGTAATTCATTTTCATATTTGGTAATGAATAAAAATATTTTCATTGACAAAAAAACAGTACTAATTTAACTTCGCAAATGGAATTAGTGACACGTAATATGTATTATTTATTTTGCAACATTAATGAGCTCAATTCCAGAAACTATAGAGAAGTTGTCCATTAGACAATGGTAGAACTCATGTAAAGATGGGTTAATTAGACTTCAAAAGTCTCCGATATTGTTTTACCTGGGACTTAGAATGAACCGAATACAAATCGAATATGGGGATATTTGTATTTGTATTTGATTAAATTTTTCAGGTTCAAATAAGAATTTGAATATAGTTATCTAATTTTCTTCAAATTTGAATACCAGTATTTGCCGAATATTCACGATCCAATATTGAAGTATATTAATTTGTTGGCTTAATACTTATATCTTATGAATACTAAACAATTTAATTAAATAGATACTCTTATTTGATAAACAGTATTTTCATTGTTCTAAGAATTTGATACTTTAGATAACAATTAAATTCATAATTGAAAATCAATCCTTCATATCTATGATACCTAAATATGTAATGTGAATATTTGGTTCAAGAAAAAGAATCTGGGACTTGTTAAGCCTCTTAAAATTAGTATTCAACTGAAGTAAAAAATGTAGGTGTGTCAAGACCATAACATCATGCGTGTAATTAATACAAGTTATGAGTAAACTATTTTTTACTGAATATTTTATTAAACAAATGAATCGAATATATTTATGGTTAAATTCTATTTGTTTATGAACCGAATACTAAAAACAATTCGTTTATTGTAAAATGAACAACCGAATCGAATATGAGAAAATACTTAAGCAAATAAATACCGAAGTATTTGTTTAATACTTGGTTTGTTGTCACCCCTAGTTTTACATGCATTAATTATCATTAATTGTATTTCTAAATATATACTTGTATTGTTTACCATTGACAATGTTAGAATATATAAATGTATTTTCTTATTTTTTTTCCATAACTTTAAATTTTTGATACAATCCAATCTTTAGACTTCGACTTCTCTAATTATCATGAATTTGATGGAATTTGTAGAATACAACACTCTACACAAAGGAAACTTTTATTGATAGAACACTAGAGAATACAATACTTGTTTTTACAAGAACACCTCACTTCCACACAACTCGTTTATTTTGGTGGACACTCACACAAGGCTACACTACACACTCAAACTCTCAAGCTCACTTCTTGCTTGCTTGCTTAAATGAGAGCTCATGACCCCTATTTATAGTTGTTTAAGAGGACTAGGAAGTGTGTGGAAGAATCAATCATAGCCATACATTATTACCAGATTCTACACACTTCTCCTAAAAGGTCTTTTTTCTATATCCTTCTATAATTTTTCTCTTAAAAATATATTTCTTCCACATTTGTTGAGAAGCTTCTATTGTCTTGGGTTTAGATGAAATGGATTTAGGCTTTTATTTTCCTTGTGCTGAAAATAGATTGGGCTTTGAAATAGGCCGGTATTGATCTTCAACAGAATTATCTTATGTTTTTATCTGTAAGCACTTGTTTCTATAAAGTGAATCAACAAGGTAGAAAGAAAGTTTGAAGACAACTTCTCTTTAAATCCCTATCTAAACATGAAAAGATGAGCCTTGGTGTTTGTGTTAATTAGAACTAAACCAAGAATAGTTCTACATTTCAAAACAGATCAACCTTGTCCCCACGGTGTTTGTGTTAATTAGAACTAAACCAAGAATAGTTCTACATTTCAAAACAGATCAACCTTGTCCCCACCACTGATAACATGACATAAAGACAACCAAGAATAGTTCTACATTTCAAAACAGATCAACCTTGTCCCCACCACTGATAACATGACATAAAGACATTAAGCAGGTGAAGGGCTTGACCTACAAAAGACAACTAACTTACCTACCTTCAAAGAATATAATGTTGCCTTCCAACCTAAAGCTTCATATTGTTGCATCATTTGTGTGCTATAATGGAAATGCCCATTGGAAATGAGTTTATGTGATGTCAACCCTTTGCTTATTTGAACATGCAAAGCTTTGATATTTTATATTTATCTGAATGGAATCAAAGAGTGTTTTATAACTATATATCCAAGCATATATATGGATCATAGATAATTAACTGTATGGTTAAGATAACGTGTTCGACTAATCAACGTGAACACCAACCTCAACTGATTTAGGAGACTACTAACCTACTCAAAAGTTGGCATGTTGATGTACTTCAATCTCTAGTGATGTAGGAGGTTAATAATAATATAACAAGGTTCTTTTTTCTAATTACTTTTTTCTTGTAGGGGACGAGGTTTTAACTTTGCTTACCGCGGTGAAACTCTCTAAAGGTGAATCTAAATGTGCACGCGATAAAAGGGATATATTAGGTGTTCCTTTTACCATTAGGTGATAGATAATTACCTTGGAATATGTGCTTATGGCAGGATTAGTAAATTCGGATTAGACCATGTTTGGATTAACTAGCCTACTCAAAACACGTCACCTAAACACTAATCTTTGATCAGTTTTTTATTATGATTAAAGCGGTTTAGGATTTTGTGCTAAACACTGTGCTAATGTTAAATGTGTAACATAGACGTTATAGAAAAAGGGTAAATTACGCTAAAGGGGGTGTTTGTTTCAAATCCCAAAATTTATGGATATGGATTTCACCATAGAATTTGAAATCCATAAATTTTTTTGTGGGTTTTGGGATCTCTAAAATTTTGTTTGTTTCATCAATATTTTGGGATTTGGAATACCAAAATTTGTAATATTATGTTTGTTTCATCAATATTTTGGGATTTGAATACTATAATTTATAATATTTTGTTTGTTTCATCAATATTTTGGGATTTAGAATACTATAAATTATATATTATAATATTATATAATATTTTAATAACATATATTATATAATGTATATAATATATTATATATATATAATATATTATATATACATATATATTATAATATATAATACATATATAATATTATATATAATATATATAAATTGCTACAGTAATTTACTGTAATATTTACTACAGCATGAACAGTGATTCTTGGGTCCTCCTATATATATATATATATATATATATATATGTATATA
>NC_033803.1:1675601-1716472 GCF_001876935.1 Asparagus officinalis
TTTCTAGTTTCTAGCATTTGAAGCCCCTCCTGCTTGCAATTTTCTTCCTCCAGGCCATTAGTAAAAGAACCAAAAATGAAACTGATTGCACTGGCCTAAAGATCACCCGACAATGCTACAAGCTTTTATTCAATTTCATTTTCCTTTTTGTTAATTTACCCTTGCAAGCTTACACAATAATACAAACGCAAACGGTTTTGTGGTATCAACCGCCTTTGCTCATAACGAAAATGCAAAGGGGGAGTAACATGAACCACGAATAGTTCGATTAGTAAAATTTTCATCTCGTCAAAGCCTGAACCCATTCACCAAATCCACATGATCGTCGATAGACTTAGACAACCTCTCTGCTTCTCCAATGTATGACTGGGGAGTCAAATTCAAGAGAACGCTCTTTGCTTCTTCTGGCAATTGCAAGCCGTTAGTGAACTTTTGAATGCTCTCCTTGCTGACAACTCTTCCTCTGGTGAGATCCTTCAGCTTCTCGTATGCCTCTGGGACGTTGTATCTGCGCATAACCTAATGCAAGAAAACAAGAGAGAGTCCATCAGCAACAAGGGTCTCTTTTAATCTTTAATATTTTTGGTTATTTTGATGTTGATTGAGCAAATGATACTCTTGATGGTGTCTCGTTGGCTGATATTATACTTTTATTGGAGGAAATATGGTGATCTCACGATGAAGCAGACTATCGTGCCATGATTTATTGCTAAGGTTGATTATCAAGTTATGGCTCTCGTCTGCTTGAGGGATTATGTTGATTAAATACCTTCATCAGGAGATAGGTGTGTTTCTACCTCAGGCTATGGAAATACATCGTAATAATCAGGCTCTGGTTTATATTGCCAATGGTACAGACTAAGTCTCATGAGAACAAGAAGCATATAAAGGTTGATTGTCACTTCATTATGAAATGATATTGAGCAAAATGTCACTTCACATGTCAATTCAGACAGATAAGTAACGGTTTCGCTAAAACATTACCTTTTTTTGGGGGGGTTGGGGGGAGGAAGGGGAAGGGAAATTTTTGCTTAGATTTAACTAGCTATAAATGACAGGTCTATATAGCAGAAAAAAGAAAAATTATACAAAAGCAGTCATAATAAAGTCTAAAGGAAAGTGCAGTGCACTGTCAGGACTTACTGTTTGTATTGGTTCTGCAAGCACCTCCCACACCTGGTCCAGGTCTTCATTGAGACGAGACTCGTTTACCTACACATGATGGAGAAGGAATAAAGAATTAAGAAACGAAGAGAGTTACAAAGCAGTGTAATTTCATGAGTCTATGTCATTATTAAATATGTAATTTGGAATGAGACATATTGATAGCACTGTGGCAAAAATGTACAATCAAAGTATTATTACTTTAAAATAATGAGCTTTAAACTTCAAACTAATTTGGGCAAGTTTCAGAATAAACTTGATTAAATGTTAACAGTGGAATTGTCTTTATACATCGGTAGCATATTGAGCAAAAAAGGAGCTTTTGCCACTTTTAGATGTATCTTTCTTCGCATCAACTACTAGGACGTACAGACAGAATTTTTTCAAAAGAATCATGCCAGATATCATAGTTATGGATCCCAAATAATAGATCTAAAGGAAATTGAAAAGGATAGCAAAGACATAGTTCATACAATATTTTTGAGGGAAATGGTTAGTACAATTTTAGAAAAGAAATACTTATAGAGAAAAACTTAAACATCCGTAAAAATCATATATATTATTAGATGGATGTAAATTGGATAGAAATTATGTTGACAGCAAGACAAGAATTCATCTTGAAATGGATCCACATTTCTATGATCTTGTAATTCACAGAATTTAGCATCTTGCATTAGTGACGAATTCAAATTCAACATATGCCCAACCTAAATAGCTAAAGCAAGAACAGAACAAACAACATACATGAAGCAAAGAACGACGACAGCGGCACATTTCCTACCAATAACACATCTAGCTTTATATCTAATTCTCTAGTGATAACCATCTCATACAGATTTTACTACAAACCTGAAGCTTCCGGATTCCTTGTAGTGCACTTTTGTATGCCAAGAGAGAATACCCAGATCCAATACCCAAATTCCTCAAAACAGTGGAATCGGTCAAATCCCTCTGTCAATGATTACACATGCAATAAGTATAGTATCACTTTACCAAAATGAGACACTAAGACGTGTTTTTTGAACTGTGATATAGCACTGAACTTCACATTAGGTACTCCTCGAGAACCATGAATAAAGGTGGAAGTAAATGATACACACCTGCATACGAGAGACGGGCAATTTCGAGCTGAGAGCAGATAAAATAGCATTAGCCAAACACAAGTTGCCCTCACTATTCTCAAAATCAATGGGATTAACTTTATGAGGCATAGTTGAAGATCCAATCTCCCCAGCCTTGGTCATCTGGAAAGCAAAATTATCATGAAATTGTTTAGTTCCAAATTGGAAGTTTAGGAGCTAAAATAGGTCCTAATATTTTAGGGGTATAGTGGTCAAGCATAAGAAAGTTACCTGCTTAAAATAACCTAACGAAATATAGCTCCATATGTCCCGATCAAAATCAGTCAGGATGTTATTAAACTGAACAACTGCATTGAAAAGCTTTGCGATATAGTCATGCGGCTCAATCTGCATACGGAGAAAGCAACAGGCTCAGAAAGAGAGTATGCATGCAAGTCAAGTGCCATTCCATTCATAGGCCACATTGACGTAACCTTTCAGACAACACAAACTAACAAAATTATTAGCTGGCGCTGCAATTCCATTATTATTTATGCACTAACTGGTTGGTGTAGAATAGGCTAATTGATAAATGTACTGTAATTCCAAGATAGATGGATAACCTGCAAGTGTATCTACTTATTATCAAGCATGCACGTGATAGTATCTACTTACTATATGAATCACCTTTTGTAAACTCTTGAAACGTGAAATGGCAAAAAAAAACCTACATTTCAGTCACCTGAGTCGATTGCAAAACTCATATTAAAGAAAATCCTGAGGCTCTATTAGTTATACACTTTTACAGTTTGTATAGTTGCCTAAATCTTCACGAGGACTGTTTACTAGTAAACTAGTTCAAGCAGAGAAGGAATACAAGCAGCAGTGTCAAAAAAGTACAGGTAAATAAAGTACTCCTCCCATTAATGAAACCAATCCAAGTCATCCACAAAGAAAAAACCATATCAAAATCGTCTATGCATTACTTAATTACGCAAAAAAAATCCATCAAGCTGAAATGAATCAGATAGGTAAAACCTTGCAAAGAGAAAATTAGAAGTAAATAAACATGCCTGTGTCACGTAAGGGTTGAAACCTAACCCCAAAGAGGTCACGAACTCAGCTGCAACAGTTGGCCAATCAATATCAGGATATGCAACTTTATGTGCATTGTAGTTTCCAACAGCTCCAGCACACTTGCCCAATATTTGCACTTCTGTAAAGGTCTTCCCTACTTCACTTAGTCTAAAAGCAAAATTTGCCATCTCCTTTCCCAAAGTAGTGGGTGAAGCAGGCTACAAAGGGAGTTAGAAGATATCAGAACTAAAACATATAAACCTATTACAAAAGCAAATCATTTATTCCTGTAGCATAACGATGAAAATTATCAATATGATATTTCAGCTGCTTTGAGCAGTCAACTTAGTATATGTCCGCTTCTAATATTGGCCATGTCACTGGTGCGGTACAAGCCGTGGGACCCAACAAGTGTAACGTGTTGTTTGGCTCAATCCACTGCCAAAATCGACTAACCGATGTTACACTTAAATAATTTAAGCCACTTAAATTCTCACTCATTTCCTGATGTTGGACTAAATAGAAGTGTCACAAACACCCCACCTTACATAAGCGACGTCCTCATCGTGACATGACAATTGACACATCCCGGTATCACTAGGCTATGTGGACTCTAGAGGTGGCTCCCACCGCACTCACACAATATAGCACTTAGCCCCGCATAGCACTTAGCTCCACACTTCCGACTCGCAACTGCTCTCATACAATTTGTCACGCCCCGGGCCGCTGGGCCCATTGGTGCAGTACAAGCCGTAGGACCCACCAAGTGTAACACGTTTGGCTCAACCCACTGCCAAAATCAACTAGCCGATGTTACACTTGAGTCTTGGGCTTACCTATTTAAGCAACTTAACTTCTCACTCATTTTCCGATGTAGGACTAAATAAGAGTGTGACAGGCCAGAAAAACAAAGACATGATTATATTATTTATAACCTTCAGATTGAAAAGGATCCATTCAATTTATTTCATAGCATCAAGCTAAAAACTCATGAAGAAAGGAATGTAGAACATGTCCTGCAAATATATATGAACGAAGATAGACAGTATAATCTTTATCAAACCAGTAATTATACATAGCCCCATGTAGAAAATTCCTGAGTTTCAGCACGTAATCATTATTTAATTTTTTCTATATATGCCCCCTTCCCCACCAAAAAAGCTTACTTTTGTATAAAAAAATTCACCGAAATGACCAGCCAGAAATCTTTGAGTTATTTCAACCAAAAAAATCCACCACCAGGACATTAGGGAAAAATTCTTAGTGGAATATTATCCTGTGCACCTTAGATTAAGTTTAACTTTTTAAACCCAAGAGTACTTTGTTTTTCTTTGAGTACTCCCACTTCTCTAATCCTTCTCTAAACGAGCTCTTGTCAGTTGCATCCCTTCTCCATTTGGGATAAATTACATTAAGAATTTAGGATTGCTAAATAAATTAGTTCATGGAAATGAAAAAGAATTTTTCTTTTTCCTTGAAGCTCCTCTGCATTTTCTTAGTATAATAGCTTCTTATTATTATTTTTAAATCAATATATACAATAAACTATGTCCTTCTATGTGTAAACACAAATAAAAGGGAAATATAAGATTTTCAATTATGCTTATATAGCATTAAAGTTTTTGTAGATAACATCTAATCAACAAAAAGTTGGTATTCCATTATAACAAGAGTTGCCTCTCATCTAGAACTGAAAATACCTGTCCATGAGTGCGAGACAACATGGAGATATGAGCATTTTCCTTCGCTAATTTGCATATTGCATTTGACAACTCAATCATCACAGGAAATATGACAGTGTTGAACGCCTCCTTCAGTGACAATGCATGGGCTAAATTATTTATATCCTCTGATGTACAAGCAAAATGGAAAAACTCCAGTACCTAAAAAAGAATTTTGTAGAATCTGATGTCAAATATTAAGCATCAAATGAAATCTTTGAAATCACAGTTAGTCATAGTTATAAAAAGAGGAAGCATAGAGTACCCACAACAAGGAACATCAAAAAGAGGAAGCATAGTTATAAAAAGAGGAAGCATAGAGTACCCACAACAAGGAACATCAAAAACTCACCTCAGCGATCTCAGCATTGGATTGACATTTCTGTTTCAAGAAGTATTCCACTGCCTTAACATCGTGGTTAGTTACTTTTTCAATCTTTTTCACTTCCAGAGCATCAGCTTTGCTGAAGCCACTAACTATACTTTCTAAATAAGACCTGGCATTCTCGCTAAAGTTTTGAAGCTCCTTGATTTTAGGTATTTCTGTTAATTTTAGCAACCATTTTACCTAAAAAAGAATCGCTTCATATTAACATTTTGCGCTAAGTAGCCAACATGAAAATAACTACAGTGGCCAGCTTTGTCAGATCATGATGGGTAATGGAGAAAGAGGTAAACCTTTTTTACTTGTAAGTTACCTCTTTCTCCATTACCCAAGACATGACTACACTATGACAAGTTTTAATGAAGACTGCTACCTATATCAAAGCAGAGGCTGGACGTTTTGTCAGATTGTAAAAGAAAGCACACTAATAAGCATGACCTAAATAAACAATGTTCGATGGACTCATATAGAAACTGCTAATACTACATCATATGCAAATTTATTAGAAGAGGGGTATTATTGTCAGATATGCATATCAAATATAAATATCCCAACGGTTCACAGAACATTTTAGGCACAACTTTAAACCTTTAACTAAGGCTTTAAACCTTTTATCTAAATACCTGAGACATATTATGATTTGTAAGCCAGACGGAACAAGGATATCCAATCAACAACAACAGTTTCTTCATGCTTTACCAGAAACATTTCTTTATCATTCGCTACAAAATGATTGTATAATCTACATTTAAATATGAAACCACTATTCTTAAAAAAACATAATGTAAGACTAACACTGTGCACTGGTGTTGAATAAAAAAATACTTATTAAATATGTATTCTTACAGGAGAATTTAATGAAAATTACCTCCACCATTACACGGTAACGGATTAACCCATATTCACTAAAGAATGGGTGCAAATCCTTGACTTTCTGCAAATATCGGCCATCTAAAGGTGATAAAGCCATAATGCTAAAAGACTCAAGATCAACAACCTCCTCTTCACGATGATGCTCCATCTAAAACATTAAAGTTCACACAGCCAAAACATATTCAACCAGTTGTCCAAATATGAGGAAAATTGAAGAAAAAGGATCACCAAAAAAATTAGATCATTCCGGATCAAACTTAATCATCATTGAAGATTCACAAGCCCAATTATTGGATGGAATACAGCTCACTATAAATTGGGGACTGCCAAAGGATCATCTCAATTTTTTTTTAAAAAATTAAGAACCTGAAATTCAAAATACAACAGTGGAAGCCCTACATTACAAATTCAGAAGAAGAAGAAAAAAAGTGACCTATACCATATGATATTTATTATTTACTAAAAGTTTTATGCTCTATCGCAAAATATTCCCTCCTATAAACTTATAAAAAATCATATCTTTATTCAAAAATCCAAAAGATGCCACTTTTGAGAAACATTTAAGAAATAATCACAAAAAAGCAAAAAACAAGCATGCAGTCAATAAAAGGCAGGGCATGCATTCGTGGAAATTCCCCAGCCAGGGAACCGGGAATGGAGATCTTTACCTTCGTAGTCGTGACTCCTTCTGAACTGCTCAACGAAACCCTAAGTGGTTCGAATCGCCGAGGAGGGGTGGGCTGAATCCGAAACCCTAGCTGGCCTGATCGTCTGCTGATCGAAGACGAAGAGGGAGAGGAGGAAAAGGGTGGCAAGAAAGCGAACGGGGCTCGAGGGGGTGATAAGAGCTTTTCCATAGAGCAGGGCCGTACCTAGAAATTTTGGGGCCCAAGACGAAATATTAGATGAGCAACTGTTACGGGTATAATCAATAATACACGATAAGCAATACAAGTATTTGGAAAAGAATCTAACCACTTTATATAGTTCAACACTTCAATTGGACTATTAATCTCTACTTTTAAAACGAAATATAGGTTGTACGTTCATTTCATTAGCAAGTTCTTTAGTTGAATTCAAAGCAGACATAAAACCATTTTGTCTATAATTTTCTAAATATACAATAAGACCCTTTAATTGATCTATGGCAATATCAATATGCATATCTTTAGATTGTAAGATTTTACTAACTGAATTAACAACAAACAGTATGTCATACCAAATATTCATAGCTAATAAGAATTCAAAATTTTCAGTCTTATAAATTGCTAAGCTATTAGCTTCACTTTTTATCTTTGGATCTTCACTAATTTCTGCTAATTGAATCAAAGCATCTCTTATATTTGGAGCTTGAAATTTTATTGCTTTTAACACTTTCAATTCGACTTTCCCATCTAGTTTGAGATAAAGATTTAACGGATAACTTGCTAATAACAATTAATTTCAAAGAAGAAATACACAATTTGTGAAGGCACGTTAACCAAAAATAACCATAAAATTAAAACAAACAAAAATAAAAAACAAAAGGAGTAAGTTCCAAGTTTAACGTGACTGGTTCACATGGCATTAAATGAAAGCCACACAGATGTCTTCTTCTCACTCTTCTTTCATTAAACCCCTCTGAAGTAACTAGCAAAGCTCTCAACTTTGATCACCATTTGAGATTTCTAAGCCTTTGATCTCAAATTTTTAATCTTTTATTATCTGGGTTTGATCCATTTTCTCAATTTCTGCCATGAATTTCCAAAGCTTGACTGTCAAGAACAGTTCTTGGTTTAAAGAAAGGGGCGTTGGGAGCCGGAACAATGGGATCTTTCGTCAAGGATTGAAGTGCAATTCTAGGAAATATGCGGGTTTGAGAGCAAGTAGGTTTGAGGAGTTGCATTCTCTGTTCTTACCTCAGATGTTACCCAGGAGACCGTAGTAAGTGACTTCCTTTAGAAAAGATTTGATCTTTTTCCCTTTCTTTTGGAATCTAAAGGAAACAAAAGTAAGTGACTTCCTTTAGAAAAGATTTGATCTTTTTCCCTTTCTTTTGGAATCTAAAGGAAACAAAGTTGGCTTCTATAAAACTGAACCCTAAACCCCATCTTTTTCCCTTTCTTTTGGAATCTAAAGGAAACAAAGTTGGCTTCTATAAAACTGAACCCTAAACCCCACGTCTACGCCCAAAATCATCTGTTTCAGTTCGTTTCAGTCCAGATTTCAACCCTAATTTCAACAATAATTAGGAAATCACTCAAATTACGACTCTCCTAAAGCCAGACCAAGATCAAAAATTCAAAATCGAGACGTCAAACCCCATTTTCTATCTAAACATTTAATACCCATATCAGAAATCAAAATCTCAGACGGTTACATGCAAAAATAAATCACGGGTTTGGGAAAAAATCGAAGGAGTTACCAGAAAAATCTCTGTTTTTTTTATCCAGAGAGGCTGGCCGTTGGCGGCGGCGCCGCGGGAGCGGAGGTGTGGCTAGCGGCGGGAGTAGGAAGAGGCGAAGAGCTGGGGGAGACCGGAGCGGAGAGTCGGGAGAGTTTATCAGTTTAATCACTTGATGTTTGAGAGAGGAGGCGGTGGGAGGGAGTGGGAGTAATAAGAGAGAAAGAAATAGGGTTAGGGTTGTTCGGGGTTTAGTGGAGCGAAACCCTAACGCTAGATTTTCAAGGGGGAGGGGGGATTTGTTCGGGGTTTTAGTGGAGCGGGAAAAAGGAGCCGCCTTTCTTTTAGGGCTTGTTTGGATTGAGGGAAATGAGGGTGAAGGGAAGTTAGGGGAACCATTCACCTCAATTCATCTTGTTTGGGAACACTTAGGAGGTGAAGTTAATTCACCCTAGTTCCCCTTGGTTCACCCCCTAATAGTATAAAATTTGTTACCCCCAATTTGGGGTGTAACCAAGAGGAAGGGAACTCCATTCTCTTCCCTTCACTCAGTTTCCCTTAACTTCCCTTCACCACCTCTTACAAATCCAAACAGGCCCTTAAAGAATCGGAGAGAGCGAGGAGCGAGCGCCTTGCTTCATTTTATACGCGTTTCATGTTGAGGTTAGGTTCGGTTCATCAGATATTTTCTTTAAAAAGGAAGGTAAATGATGAATAATCTAAAATAATCAATGCATATAGATTTTTTGCAAAACTTTGTTGTAGGTCCCTTGTGTGCTAGCCAAAGTATCGTTTCGGATCATTAATATTTAGAAATCATCAACCACGGTCATTAATATTATCATTGTCATCAATCTATGTTCTTTTTGCAAACTTCTGTAAAATATTGTTGACGAGATCACATGGCTGACACGTTAGCAAAAATTAGTTGTAAGTTTCATACAAACGTGTATGTTGAACTTGTGATTTCACTAATTTTTTTTGCTGAACATGACAGGGCCAGATCATTGTCACGTCAACAAAATCTGATGACGAATGTAATATTAAGAATAAAATTGCCTCGGGGACCCCAAATAAGAGACTCAGTGGAGACAGATGAGGTGTCCTCCTCTAAATACATGATGCGCTGTTCATGAACAGTACATCATGTATTCCGAGGGGGACACCTCACATGTCCCCCTTGGGTTCCCTATTTGGGGTCCATATAGCAGCACCCTATTAAGAATCACCACAGTTAACTTTTATCAAATATTAAAAACGCTAATAGTATTTGGGTGGTACGTTCCGTTATAAGTGAAAGAAACTTTACTTGTAGAAATAATCAGGTTGTTTTTGGTACGTCAGCTTGCTTACTGCAAAACAAATAGCTCATTTTTCTTTTCTTTTTTCTTTTTTTTCTCCTTTTTTCATTTCTCAAAACTCTTGATACTTATCATAATAATATTTGCATGAGATCCCAAGCTATAGGCACTGTTTCTGAGAAAAGAACAGAATATTAAGCTGATGAAACTTAAGTTAATTCAGGTACTAATGAGCAAAACTTGATATAACAGCTATCACGAAATTCAACAGAACAATAAACTTTTTACTGTCAACAGGTTTTCCCAAATATTTTACTCTTCGAGTTCGAAGCAAACTATGCTCCTTTGAGGCACATTAGAGAAAGAACTAGAGTGATTTTTGTTTCTGCATATTTAGATGTTGCTTTCGCATATTTTGATGTAATTAGAGAAGCAACTGTATTTTTCGGATCTGGATTCTCTCTACTTATGTGATAATTAGAGAGGGTCTAATTCTCTCAATTCTTATAGATGAGATCACGCCACGTAAAATTTCCACCGGATATTTTGATAGTTGTTTTCAAGTGTACTAGTAGTTTCAAGACCGTACGGATGTTAAAGATTGAGAGAGTAGAACAGGACAACAACTAACCGCATCTATATATGTAAAAAACAAGAAATCTATGTTGTGAACAAAAAGAGAACATAACTAAGGCAGAATCGTGCCACCAATACCAGTATATATACCACACAGAGGTTTGTTGATATCTACAGATTCAAGTACCCAGATACTTTATTTCAAAAGGAAAGAACACAGGAATATTGTTCAAATCGCATACCCAGATACTTTACTTCAAGTATTTCAGATGAAAACAAACTATCAAGGAGACGATTGACAGTAGAGGGGGGAAAAACCTGCATGGGGGGATAAATCCAATAATCAAATCCCCCGACTTACAATATAACAGCCGAAGCATTCTGATTCCTGCATGTTGATCACAAATACAAGTACCAGGAGAATACAAAATACATCTTTCAGCCAAAGACGATGCATGCAGGATCCTTAAATGTCAAAACCCATGGAGATGCACGTACCATAGTAGCATTTTTCAAGGTTTCGCGCGAACGCAGAACAAAAGAACTGCTGGAAAAAATAGACATGCAAACAACTAGATTTAGTAAAACCTGTACGTTAATAAATCCACTGAACATCTCCGCAATCAAAAACCTACAGCACTTGGCCATCATTAATCATGCAGAATGAAGATTATCTACAAAATATAAGTTCTGGGAACATCACAACCATCGAGGTTGTACCAAGTCCAACTAAGTGCATAAAATATTTCAAACAATTTACAGAAACAGAAAAGTTCCTGGAAACACCATATCCATCCAAAGCATGCCATATTGACGCAGCCAAAAACCAAAAGAACAACTCGGTGAACAAAATATTTCAAACGATTATGGAAAATATACCAAAAACTATCAGCAAGCAGTTTGTAGCAAGATCTGCATGCAGGCAGAAGTCTCCTACGTGGTCACAGTATGATCGCAAAAGTTCACGCAGAAGGTAAAAGCAACCACTGTATCTCATTCCATCAAAAAAGAAGAAGCAGCAAAAAAAACAAACTGGCCTCAGATTACTTAAAGAATGTTGTCATAATATATTAATAGAAGAATCTCCATGAGTTCTTGACTTTCGGCTAGGAATAAGACCTTCTGCAATACTCTTAAGCTTCAACTGCCACTAGAATTTCAAAACAATCAATTGGCAGAACAGAGCATAGACTTTATTCTTCAAATCAAAGCGAACTCAAATAATGCTAGGTGATGATTTAATATAAAATGTGAATTGCTATAGCTCGGGATTTAGTTGAATCTCAGGTTGCATTTTGGCTCTTTTATGAATCAAATACCATATTAAGGCATCCTTTATTGGTATTAGATTCTTTATGCATACGCTTTAAGAGCCATTATGCATCTATAAATTTCATTTCCTTTTGAGGAAAATTCCAAAATATACTGCTAATTAATCCTAACAAACATCTGAAAGAGCCGAAATTTCCTGCCATAAGGTATGCATCTTTCATGGAAATCCCAATAGTTAGCTAAATATCTTCCAGATAACACTAAATTTAACAGCTCTAGTTATTCTATACTTAGCCCATCAACCACAACATCTTCAAACCTTCTTCATGCTAGGGGGGAAACTGCAAATTTAAGCCTGCTGAAATATGGGCAACAAGTTATTGATTCAAGTCAGATCCTCCTTTCACGTTTTTCATATTTGCTCCAAATTCCTATAAAGACTAGAGAACTCTGGATGCTAATGTTTATTTCCACACAAGTACTCCCAGTACACGAGCTCAAATCCTTTACTGAAGGTTAAAGTTTATCTACCAACAAAAAGGTCTAAAAGTCTTGAGTATGGAAAGAACTTGCGCATTTTTTCTAACTTTATGCAATCATACGAAAATTTGTTATTCAGATCTCTTGTATGAAGTTTCATTCAATAGTTAACATTATTAAAATCGACGAATTAAGTGTTTATATTTGCCAAAAGCAATAACCAGAACTACCAAGTAAGGCGCAAGGCCAAACAAGATTTAGTTCTAGAAGGCAAAACGAGCATAGTTGGATACCCCCTCGATGTAATGCATATTAGTCCATGAAACATAACCAAAATAATCAATGCATGAAAGATGCTGCATAAATGAAATCCAAAAGAATGTAACTAGCTTTTATTCCACTAATAAAAGAACAATTCAAAAGAACTGATATATAATTCACCTCTTCCATCAAACCTATCAGCTCATGATCCATAGAAAGGAAAGTGTATGAAGTATGAACTTACTTCAACAAGAAACCTTAAAAGGAGATGTGAACTCAGCTGGTGATTTGAGCTATTCTTCGAACACTTAGCAACATAAACAATTCCAACTAACAAGCCAGTATAGAAAATACCAAATAGGTTCCTCCCAAAATGGATATGCACTAAAAACAGTAGGCCATAAAAGAACTGAAATATGACGCATCCTCATATACAGCATCAAGAGAAGAAATAAACGGAAAAAAAGGTACAAATTGAAATGCAGAAAATCTTGTCCACTAAAGAAGGCATGTCATCAAAGAATGCCAAATAGATTCCTCCCAAAATGGATATGTACTAAAAACAGTAGGCCATAAAAGAACTGATATTTGACACATCCTCATATACAGCATTAAGAGGAGAAAGAAATTAAAAAAATGTACGAATTGAAATGCAGAAAATCTTGTCCACTAAAGAAGGCATGTCATCAAAGAGCAGAATAGCTGATAAGCATTCAACTATACAGCCAAGGCATGTCATCAAAGAGCAGAATAGCTGATAAGCATTCAACTATACAGCCATTGGATGCGCAAGGTTAATCTTCCTTCAGTTGTAAGTACTAAGAAAATAACGCCTATCATTAGCAAAAATGCAAGAAATTGCAGTATCTCAAGAAAACCTGAACGAAGCTGATGCTTTCAGCCATGAACAATAAACTTGAAACGCTTGCAGATTTCTTATCTTTGTCTCAGGTCCACAGAAGGCTGCCAGGAAAACATCTAGCAGAAGTTCCCAATTTCTTCTCTATCATCGTCAGGATTGTTGCAGATTCTTCCGTCATCATTACCTCCAATTACCAAATCAGACCGGTCTTCCTTGCAAAGAAAAGCATTAGTCAGTGACCATGATCAGATACCCAACTTGACACCATAACTTAAATACACAACATGAAGATCAACATGATTTCTTTATCTCAATCCACATTAACCTGACAACCACGTGATCTACATCTTGTTCAAGCAAAATCCTACAAATCCTACTGGCTGCCAAATGTATAACCTTATAATACTTGACCCCAAAACACTCAAACAAATCTCAATGATTTTGCTTCTACAGAGCAGCAAATGCCATCGTTCACCTGCAGAAATCATGGATGCTTCTTGACCTGTAAAACTATGCTCTAGAACTCTCCATAGAGCAGCAAAAAGGATGTTATGCTCATCGAAAGTTCCTGTAAGTTCTCCTTAAAGCTCATCTTCCGAAAGTCTGCTAATAGAAAAGGATAGCTTCACACACCTTGCAGCATCATAAATCACTCTGACTACAGGTGAGCCGATCAGGGAGCTGGGGAAGAAAGGGGATGGATGTGATCCATCAAATGTTCCATCATGTGGTTGGGTCTAGAAGACATGCAAGAGAAAAGAGGATCCGATCTTTCCAAGTTGGATCTAGAAGAAAAGTAACTAGAACACCCTGATTATAGGCGCACAAATCTTGAAGCAATAAAAGGCGTCAATGAAGCATATAGATATTCTAATCAGGGACCTCTCCCTCGCCTTCCCTACCTCCCTCCCTTGTTAGGAGCTCCAGCAGCACGAAAGAATTCAAAGAAACAAAGGAATGTGGCACTCCAATAAGAAGTATATATACGTATATATATTATAATATATATATATATATTAATATATATATTATATATATGATAATATATATATGATATATGAAAAATAGGTATTGCTTGGGTAAGTGAGGTGGCAAATCAACCTGTCCACTCATTCAATGTGGAACAAATTCATGATGAAGTGGTGAGTAGGATGGGGATGTGACACATCACTTACCAAGGCAAAATTTGTGCTTGGTACCTAAAAGCATACACTTTCGTCTCTCTCTCTCTCTCTCTCCCTCTCTCGCTCTTCTCTCTCTCATATCCTCTCGTCTCTCTCTCTCTCTATATAATATATATATAATATAATATATATATAATACTATATAATATTATATATCAACCTTTTGAGATCATGCACTATAATTACATCTTTCCAGATAACCCAACCACTGGAACGAACTTTGAAAAATCATACCCTCTCCCTCTCCCTCTCTATTTGCAAACCCAAATATCTGGTAGAACATTTATTCCCCAACCTTCAAATCAATTATCCCAAATCATAACCACCTAATCAACTTTCTTTAACCTCAATATCCACATTGAAACTTCTCACGGCACAAAAAGTATAAATAAGAAAGAAAATTTCCTGCCATCCTCTCTCTTGCTGCATTTACCACAATCCAGACAATGCCAGGATGTCTCTGTAATAAGTTCTTAAGAGGAATTTATGAGGGTGCAAGCTACGTGAAAAAGTGAATGTACCTTCCTACACAAGGGCTATCCAAAACCCCATTATTGTGTCTAACGAACAAATTTCATAAATGGAGGATATAGTCTAGACAATGACAATAGGGTATGGCGTGAAAAGCTTCAGCAAGAAAAGTGTTCATTTATTCAACTTCGGAATTTGACCTTATGTTGGGTGTTAAACTGAATGCAGATCATTCAGTAAAAGATTTTGGAAGCTCCCAATTTTTTTACAAGCTTAACTTTGTTGTTTCAATTCTAAATACACACTGGACTTGTTCGGAAATTGAAAATGTGATATTAAAAAGTATAAATGTCAAAGAAGTGGACATTTATGTACCTGCTCTCCCTCCAGAAAATGGTGAGTGGATAGTTTCCTAAAACTTTCCTTGGAGACTGACTTCAGCAAGCAACTAGTGTGCTTATTGGCCCCAACATAATCCATGGCCCCCTACTCTGTTAATTGTGACCTTCTAGCCAGTAAGGTTTGTGGGTGGAGTCAGAAAATGAAGCTACTAAGTTCACGATGGCTATGGACAATGATGATACCAAAAACAACAACAACAACAACAACAACAATTTTTATTATAATAGGGGATAAAAATGCAGTGCAAATACACACCAATAATAAGAACTTTTGGAAGAGATAAGATAGTGTTTTGGTTTCCATATGATGCAGAAACATGTCAGAAATGGATAACACTTCCAATTGTCTAACATCCCTTTGCTTATAGTTATAACCCTATGTGGAACCTCACGTGCATGTGGATTCACCCAAAACTTATCATTGTTTACTCCATGTGCACCATTGTCTTTGTTTAATGAAACTTTGCACAGCTGTTACTATTGTCATTGTTTACTCCTTGTGTACCACTTTAACATATTACGTGAACTTTGTAGGTCAACATAGCTTCTAAGAGACAGTAAAACACTATAGCAAAACCCCCCATAATCCATTGGATAGCCTTTCTAGAAACTACTATAATCAGAGTATGAAAGAACAAACAGGAAAAAGAAGGATCAGATCACGCCAAGTAGAAAGTATGGCCAAAATCCAAAAGCACCGGACATGCTTACTCTTTGACCAATTCTCTAGAACTCATATAATTATAGGTTGATCAATTATCTAATTATTAGCTGGAATTTAAATATAAATGCCTGCCATATTGTCTTACAAAAACAGTAACAAATGGCAAAAATTAGCAACTCACTTGTATTTCTCATTTTGAGATCAAAGAGGAACGTTAACATAAGTACTAAAGGAGAAGGCGAGGCAGCTAAAATTATCTAGTCAATTTGTCATGTTACCAGAGAGTAAAACAGCCACAAGCGTTGAACTAATCAACATTCATGCGTACAACACATCCTCTACTTCCATCTAAGTGTTGATAAAACAAAAAGAACTACCTATTGTCTGCATGGAAGAATTTACAGTGTCTGCATGAGAACAACGAATGCAGCTGATACTTATTCAGCAACACACGACAACTCAAAATAGCACGCAGATGGGTTGTTGTCATCATCGCAGATCACAAAGGGTGCAAAGAGTACCTTTCAAGAGCTTAACAAAACAGGCACCTCAGCACAATTCTTCACTTATTCCCCACCATCACAGTTATTGGTGCTCAGGACCTTCTCCTCATTGTCGTCATGATCCTCATCAATCTCCGAATCCAATTCCAGCCTATCCTGCTCCTCTTTCTTTCGCACAATATCCCAAAAGAAATCCGTCAACACAGTCTCGTATGATGGCATTTTCGCATACCCAGGAAAGTAATTAATATCAATCACAAAGTAATGGTTTCCAACTTTCACATCCCTAATCATATCAAAATTAAAAAGGTGCAGAACCGTCACTCTCCTCAACCCTCTCGCAATCTCTGTTACAAAACTCAACGGGGGCATCTCAGCCTCCTCCAAATGCTCATAATACTTCTTCTCTCTCCGATCCTGAGTCGAAATATTAGACAC
This sequence comes from Asparagus officinalis, assembly GCF_001876935.1. Classification (NCBI taxonomy): domain Eukaryota; kingdom Viridiplantae; phylum Streptophyta; class Magnoliopsida; order Asparagales; family Asparagaceae; genus Asparagus; species Asparagus officinalis. The sequence goes on from NC_033803.1 coordinate 1,692,679, forward strand.
CTGCGAGAACGTCATCGACCCCTCAGTGCTCTCCAACTTCTCCTCCGAAACATCTGGAAGCGACTTCCTCCTCACACACTTCACATAGTCCCCAACAACATAAACCTTGAAAATAACCCCGCCATGATTCACAAACTCTTGGAGAACGAGAGGAGGTTTCAGCTTCAAAAGACCAGCACGATGATAAACAAGCGACATCTTGTGACTCTTGGCACTCCCATCGGCCACCAAAGGCTTGGCAATCACAGGAAATCTTAGGGCATCAACAGCACTGGAATCAGAAAGCGCGATCGAATCATAAACCACGACCTGGCTCGGGATCCCAAACGTATCATCACTGTCCTGAGGGATCTCGAGCTCGGACACGACCTGCAACATCGAGATCCGATTGTGTAACCTCTCAATCGCGTTAGGGCGATCAATGATGGGGACATTAGGGTTCTTGATCGCGAATTCTTGAAGCTGAAACTTCCAATCATCGCCATAGAGCTTGTGGAGCACGCAATCGAAGGGGCCCTGCTTCAATAGGGGAATCGAAGGATCGATTTGGACGAGATCGATCCCTCGATCTCGAGAGAGATTCACAAGGGAGGGTTGGATAAAGCTGTTCTTTTTCTTGGGAGCGAGAGCGTAGCCTATTCGATATCTCACGGATTCCTCCATGGCGAGCGAGCGTCGATGAGTCCGTCGTCGATCTCAGATTGCCTGCAAGAATCAGCCACATTATTAGGTCGAGAATGGGGAGGGAATTTGGGGATTTGGAATTCTAGGGTTAGGGTTTACCGAAAAAATAACATAAAACGAAGAAACTAGGGTTTCCTTTTTCTTTTCTTTTTTCTTGAGAAATTAAATGGATAAACGAGAGCAGCTGGCGAAAGCGCCGAGAGAGAAGAGAGGAGGACGATCAGAGGCGAGGGGATTTTATAGCTCGACTCGAGGTGTGGTCACCGCAAGGTGAGGTTATCGCTACCTGATCTTTTCTGTGACGTGGACTGAAGGCGAGGGACACGTGGCAATCCGACGGATCAACTACGTCGAGCACCGTAACAGCTGAAACGGACGGTTGGATTTCGCCCTACGGGATCGACTGTAGAGATTTGTTGGGGGGGAGAGCAGCTCGGCACTGGTGGCGGGTTACTGTAGGACACGTGGGACGATAACAACTGTTTGATTGTGAGCCAACGGCGATGGGAGGGCACGTGAGCAGGGAGGTAGGGGGGCCCCGCGAGATTCTTGGGCGCGAGAGGTAACCGTTAATTTTCTAGGCTGTCTTCTGTTTTCTACGGGATCCGGTGGGGAGACGTGGCGTGTGTTTTGGGTACGTGGCATTATTCGAGAGGGGTTGTACGATGTTTCACTAGGCGAATCTTGATTCGGATTGGGTAAAAGAGTTCGGATTTTTTACGAGTTGAGATTCGCATCCATTAGGGATACCCGGATAGCTCCGTTTTGACGCCAAGGGGGCTGTTTGGTTGCTTTCCACCATTTTTCAAGTCCAATATTTCTTTACTTTTTGGTGTTTCTTCTACTGTCATGCAAAGTTATTTAGGGGATGTTTGGTTCGCTATTATAAGGGGTGGAAAACTCAGAAAACCCCTCCACGTCAGTTTTTTTGTTTCCGTCCATTTCTTTGTGCCGCTTTGGTTCGCTCGTATGGAAGAGGGAAAACTCTGTTGAAATCGCCGCCAGCTCAGATTTTTTTCCCTCTCCAATTTCCTTCCTCAACCAAGTGAAATTGATGAAAACTCTGTCACGTCAGATTTTTTTCCTTCTCTGCTTTGGTTACAAAAGTTTTTCTTTTTTTTCTATGCGAACCAAACACAAGAAAAATAAATACATTGGTTTCTCACCATTTTTTATGTGCGAACCAAAGCAAAACAATCTATTTCTTGAAAAAGTTTGAAAAACTCAAAACTTATATTTCTTTACATGGAATTGCATTTCCCTATATCAAGGAAACGAACCAAACAACCCCTTATTGTGTTTGTTTTGCAAAAAATATGGAGGATAATTAATTTCCACTACTTTTCATTTGTTTGGTTCAATTTGAAAAGAGAAGAAAGCAGTTGATACATGAGTGGATTCCATCATTTCTTAGTGTTTGTTTCAAACTAAAAAATGAAAAAAACTTGATTGTGGTCACTATGGTGTGATTACCATCCATATAAGATAAAATTATTAGCAACAAAAGTTGAGGGGTTAACTTGCTTTCCATCGCACAAAAAGTGTGACTATTTGAGAGAGAAAATTCAAAACATTTAAAGATGTGAGGGAGTTATTTGCAATAATTGTTTAAAGATTTGAGGTAGTAAACTTTGAAGGTGTAATATGAACCCCCGGATACTATAGAAAAAGCTTATATTATGCTCAGTTTTGGTCTATGTCGTCATGATATGCCTCGCCATGAAACCTATAACAACAATGTTGGTTGCATGTATTGCATCGCCAATTGATTACTAGTATAAACTTTGGTTACATACATTAAAAAAGACCATCATCATAGCATAATATCACATTACCAATGTCATAACAACCATTTCAATCAACTAATAACAAATATTCACAATCTTACTAAATGCCAAGTCATATAACCAAGAACCAACGACCAAATGTCCCTACAAACGTGGCAATCTGAAGAATCAAGTTATATAACCGAATAAGATAGCTACCACATGTAACCAGTAGCCAATAACAGAAATGGCAATTTGAAGAATCAATATGTATAACCAAGAAACAAGAGCCAAGTTCATGGAGAACACTTGAAGAATCAACTAGAGTTATTGACAATGCTAACATTTATAGAGAGAATGCATAAGCCAAGCACACATCGAGCTAGCCTTTTCAAACAATAAACATGCTGAGACAAGAGTCAAAGCATAGAAGGGAAGTATTGGTCCTGCAGAGACTAGTATATACAACATGCAACAGAAACCAAGACTAAGACCAGGACTGAATCCAATACCAAGGTCATCCAAGTTGCAAACCAAGACTGAAACCAAATCTGAGACCAATAATAAAACCAATATAGAAACCATCCAAGTCACAAACCAAGACTAAAAATATAACGTAATCAATAAGCTTACAAGTACATCGATCGCTAGCATGTAATGCACAAAAATATGCACAGAAGCTTCAACCTCTTACCATGTTCTAGTGCACACAAAAAAAAAATTTAAACCAAGACTAAGCCAAGGACACAACTTCCAGCATCTAATAGAACAGAACAAAATGCTTAGCAACAAGCAATCAATTGGCTGCAAATTCAGAGCCAAACACACAACTATGTACACAACTATTTATGTTCTTGAAACCAACAGAACAGAGCTTTGCAAATTACAGCTAGAGCCTCCAAATCAAAAATTTTGTGTAAAAAAAGCAAACTGGAGCTATGAAGACTATTTCAAAAACTCTATGAAAGTATCAAAAAGTGCAAACCAAGGCTGAAATCAAAACTGAAACCAAACCAAGACTGAAACTAAGGCATCAATTTATGCTCTATTTCTGGTTATTGTTTAAGCATTACATAGGGCATGTTCACCTCATATTATAATGCATCCAAGCAATTAGTATGGGAAAGTGGAACCCCTTGTCTTTCTTTGGTTTTCAATTCGTGTCATCTCCAAGATGATTTTTGCATATGCATAAACTTTAAAACCTACAAATTTGTCCTACGTGAACATTATCATAATCATTTTACGTAATGATTGATTAATTATTTTGTTCAGTTCTTATTTGCAGTATGATTTGTCTGCCAAATTGTTCAGTCAAGAATTAAATGTCGAAACGGGCAGAAAACTAAACTTCGCCATAGAGACTATATGCCTATTAATGACAGGTATTGTTACATTCCTAAAATATGCTAAATGTTTGCAACTAGGATAAAGAAGAATACACTTATCTATGCAAACACAAAAGAACAATAAGTGTTATGTAATATGTTTAGCTTGTAGTTATGAATTAAAAAATGAAAGTATGATAGCAGCAGTCTACATATCTGCAGATGTAAGAGCAAGCATAACAAATTAATAATCATGTGTTGATTGGCATGCATGAGGTTCATCTTCCACCGACTAATCTTCGAGTTTTTAATGCAAGCAAAACTATTTTCGTCGTGTCATTTATCTTGAAGCTAACCATGATGCTAGCTATTCCGTGCAAAACCCACAAATCATACACACCGCAACCCCAAAACCCCAAGAAACAAACCCATCCTATGAGGAATTTCATCAAACGGTGAGAATGCAAAATTAGCAGGAGAAGATTTTACCGCCATGCAAAAGATTCTCTGAGTAACCATCTCCCATCTTTCATAAAATAGAGAATCCTCTCACCAACAAATTTGTTTGCCAATAATTCAGTCTTACAGATCAAGATAAGCGAAAACCCATCAATAATTCCCTAGAAAACCAGAACAGAGATCTATGAATCTATGATTATACATGACAATAAACCGCGTTTATTATTGTGTATAGAAGCTTTTCAGATATCTGAACGGTAAAAAGCCATGCAAAGGGTACGCATAGAATTCGTCACGCGCAACATCGAGCTGCCTTTAAAAAAGGGAAAATTTGCAAAATAGACCATTTTTATGAAATATATAGCGAAATAGACCACTTTGAAAAATAAAATAGACCATTTTTATGAAATATATAGCGAAATAGACCACTTTGAAAAATAATTAGCAAAATAGACCTCTTTTGAAAAATATATAGCGAAATAGACCACTTTGAAAAATAATTAGCAAAATAGACCTCTTTTGAAAAAAAGAGGTTGATTTTGAAAAACAATGCTCAGAAAACATACGGGACTACTAGTCCCGTATGTTTATAGCCAACTAATCACGGATTAGTGACTCAGAAAACATACGGGACTACTAGTCCCGTATGTTTCCTGAGCTGTTTTACAAAATAGACATCTTTTTTGCCTGTTGGCCAAAAATATATATATTTTTCTAAGGGAAAATTTGCAAAATAGACCGTTTTTAAAAAGTAATTAGCGAAATAGACCACTTTTGAGAGTAATTAGCAAAATAGACCTCTTTTTTCCTCCAAGAATTGTGCCGTATTAAAATTAGCCAAGCTTGCTTGGAGAATTTGGATAAAAGAATTCGTATTCCTACAACAAGTTGAGATTCGCACCCATCATCGGGTCGAAAAGTCTGGGGTGGCATTTGCTCGTTGACTGGGCCCCACCATCGGTGCGCACGAAACGGTTTGAAAAACTTTAGTCCGTCACCATCTTCCTGACCCGCTTAAAAACTAGAACGACTCTTGGGAGACTCGGGCTCCTTCTGAAGTCTTTAAGTCCACGAAGTGCATTATCGTAGTCTGAAAGTTTCTTCATTAGAGCGATTTATAAAAGGGAAAATTGCTTGGAGGAACCAAATAAAATTGGGTTATGCATCCCCACCCTCCAACTAGAGTCAACCACTTGGGGGCACCTTGACCCAAGTTTTCATGCTTTTACACCCCAAACTCACTGCCCAAGAAATCCAATTCCCAAATTACCCTTCTTCCCAAGTTAAAACCCATTACTTTCCTCCTCAATCTGGCCCAAGACCTCCCCCTCCCCCACCACCGCCGACGCCTCCACCCCTACGCCACCGTGTCATTGCCAACGACTCCTCGATCTTCTCATTTTTCTTCAGCGGGCGAGAGATCGGATCTCAAGCGAATTTCACGCTCTCCGACCCGAATCCGATAAAACTCCCAGGGGTACAATTCGACCTCCTCTCATTTCTCCATTGATTTAGCTTTTCTTCTCCGTCTATGATTCTGGGTTGCGGATCTTGAGCAATGCGGGACGGATCTGGGAGCACCCTTTTATCCATTCCGTTGAACTTTTGAATGAATTTTGTTGTTTGGTTAGGATAATTTGGATGCTTGATGGGGGTTTCTTGATTAATTGGAATTTGTTTGGTTCTAGTCGTAGCTGTTAGCTTTTGGTTCTTTCTTGATTACCTAGGGTTTATTTTGCTGTGAAATTTATAAGATTGCTAAATTTCTTTCTGCGAAAAATAATCAATTTTGTGTTTTACGGCCAGATCCAATGGAAAATTTTGTTTCTTTGCTAAAGAATTTTGATGTAAAACTAGGAATTGAAGAAGTCTTCACTGGGTCCGAGCATTTCATGGAATTATGGTGAATTATTCATTATAAAAATAGAGGATCTAGTGTAATGTCACTTTAACCACTGAGGATTATTTTCTGGGTTAAAAAGAAATGAACTTTATCTGTAATTTTATCCAATTACTGTTAGTCAATAGTTTTCCCCAATTGCAAGATATTGATTTGGGACTCATACTTCTCTTGCTCTTGTTTTCTTAAATATTTATTTATTGTTTCGTGTTATAGGTATTTGGCAATTTAGTCTAGGTCAATTCTGCAAATTTTACGAGTTCTGATTGTTGTTATTTGGTCAGCAGTAAGAGAAGAAAAATTTGTAACATTGAAGGCACTCATTCTTGTTGGAGGATTTGGAACCCGTTTGAGGCCGTTGACGCTCAACGTTCCAAAGCCGCTCGTTGATTTTATGAACAAACCCATGATCTTGCATCAGGTATAAATGCTTTGCCCCGTCTATATGAATCATACTTTGGTTGTGTTAATGAATAATGAAGTTTGATGTTAAATTTTTTTAAATTTCAGGTGTTAGAAGTTAGTCAACAAGCCTTGATGGGAGAGGAATTAACGAAAAACCCTTGCTTTGTGAAGTATGACAAGCCATCTTAGAATTGCTCCAGATGTCCTTTTATGGAAGTCAACTTGCTTATGTGACATATGCTGGTTTCATGTGACATATAACGGTTTTAACCCACTAAGACCCAGGAATCAATAACTCATCCTTCAAATACTCTGACACTCCTCTTCACCTTCAACTCAAACTCTCCCTTTTCACCATTCCACCCCTGCAATCGCGTGCAAAATCCCCGGCAGATTGTGTCAAAATACTCCGACACTCCTCTTCACTGTATCATATGTCACACAGAACACCAAAATATCACATAATAGTAGCATATGTCACATAACAACCATAATTTTGAGCTTTGAATTAATAGAGTAATAAAACTTTTTCGCACTTCGATCTAAATAAATTTACATCAATACTTAGTACCCAAACATAGATAAACATGCCAAAGATAAACCAAATCAAATCCAATTATTCAAACACCTCCAAAATATTTGTAGGACAATCCACTTTTAGACCTTCCCCGCTTCCCAATAGCAGAAATATCATATACAACACCCAAATATCACATACAACACCCAAATCTGTCGGGGATTTTGCACGTGATTGCAGGGGTGGAATGGTGAAAAGGGAGAGTTTGAGTTGAAGGTGAAGAGGAGTGTCAGAGTATTTGAAGGATGAGTTATTGATTCCTGGGTCTTAGTGGGTGAAGAAGAATAGGGGGATGATGATGAAGGAGAATGTGGAATTACTCTATTAGATCTAAATATCACATGCAATAAATTACAGTCATGTGTCATGTATAAACAAATTACAGCCATGTGACAAATAAGCACATTCACTATCAACAAATTACAGTCAAATATCACATACAACACTCAAATGTCACGTATAAACAACAAATGTCACAAACAACACCCAAATATCACAAATTACAGCCAAATGTCACATACAACACCCAAATATCACGTATAAATAGCAAATGTCACAAGCAACACCCAAATATCACGTATAAATAGCAAATGTCACAAGCAACACCCAAATATCACAAATTACAACCAAATATCCATACAACACCCAAATATCATGTATAAACAACAAATATCACAAGCAACACACAAATATCACATACAACACCCAAATGTCACGTATAAACAACAAATATCGCAAGCAACACCCAGATATCACAAATTACGGCCAAATATCCATACAACACCCAAATATCATGTATAAACAACAAATATCACAAGCAACACACAAATATCACATACAACACCCAAATGTCACGTATAAACAATAAATATCACAAGCAACACCCAAATATCACATACAACACTCAAATATTACATACAACAGCAAAATGTCACGTATAAACAACAAATGTCACATAAAACAACATATGTGACATAAAACCGTTATATGTCACATGAAACCAGCATATGTCACATAAGCAAGTTGACTTCCATAAAAGGACATCTGGAGCAATTCTAAGATGGCTTGTCATACTTCACAAAGCAAGGGTTTTTCGTTAATTCCTCTCCCATCAAGGCTTGTTGACTAACTTCTAACACCTGAAATTTAAAAAAATTTAACATCAAACTTCATTATTCATTAACACAACCAAAGTATGATTCATATAGACGGGGCAAAGCATTTATACCTGATGCAAGATCATGGGTTTGTTCATAAAATCAACGAGCGGCTTTGGAACGTTGAGCGTCAACGGCCTCAAACGGGTTCCAAATCCTCCAACAAGAATGAGTGCCTTCAATGTTACAAATTTTTCTTCTCTTACTGCTGACCAAATAACAACAATCAGAACTCGTAAAATTTGCAGAATTGACCTAGACTAAATTGCCAAATACCTATAACACGAAACAATAAATAAATATTTAAGAAAACAAGAGCAAGAGAAGTATGAGTCCCAAATCAATATCTTGCAATTGGGGAAAACTATTGACTAACAGTAATTGGATAAAATTACAGATAAAGTTCATTTCTTTTTAACCCAGAAAATAATCCTCAGTGGTTAAAGTGACATTACACTAGATCCTCTATTTTTATAATGAATAATTCACCATAATTCCATGAAATGCTCGGACCCAGTGAAGACTTCTTCAATTCCTAGTTTTACATCAAAATTCTTTAGCAAAGAAACAAAATTTTCCATTGGATCTGGCCGTAAAACACAAAATTGATTATTTTTCGCAGAAAGAAATTTAGCAATCTTATAAATTTCACAGCAAAATAAACCCTAGGTAATCAAGAAAGAACCAAAAGCTAACAGCTACGACTAGAACCAAACAAATTCCAATTAATCAATAAACCCCCCCATCAAGCATCCAAATTATCCTAACCAAACAACAAAATTCATTCAAAAGTTCAACGGAATGGATAAAAGGGTGCTCCCAGATCCGTCCCGCATTGCTCAAGATCCGCAACCCAGAATCATAGACGGAGAAGAAAAGCTAAATCAATGGAGAAATGAGAGGAGGTCGAATTGTACCCCTGGGAGTTTTATCGGATTCGGGTCGGAGAGCGTGAAATTCGCTTGAGATCCGATCTCTCGCCCGCTGAAGAAAAATGAGAAGATCGAGGAGTCGTTGGCAATGACACGGTGGCGTAGGGGTGGAGGCGTCGGCGGTGGTGGGGGAGGGGGAGGTCTTGGGCCAGATTGAGGAGGAAAGTAATGGGTTTTAACTTGGGAAGAAGGGTAATTTGGGAATTGGATTTCTTGGGCAGTGAGTTTGGGGTGTAAAAGCATGAAAAATTGGGTCAAGGTGCCCCCAAGTGGTTGACTCTAGTTGGAGGGTGGGGATGCATAACCCAATTTTATTTGGTTCCTCCAAGCAATTTTCCCTTTATAAAAACCCCTCCATAACTCGTAAATTGCACAAAAATCCCACCGAGAAAGTTTCGAGGCTCAGTTGAACTTTTGGATTTACCATTAATGGTGTTAGGGGGTGTTTGGTTGCATAATTTTATAGAAAATTTTTCTTAAAATGCTTGACAATGACAATTCTATAACTACAAATTTTCTGTAGATTTCCGTAAACCGTGTTCGGTTCAAATAAATTTACAGAAATGTATTCTGTAAAATACAAAAAAATACCAAAATTTATAAAAATTAATTTCCTCTCAAAATGGGCGGAAATCACCCAAAAATCTGACAACACATTAACATTTTTCTATAAAGTTGATATTTTTTTAATAAATTTAGGGGGTGTTTGGTTCATTTTTTACAAATTATAGGAAATTTTGTTATTTTCTATAAAGTTATGAGACATTTTCTTATTTTGAACCAAACAAGCAAAGTAAAAAAAAGACAAGAAAATTTGTACTTTTTGACTTTTTAAAACTTTTCTTATAATTTTTTTTAAGAAATACAAGGAAACCATATTTTGGATGGAAAACATTTCCTATAATTTGTAAAAATTGAACCAAACGCCCCCTTAAAGTATAAGAACATAAGCCTAAATTTCCCTTTTTAAAAAAATGAATAAGGAAAATTTGTCTTTGTTTTCATTACTATATTTTTAATGAAATGCTGGAGGCTTAGAGCATCTCCAACAGCTTCCTCATTTTTCACTTTTGGAGAATATAGTTAGGTTTTTGGTCCAACAGATTCCACATCTCATTCCCCAAAATAGAGATGGAGGAGAAAAAAATGGGGAAGCTTCCCCAAATCTGCAGTATTTTCCAAATTTTTGGAGGAAAAAAGAGATTCTTCAAAATGAGGAAGTTGTTGGAGTTAGTGTAAAAATAATTTGAAGAATATGACTTTTGTTTCCCCATTTTGGAGAAAATTTTAGAGAAGCTGTTGGAGATGCCCTTAGGCCACGCGATTTCTCCAAAACAAATGTCTTCTCTTTTTGTCTGGAGAGCTCATAACAGCTTAAACTCGATGTGTCATCCTTGATAGTAGTGTTTTTTTCTAGAAGTTACAAAGTTATGTTTTATGAATTTTACATTTCATTTTATTATTTACACACGTTCAACTTAGAAGTTCATTTGGTGAGACTCGTTATATTTTTTTTCCAGAAATATGTGTAATATAAGCATTAACATATTTCGATTCATTTGATTAATACGATTTGCTTTGATGCATTTGTCTTTTTGTTATTGAGATTATTAATATGACTATAGCACTACATTGGATAGGATAAAAAGAATGACGAGTTTAAATAACAGTTAGGACCAGCACCTAAACTCTATAGCTTTTTCGGATATTCAGGGAGTATTTTGGAAGAGACTTGTCCTCAAATTAGAAGTACAAGATCATAGGAGAATACACCTTAGTAACTCAACATTTGATTCCGTTCAATTGCATTCTAGCCTATAGATTATGAAATTAGCTGAAATCCTAGGGGGGTTTTACTAAACAAATATAGAATCATTTTGTTTATTTATATATTTTATATTGCTTTTCTTTTCCAATCAAAACCCCCAAACCCTCCTACTCCTTGGGCACAAATGCCCGTATAAAAAATTCAGGAGGATAGAAGGGAATATATAGGAAAAAAAAGTATATGTTTCTTAAAGCATAGAAAGGAATATACTATAGAGATAGAAGAGGATATGTTTCTTAACATATAAAGGGTCAAGATAAGGAATTCAGATTCTAGAGTTGGTTTCACATTTGCAATTGATTACATGCAATAGGATGATATTTTTTCTAATTTTGTAGCGTGGGCACAAAAGGCATAACTTTTAGCAAGAAGAATAATTTAAAGGATAAACACCTCCGTAGTTGTTGGTCATTGGTTAAATAACACATGCTCATGCCTTTGGATTTATCTACCCCCCTAATTTAACTATTATGTATCAGAAAGTTCCGATAATAATAAGTTAATAGCATACCTTAGTCTCATCACAAGACATCAATGTATTTGGTATGAGGATTCCTTCAATTAGTGAGTTAGAAAAAACATAAAGTAAATACAATTTTGTTTTTATAAAGTAGCCCTCAACATATGGGGTTTTTGCATAAAATCCCTTTATCATATCTCTTCTGCACAAAGTGGTTGCTTTAAGTGGACACATATTCTATATGTGACGCATTGAGACAAACCCATCATTGTCTCAAATAAAGTTACTTCTAAAATTATGAGCCAGAACATAACAAGAATAACAATTCAAATGAGCGGAAATAGTATTTCTTTTTCTTTATTATTAATTTTTTTGGATAGTCATTGTACACATCTCTAAAGAGAGAGAAATAAGATATTTGTTGATTTTATTTAGAAATGGAAGATATTCACATAAATTAAAATTTGATCTATTCCTAATTGACTTATGTTTTAGCTACATCCGAGAGCTACGAGAGATGAAAAAAGACTTTTAAGGAGCAACACATTATTATTTAAGAAAGTACTAGAAGTAGAATTTTTTTTCAAAGAAGCATACAAATTTCTTTGTTTGGAAGTAGCAGGCTTAGCCTTTACATATTTCTATGCAAACAAACAAGCCAATGTGATTTAGCAATATTTGAAGTGAGGGACTTCTATGATTTATAAAGTTCAGAGAATTTTCACAGGCGAACGTGAAAAAGTAAGAAGTAGATCAAATAAAGTAACTTCTAAAATTATGAACCAGAACATAACAAGAGTAACAATACTTCTGTTTGTTTCTCAAATTTCTGAAAGAAGCAGAAATTGTATTTCTTCTTATTTATTATTAATTTTTTTGGATAGTCATTGTACACCTTGCTAAAGAGAGAGAAATAAGATATTTGTTGATTTTATTTAGAAATGGAAGATATTCACATAAATTAAAATTTGATCTATTCCTGATTGACTTATGTTTTAGCTACATCCGAGAGCTACGATAGATGAAAAAAGACTTTTAAGGAGCAACACATCATCATTTAAGAAAGTAGTAGGAGTAGATTTTTTTTTTCTTTTCAAAGAAACAAACAAATTTGTTTGTTTGGAAGTAGTAGGGTTAACCTTTACGTATTTCTATGCAAACAAACAAGCCAATGTGATTTAGCAATAGTTGACGTGAGGAACTTCTATGATTTATAAAGTTCAGATAATTTTATGCAATAGTCGGCCCCAAAAGTCAGGGTGATATTGTGAAAATAAGCTATAAAAAAAAATTTGGAGTCACTTCTTTTCAGAATTGGGCCGTTGGATGTACGCCTATGTTACCGGCCCATAAAAGTAGCACGGGCTTTTTGTGCCCCGAACTGTGAATGGTTAAACCCGAGTGGCCCTTCTCCATTATTAATTTGTCGCTGATTTTGATTTCCTTGGTGCTGATCGTGATATTTTTGTTACTTTTAGTTGGGAGTTGATAGCCAAGTTCAAAGTCATTATAAGTCCTTTAGACTTTAGTGGATATACAATTGAATTGTTCTACAGAGACTCCAAATCATGAGACCCAAGGGGACAGGTGAGGTGTCAACCATTGAGTGCATGAACAGTAGATCATGCACCCAGGGGTTGACACCTCACCTGTCCCCCCTTGGGTCTCATGATTTAGGGTCCCCAAGGAATTTTTTCTATACAATTATACACACACAACCTTTTTCGCTTAGAAAAAAAGATCAAAAAATCAATAGGAAAAAAGGGCTAGGCCTACACTTCAGGTCTTAGGGGGTGTTTGTTTCAAAAAAAAATTGACGTTTGGGTGGGATTTCAAATTCTAGGATCAAAAAGTGGGTTTTTTTGGGTTTTAGAATTCCATAAAACTTGTTTGTTTCAAAACAAATTTTAAAATATCAAATCCCCAAATAATAAAAAAAAGTATTATATTTAAGGATTTGTGAAATCATCTTTTTAGGGTGGGATGTGTGGTGGATTTCAAAAGTGTTAGGCAAATTAATGATTTCAAATTCCAAAAAATTTAAAACAAACAAAAATATTACAAATTATAGCATTCCAAATCCTAATATATTGTTAAAATAAATAAAATTTTAGAAATCGTAACCCATAACAAATTACCTATGGATTTTAAATACCACGATGAAATTCATATCCTAAAACTGTAGGATATGAAAAAAACGCCCCCTAATCAACTGAGAAGCTTGGGCTGTCCAATTGTGGCCCATCATTTTCTGAGTGAAGCTCTCTTGTACTATTCGACGCCACAAGAACATTGGTGTTTCGTGATGTAGGCCGCACAGCGTGTTCTGATATTTGAGAGAAATATAATAATATAACCGAAAGTTTCATTTGTACGTAATCCAAATCAGTGTGGATCGCGTGAAAGCAATTTGTTGCTCCGCACGTGACTTAAACTTTAAATAATTAGCTTTCTCCTAAAACTTTTTTTTGTCGCTAGAATTTCTAATTTGACCAAAACACCCCTCTAATCTGTGGGAATTACCAAGCAAACCGTACCTCACATGTAGCCTACCCTAGCTCTAAAAAATGGACGGGTGAGCGGGTGAGAACGTGATGCACATGGGAGGAATATTTTATTATGATTATATGGGTGACATGTCCTTTTCACGTTCTCTAGAATTTATGTAGCTATATAACCTTTTTTATTTATAAAGTTTTTTTTCCTTTTTTTTTGCGAAAAATGTATTGGCAATAGATAAGAAAACTCTCAAAAAACATTGCCAAACTAAAGTATAGTGCAAAGTTCTTCTAATTCCTTTTGAATATATCGTATTCTTATTACTTTGGAAATGAATTATTCTGAAACAACAAGAGAGAAGTAAGGTGTCGGTTTAGAAATTTCACTTTTCTCATTAATGATTTTGTACCGATACATAAGAGTACTATAATCTATCATATGATACATAAGTTGAAGATATTATAAAGACTAAATTACATTCCAGTACCCTTAGATATGGTGTTATTATCGGAGGGATCCTAGGGCTTGCGAATCTACACCAATAATCCTGAGATTGTAGTAATTACATGCATGGATCACCCTGGTGTGTCACAAACGCCCAGATGAAAACCATCTCTCTAGGTCACTACAGTACTGCAATTGTTAAACTCACTGTCATCCATACTGATACACAAACTTAAGAGTCACCTGCAGAATTACACTATACTTCAAGGTGCCAAATTGTAATTAATTCATATTATAACTCATCATCTCCATACATAAAAGGTTGTATTACATCTTCAATATTTTCTAGAGAGAGATGATTCCTTGAGTTGGGAACGTGTCCGAGTGGCAACCAAATTACCTCATTAATAAGGTTCGGAGTACCTAAATTTTAAATTCAAATCCTAGAAATAACAAACCGGAATTGTCACTCACAAGGATTAAAAAAAAAGAACACACGTTATCAAAAGGGGGTGCTACAGGTACAACCTCGGGCACACCTCCAGGTCTGACAACTGTACCTCCGACAACTGTAGTTAGAGGGTGCGACCGGAGGTGTAACCGAGGGTGTGACCGTATCATTTTTCTTATCAAAATATAAATACTTGTCCCGACAATGTAAAGGGCGTTTAATAATTCAATGATTCATGGATCGTACGAACACCTCCTCGTTGTCGGTTACGTGTACACTACTGCCGACGTGGCATAACAACATTCCCAATATACCCTCAAAACCCCCCTATCCCTTCGGAACACGATAACGTATCCGACTCCGCCGCATCCGCCTCAAAAAACGAATATACCTCTCCTCCTCCTCCCCAGGACCCTTAAATTGCTATCCATTGTAAACCCAAAAAAACACGAAAAAATATAAATAAATAAATAAATAAGAAGGAAAAAAAGGAGGGAGAAATTAGGGTTTGATCTCTTCCTCTTTTTTCCTTCTTCAAAATTTAAAACTTCCGATCTTTTCCTCTCTCCGAAGCAGAAAACAGAGGAGATGGGGAAAGGATCGAAGTTCCCGCTCTCGAGAATGGAGGCTGCGATGGGTTTCAGCGTTGTGTTGGGCTTTGGATTGGGGCTTTTTGGCGTTTATTTGTCGATGCCGGCGTCGGACTACAGCTTCCTGAAGCTGCCTCGAACCCTAGAAGAGCTTCAAATTTTGAGGTAATTTGTTGTTGGTTTTTTTTTGGCTTGGAAAGCTTGGATTTTGATGACAAATTGGGGTCATTGAGGGGTTTTCATATCTGGGGTTTTAAATAAATTATAATGAGAAACAAATTTTTACGTAAAGTTGGGAGATTTTTATGGATACTAGATGTGGGTTCGTTTTAAGATTTGGTTTATTTACGTTTGGAATATTTGGACGTTCTAATGGAACAGTAAATATTAGATTTGTTTATGCTCTGTATAGAATAAAATTGCACAGTAAATAAATGTTAGAGCATCTCCAACGGCTTCTCTAACATTTTCTCCAAAATGGAGAAGCAAAAGTCATATTCTCCAACTAATTTTTACACCAACTCCAACAGCTTCCTCATTTTGAAGAATCTACTCCAAAAATTTGGAGAATGCTGCAGATTTGGGGAAGCTTCCCTATTTTTTCTTCTCCATCCATATTTTGGGGAATGAGATAGGGAATCTATTGGACCAAAAACCTAACTAAATTCTCCAAAAGTAGGAAATGGCGAAGCTGTTGGAGATGCTCTTATGATGGAGACCACTGGAGCTCTCCAAAAAAATTTTAGAATGGGCGAACAAGATTCATGCAATGTATTGGATTTTTTTTAATACTTTATGGGAAAATAGGAATGTATTTACTTTGTTCTTGTTCATGTTGGTTTTGAGATTTCTTTTTCCAATTGGATTCCACTTGCAATTAAACAACATTGAACAGAGAAGCCTGTGGAATTGTGATGTTCCCCAAAGTTAATTAATATTTTAATAACATTCCGATAAATTAGTAGGAACGAAATGGTAACGTTTATGTGATAATGAGCAATGCTTGTGGCATGATTTTATGCATACGGCAGCTTGAAAAGAATTCCATTATTCTCCAGAAGTTTGTCGGATCTGCATTTTTGGTTTATTCTTGGTTTAAGAGTATGTTAGGTTCAAGATCCAGACATGGATTGGTATAATTAATTTTCTAAGAGCGATTGTATACTTTACCTAAAAGCATAGGTTGTTGGTATTAGATTAAGGACTTTGCTAACTTATTAAGTTAGTGGATGTTTACCTTTATGTCCTGTTGCTTGCATTATCCGTTTGTCAACAGTCCATTAGGGAAAAACATTTGTTATCACCAAATTCAGAGTTCTCTGCCTTGTTCAAGGTTAATGCATGTAAATTTTTCCATTGTGAGTGTAAAGTTGCCTTTTCATTAAGCTTATCTTCTCTCGATGGATTCAATTTCATTTACAACAACTACAACGAAGCCTTTATTCCAGAAGTTTGGGGTCAGCTACATGAATCATGAATCTTATTCTTCCATTGGTATGGGCCATCTCCTCCATTAAGATAACCATTATCATATCCTTCTTAATTGCTTTCCTTACCTCTTAGGTCTACCTCTAGGTCTCTTTGCCCCGTTAACTATAATGTTATCACTTTCCTTACCTCTTAGGTCTACCATTAGTTATTTGGTTTCATTTACAAATGGAAAAGAAGTAGTTTTGTTTCCTTAATATTCTGCTTGTATCCTTCTTATGTGAAGAGTACATGTCAAATTATTCTTATGAGAGGGGCTCATTTGACATTACTTGTCTATTTCTTTATTATTGCAGGGATCATCTTGAGAGTTATACAAGTGACTACACCTTTCAAGTTTTGGTGGGGTATTGTACAGTCTACATTTTTATGCAGACCTTCATGATTCCCGGGACAATTTTCATGTCTCTTCTTGCTGGAGCCCTTTTTGGAGTTTTCCGTGGTGTAGCTCTGGTAGTCTTTGCTGCCACAGCTGGTGCATCTTCCTGCTTTTTCCTGTCGAAGTTGATTGGGAGGCCGTTAGTTTTCTCGATGTGGCCTGATAAACTGAGCTTTTTTCAAGCCCAGGTAAAATTTGGCCTCGACATCTGTACAATATTCTATGTTTACTGCAATATTCTTATAGATTCAGGCTAAGCTAGTGAATGAATGAGGGTTTTCTATCGAACACTTGTAATTCATCGTGCTTTAGGAAATTATGAGTCTAGTATCAGTGTAAGTTATTTCCTTAGAAAATGAGTTAAAAAAAAACGCTTTTTAAGAAGTTCCTTCTAAGTACGACAATGAATTAAATACATATTAAAATAAATCCTTCTGACATTATACGAAAATGTTCTTTTTGTATGAACTTATCTAGTCATTGCTGGTTCAACTCTCTCTCCCTCTTGAAATCGTCTTGAATTCTTCGTTCTGCTACTGATCGAACTAAGTTCCTTTCAGGTTGCTAAAAGAAGACAGAAGCTATTGAACTACATGGTTTTCCTCAGAGTTACCCCTACATTGCCAAATACTTTTATCAATGTAGCTTCACCTATTGTGGATATACCATACCCTGTATTTTTGTTGGCGACCATGATCGGCCTCATCCCAGCCAGTTTTGTGACAGTAAAGGTATGTACATGATTCTTCATCCCGATGTTTCTCATTGTCTTGTCCGTGATTTCTACAAGGTGAAATGGGTATGGCACATCATTTTACCAAAATAAAAATAATAAGAAATTTTAAAAAAAATAAAAAAAAATCACCTATAGAGGACGTTCTATAGAACCTTATATATGGAGGAAGGAGAGAGTGGCGCATGATGTTAGTTTTAATATTGAAGGAGACAGAAATTATGAGGCGTGAAACACTTTCCTTAAAGAAATATTTGCCCCCACTTGATATTCAAAGTTGCTTCGGGTTAATGCAAATTTTCTTCCCAGGATACAACAGAAAATGAAAATTCCAGTAAGCAAATCTGGAATTTTCCTTAATTCGTTGTGAAACAAGTTTGTAATATTGCAGAAGTTTTTGATAGAAAAGATTCAGAAAAAGAATTGTTTGATATCTGAAAATATAAACTATTTATAGATTTTGAAAATGTGCTTCCAACAGTCACAACTTTTCAAAACACCCCTTGGATTAAACAGCCACTTTTCAACAGTCTTGTCTTTTCATAATTTTTAAAATTTTAAATAATATTAAAAATCGCGTCATAATCGCGTCAAAATCGCGCATTATTCGCGCTACCCGCACGCGGGTTTAGAAGCCTACACTTTGATCCATTATTCAAAGCCCAATAAGCATTCAATGCTTTTAAACCTCTAAAAGAATGTTCAAAATTCCAATGTGGGACTATCTTGTTTTTTACAAACAAATATTAACACATGACATGCTAGTGAGGTCACTTACGCACTTATAGATGTTCTTGATATGTGCATCAAACATACTATTGAGTGTCACTTGTGCACTTATAGACACTCTTGATACGTGCATCAAGATTTGTGACATGTCAGGATGTTATCCTTTTGTGTGATATCTTTTTAGCACTCTGTTCCGTTATGCAGGCGGGCATTGCGCTTGGCGATTTGAAATCACTGGGTGACCTTTATGATGTTCAATCCATAGCTACACTTTTCCTCATCGGCATCGTCTCGGTGACTCCAACGCTAATAAGCAAGAATCAAGAAGAAGGGTGCGAAACAAGATTGAGACCCAAGAACAACTGATTGCATGCATTGTTAGGTGTGCAACCCTCTGTACATAATAGTGTTGCCATTGTTAGCTACCAAAAATCTGATTGTTTATTGGGTGATTGGAATTGGTTGGTCTTGATCTTTTAATAGGCCATGGATGCTTCGATTCTTTGTGTGAAATTGTTTCATTCAAATGTACGGTCTCTTGTTACACTGTAGATGCCAACACTAGGCAGGTTCATTGGGTTAATTTTAGTGAGTAGTTATGTTCATATTCGTGCTAAATTATATTTTTTGCTAAATATTGGTCAAGTGTTGTCGTCGGAGTTAAGTAATAAAGAAAAAAAACCTTTTATTCATTTGGTTAAGATTTGGCCAATAAGAAGATTTTCTGCAAATAAGACGAAGTTCCCTTCGTTAAAAGGTTCATCGCAGCTTGTGAAGACTGGGCTCTAAGATAAGGCAAGGTTTGGGGTTTAGGTAAAAGGCCCGGCCCATATAGTTTGTAGCCGATGGGTGGGGGTTTGTCAAAGATGTGGCGTGAAGAAGCTGGGTCCCATTATGACCAAATTATAGGCCCACCATTGCATAAATATTTGCAACGTTCCGGCTGAGCATAAAAGTAAGGAGAAATTCTCAAAACTGAACCCATTTATAACTTTATCCACCAAAATTAATTCATTTCAAACATATTTGCAAAAAATTGACTCGGGTTTAACCAGTTCATAACATTCCTTGCTAATTATTCGAAGTTGCCGACCCTAACTAATAACTTTATTCACTATTTTGAACCGTAATTTGGCAACACCGACTAATTAAAAAGAAACATAATTTTTTTTTAAAAATCAACTCAGTTTTAGCCTGCGCTGCCGACATTGTAGAAACTGGTCGATTTTTGTATATAAATTTAAAATGAGTTGATCTTGAGGAATAGAATTTTAAATGGGTCTACTTTAAAATATTTTCTCTAAATGTAATTTTGCCCCCCTTCGTATGTATATGCTCCCTCAAACTTTCGTCAGATTTGTAGTTACTCTATTTTTTTAAACATCATTTATAAGATTTAGATGACAATCCTGTAGCAAAATCTAGAATACATGGTAAATATCGACATCAACAATATCCAGAAGCTTTTGGAAGTTTCATAATCAAAGAAGCCAAAACAAAATCAAACAGGTTTACGTTCAACTACAAAACACAAACCTAACTGAATTTAATTTTTTGCACTTGAACCATTAATATCGCTCAACCGCACCGATGGCCCTCAGTGTATAGGTACCAATAAATACAAGCCAACCCCATCATGAAAAGAAACCTGACCTAGCTAAAATTAAAATATGCATGTAGATTTATGATGATATGTACGTCGGTATAATGAACGCATAGGAATTAGGGGACTAGGAATAAGTGAGAGTTGGTTTTCCATTTGTGTCAAAATTTAGGTTTGTTTTATTATGACAGCCATATGTCCACAATGAATAATATCGTAAATGTGTTTTGAGGGGCTCACCTAGCACAGAGTAATATTTCTATCAGAACACCCCCCGTGTGACGATAGGGCTATCTAATCCATCCAAGAAGATACTAAAATATCAATGCCAATACCATCTGACATCTCCGCGGTTCAGAACGTCCCACACTGTGCAGTTTATTCTGACAGGATGCACACTCTCTAGCATTTATCAAAAACTTATGTCGGGGCATATTTAATTAGTTGGTAGAATTTAAGGTTTAAAAAGGCGTTAATTGCGCTAGAAATGTCCTATGGCTTCCCATTTTTTCACTTAAATTGAACCCTTTTGTAAAGACGTTGCACTTAAATGGTCTATAGTATTTTCCGTTGAATGTTGAATGCTGATGCTGTTATATATTTCACATAAAGACAAAAGTATCCCCTCCCAAATGCTACGAATGTATAAAAGAGGGGGTTATTTGTAATTTAGACAATAGCGGAAAACACCCCACTTCCTCATCTTCTCCAAAATTACTATGCCCTCAAAAGCTTCTCTAGCAACTTGAGATCTCAATTTGGATGGCACATTGACTCAATTCAAACCGCAGGAAAGGGAAATTTGTGCACTTTGCCTAGAATTTTGGGCTAGGGTCTCATCTCTAAGATAAATTTCTCAAATCCTTGTCTCCTCTTTCCTTCATATTTTATTGCACCGAATTGAGGGGTCACAATGCAAAAGTTTTAGCTTTAGCTTTAGTTTGGCGAGGAGGAAAAAGAATATAACATTAAGGGTAGTAGGGTGTAAACTAATGACATATTAGGAGTAATAATGACCCCATAGTGTCACATGATAATATGCCCAGAATTTTCTACCAGAACATTAACGTTTTAAACTTTAGGCCATTTAGTTGAAACTTTTGTAAACCTTGGTCAATTTAGGTGACCTATTTTACAATTGAGGTAAATAGGGAATATTTTATAATTTTCTTAAACGAGGAATTCGTATTCCGACCTTAGCTCAGTTGGTAGAGCGGAGGACTGTAGTTTGTGGCAGATAAATCCTTAGGTCACTGGTTCGAATCCGGTAGGTCGGACTTTTTTGTTTTTATATGCTTGTTTTCTTTTTTTTTTAAAATACTCGCATTTTAGAAGGTCAACGTACGTAATTCTGCGTCAGCGGTATGTTTATATTGGAATTTTTAGTGAACACAGTGCAGCATATTTTGAGTGTATTCTACGCAGTTTTCTTTTTGCCTTAAAAAAGTTTTGCGTTAGAAAATAAATTATTCAAGAAAATAGCATGTAATAATACTCAACCAAGAAGCTTTTTCTAACCGATTAATTAATCACGTGATGCTACTGAAATGCTAAACACGTATAAGCTTCTAAAACAAGGAAAACCAATTCTCTTTATGCGCACTTTATAAGCTAATTATCTACGAGTTGAAAATTTACAACTACACAAAGTCCACATCATTTCGTAGATAGATAACGTGTCAAACTATAATCCAACATTTTTTATTGTTTGGATGAGGGAATGAGTGTAGAAGTTACCAAGAAGTTTGCACAAGTGGGTTAATTAGCGTGGGACAGCAAAGCAAATTTCTCAAATCACAACTCCAGAGGGTTGTGATAAGAGAGAAGTGCATGTACAGTTAACTGTCACAATTTGGCATCACAAGTTGCAACTACCACTTGGGGGGGTTGGGGGTTGGGGGGGATGGTTTAAGATTTGGCCCCATTCACCCCCCCTTCTCTTCAAATCTCATTAATTTCAATGTAAGTAAAGTTATCCAAGTAAGCTTCACTTTTCTACTTCTCCCAATCCCTATTGTTTTGTTCTTTTATACATATTTTGAAAACGAGAAATATATGCTTTAATTTTTCAGGGAATATCCAGTCGATTATGTTTATTGGATAGTCGGTACGTACGCAACCCAAGCATCATTATGTTAAACTTAAAAGTCAATGCCAGATAGTACCTCAAAATGTTAGCCATCCGGCGGATAACATACCCAAATAGTTTACGACTCTCAACTTCCACAGAACAACCGGTACATCAAACATGCAATTGTTCAATACATTTAATCTTTATATCCGCTACGTAGTAATCCAACCCGAAAACTCTTAAAGCACCAGCTGTCCAGTGAACGTTACGTTAACAGGTAGATAGTTTGACCTATATATATATCTTTCTTACATATATCTCAAACTCACCAAAAAGCTAACAACCTCATATCTCAACCTCACCATGTAGCAAGCTAACAACCACCCTCTCCTCGATCTCCCACCTGTCTACTTCCACTTTCCTTTCAATGCCGCCACCATTCTTTACAAATCGCACCTTCCTTCTCCTTTCCTCTTCATCTATATATAAACACGCGCACGCTAAACTCATTAGCTCCTTAAAATCTCTCTTATCCATCAAATTAATTACATACTAATCCAACCCCAACATCTTTTAATTAAGCTAAATATATATTTTTCCATTTGTGCCATGGCACCGGCTGAGCTCCAAGACCGTTTGTGTAATGGACGCATCCGGCCGCCTCGGGGCCTCTTTGGTCGAGAGCCTCCTCCGGCGAGGATACACCGTTCATGCTGCCCTTTGCGACCATGGTTAGTAGTTGTTAATTCAACGCATCATGATTCAGAAATCTATCTTTAATTAAGTGATCTGACTCAACTCTGTTTTTATGTTGATGTTTAAAAAAATTTCATTAGGTGATCTCAATATATCCAAAGGAGTCTCTAACGAGAGGAGCAACAACCTGAGGATATTTCGATCCGATCCGTTTGATTATCAGAGCATCGTTGATGCCATGAGAGGGTGCTCTGGCTTGTTCTACAATTTTGAGCCTCCAAAGGATAATCCAACCTATGATGTGAGTTTCCAAAAATTTTGAGATTTCAGGTTTTAGTATAAAAACATGCCTTATCAAATTTGACATGTTTGTGTTCGTGCACCTGGGTTAATTTGTAGGCGGTCCAACTACAAACCAACCATCAAAATTTGTCATATTTGTGCTTGCGCACCTAGTTTGTAGGAACTGGATTTTAGTAGCTTGTACGGAGCTTTAAATGTCCATCTTTCTTCCGAGGGCTAGGGGCACACCCCCAACCATAACCTCAACCACATCCCCTCTCTCATATGCTACAGTGTACCGGGCCTGCTCACTAAGCTATAG
Source organism: Asparagus officinalis (assembly GCF_001876935.1). Lineage (NCBI taxonomy): Eukaryota > Viridiplantae > Streptophyta > Magnoliopsida > Asparagales > Asparagaceae > Asparagus > Asparagus officinalis. The sequence goes on from NC_033803.1 coordinate 1,716,462, forward strand.
TGGCTGCCCAC
>NC_033803.1:1716482-1721711 GCF_001876935.1 Asparagus officinalis
CAAACATGGGAGTTGGTTGCAATACTGTAGCCTTGGCACCTACGGTATTGCAACTAGACACGCTCTAAGGGTACTATTAGAGTTGCATTACTTTTGTACCACTAGACACAAAGAAGTAGTTCTATTGCAACCATAGTTTCTCTTTAGAATATATAAGAAAAGTTTCTAATTTTAATTTTCTGTGCTATAGTACAAGAGTAGTATCACTCTTATTTACAATTGTAAGCATTTAAGAGTAAACCTCCAAAACCTTTTAGAATGGCAATAAACTACAATAAACCCTAATAACCTTTGAAATTACAGAAAACCCTCATTAAGTTTTAGTATTTTATAGATAACCCCCATAAATTCAATCCAAAACCAACATAAAAAGGCATTTTGAACACTATCTGGGTTTGGTGTAATTTACCCAAAAGACACTGGGGGTTTTTTGCAAAAAATATTGGGGGTTTAGTGTGCTTTTGAAAGTTTTGGGGATTTTCCACAAATTGCTGAAAGTTCTTTTGCATAATTTACCCTTAATTTAGTTGGATACAAGTGCACAAATTTTTGAGTCTTTCTTAAAATAGATGCAAAAAGGTTTCATGGTTGCCTTGCAGTATGAAAACAAAGCTACCTTATTACTTCCTTAAATTTACCAATTTTAAGGTGGATGCTTGAACTTTCCATCCTATACAATTTGTTATTGGTTGTCAATATCAGCCAGTATGAGTCATCATTAGCAAACATTGACTTATCACTAATTTATGCTCAAAATGTGTCACTACATAACTGATATGAATATATCCAGAATCTTGCTTCAAGAACTTAGACAATATGGACATAATGTGTTAATAAATGATTGTAGGAGTTCATGGTTGAGATGGAGGTGAGGGCAGCGCACAACGTATTGGAAGCCTGTGCTCAAACGGAGACCATGGAGAAGGTGGTCTTCACATCGTCGGTAACCGCCGTCATATGGAAGGAGGATCGAAGTTCGATGGAGGAGCTCGACGAGAGAGATTGGAGCGATCCTAGTTTCTGCCGTAAATTTAAGGTACAATTTATGCCTTCATTTGATATCATCTTAAAGTCCCTTCTGTTATATTAAGACTTTGAATTTATGTTGAAAATACTTATTTTTAAGCTACCCTTTTGTGCTTGTTTTTGTTGACGGAGCCAAAAGCTTTCTTTATTTTCATCACATCCATTCTGATAATATTTATTTATGCTTTTGAAAAAGTAGGTTAGCAACACATTTAGGAGAGTTTTTGCCCTCAAGTTTAGGGTATTAAAAATTTCTTCTTTAGTAATTTTGTAACTAAAGACAATATGCTTTCTTTATCTAGGAAACATCCAATTTAATGTTCGAAAATTCCCCAATGATCCAAAATATGGGACCGACATGGGGAACAGGTGAGGTGTCCCCCTCCTATTGCATAATGAGCTGACCAGCTCATTATGCAATAGGAGGGGGACATCTCACATGCCCTCCTGTTGGTTCTATATTTTGGGTCCTTGTAGTTGTAGCGAAACTCTTAATGTTTTCTAGAGGGGTAGGTTAACATACGTACGCTCCCAAGATCAAGGATTTTATCCAACCAGGTACATATTAGGAAATTAGCTTAACTGAGTTCACCACTAAAAGATTACCTCCATCTCATTAATTATTAGATTTCTTATGGTCAGTACGTATTTCATTGTCTTGTGGAAACTTGATTTGATTAGGATAAAAATTGGATAAAAGTATCCATCTCTCATTTAAGAGGACATTTAAGATACCGACTAGCTGCTCCTGGATGATCCTCTGCACCTAACCTTCTTAAATAAAAGAAACCTGGTCAAATACTCCAAAGTTTTCCAATCAGAATTTAAACAGCTACTACACTTATGACCATGTTTGACTTTTGTGGTTGTTGTTGTGCGAGTGTGTTGGGTTTAAATTCACATAGATTATTATACTTAGGAGCCGGATTTGAATTTAGTTGGGGCTTAATTGCACATAGACCATCTGTAATGCCATTAGAGATTTGCGGTAGATAGACCCTTCATATTATCTCATTGTTCAACATAGTGGAGGCATCGTTTGATTTAACAATCGCCAACATCGACCACCTCTACTTCCTCTTGCTCGACACAATCCCTTTATTTTTCGTCCTGGCTACGCCACTGGTTCTAGAGGGTTATGCCAATATCAAACTCGAACTTTATTAAATCAACGATTTTAATTTACATCGCGTCCGCTTAATTTTTTTTGTCTCTTGATTACAAAAAACATCATGCTCATTCAAAAATTTCATTTCTAAACAGTTCATGTGTATCGCATCGCATCTAATAGTTTAAACTCTCAATTTAAGCACCCAAACTTCAAACGCACATCGATGGTATCCGCATGTTGAATACTATTAACAACGTACAACATATTTGTCAATTTTAGGTATGGCACGCCCTAGCGAAAACCCTAGCTGAGAAAACAGCATGGGCACTAGCCATGGATCGAGACACCGTCGACATGGTCTCCATCAACGCCGGCCTCCTCACCGGCCCCGAGCTCTCCGCCGCCGCGCCGTACCTAAAAGGCACGCCGGAGATGTACGACGACGGAGTTCTTGTGACCGTCGGCCTAAAATTCCTCGTCGACGCTCACATTTGCGTCTTCGAGAGTTCGTCGGCGTACGGACGGTACCTTTGCTTTGATCATGTCGTTTGTCGGCCGGAAGACGCCACTAAGTTTGCCCGGATGGTGTCGCCTACTGGCTCTTGCCCGCCGTCAAGGTTTGACTTTCTACTTCCTAGTAATTTGCAATTTTTATTTATTTTTTGTTTGCCCCCCTCACGTCCATGCAATTTGTTTATTAAGGATAAATTGCAGCTAACACCCCTCAACTCATTATTAGTAGTTAGTACCCAACTCTTCTCAGTTTAAGAGAAAGAGGGTGTTGTCTGTAATTTATCTTTCCAAAAATAATGTTTTTCCGTCGGCAATGATGGGTCCCGCTATCAATTATTATTGATTTAAAAAAAATTTCTACGATCGCAAAATATTACATGCGTGATCTTCATAGTCAGAAAAATGTACCTCTGCAATGTATGCATCTTAGACGGAAATTTTTTAACAGTGAGGGTTTGAGTGTGAGGCAGCCAAAGATCCGGAGCAAGAAGCTAAGCAAGGCAATGCTGGAGAACGCAGAAGGCGTGTGAAAGACAAAAAAAAAAAAAAAAAGATATTAAATTAAGGAACAGTACAATAAACAATATTGACAGGAAATTTAGATTAATCAAAGTGGAGTATCATGGTTTTCTCTATGAATTTGTAAAATCAGTATAGGTTATAATAGTTTTGTTTTGTTTGCCCCCCTCACGTCCATGCAATTTGTTTATTAAGGGTCTGTTTGGATTCGTAGGGGGTGAAGGGAAGTTAAGGGAAACTGAGTGAATGGAAGAGAAAGGAAGGGAAGGGAATTCCCTTCCCATTGGTTACACCCCAATTTGGGGGTAACAATTTTTATACTATTAGGGGGTGAACCAAGGTGAATGGAGGTGAATTAACTTCACCTCCTAAGTGTTCCCAAACAAGGTGAATGGAGGTGAATGGTTCCCCTAACTTCCCTTCACCCTCATTCCCCTCAATCCTAAGGATAAATTGCAGCTAACACCCCTCAACTCATTATTAGTAGTTAGTACCCAACTCTTCTCAGTTTAAGAGAAAGAGGGTGTTGTCTGTAATTTATCTTTCCAAAAATAATGTTTTTCCGTCGGCAATGATGGGTCCCGCTATCAATTATTATTGATTTAAAAAAATTCTACAATCGCAAAATATTACATGCGCGATCTTCACAGTCAGAAAAACTTACCTTTGCAATGTTTGCATCTTAGACGGAAATTTAAGTAATTCTTCCGGGATTATCCGTTTTCTTCTATATTTAAACTTTAAATTAGTCCTAAATTATCTTCTATTACAGTTAGCACTAACAATGCTTCTCTTGTTTTAACAGTGAGGGTTTGAGTGTGAGGCAGCCAAAGATCCGGAGCAAGAAGCTAAGCAAGGCAATGCTGGAGAATGCATAAGGCGTGTGAAAGACCAAAAAAAAAAAGATATTAAATTAAGGAACAGTACAATAAACAATATTGACAGGAAATTTAGATTAATCAAAGTGGAGTATCATGGTTTTCTCTATGAATTTGTAAAATCAGTATAGGTTATAATAGTTTTGTGTGCAGATTGGTTGCATACAGGCCAAAGACGAGTTTTCTTCAGAAGGACAGATGTATTAATTTGATAATACTTTTGGGTGTGTTTCAGTTTATACGGTCAAAATGACCATCTTGTATTTATTTAGAGCTTTTCGTTTGAAGAACTGCGCAACAAACAAAGCTGAACATTAGAATTATAACGATAATAATGTTTGTTAATTATAATCCATATCCAATTATTGCATATTTATTGACATATTTGTGGTACACTCAAACACATTATTTGATATCCAAACATCATAATACACAACCCTCCAAATTTTGTACCGCAGTAGGAATCGATCACCTACACATCACTGATCTTGATGACCACTTTGAGACAGTCAACACCCTTGGTTATTTCAAAGGCACGGTTGATGTCATCCAAACCGACCCGGTGTGTTTGCAGCTCATCAAGTTGGATCTCCTGCGAGAACAAGTACAGAATTTAAAAATAAAACAAAACCCTATAATTAATTTGCTCATCTTGATCTTCGGCTAATTAAGTTTTTCGGATGCCACGAACCTTACTTATGCATTTGTCGATAATTAAACGAAGATCTGATCGAGGCCTAACCCCACCTAAAACACTCCCCTTGTCCCTTGAGTGTTCTACCGCACATAAGCGTAACACGGTCTACCGACGCATATCGCTCTGGCGCAGCTCCAACTAAAATAGTCGCTCCTCTTCCCTGTGAATAACAAACTTCACGGTTAGTGGAGCTGCGACTTAATCATCTATCGTTAAACTTAGGAAAACAACTAAGTAAAGGTTTGATGTACTTCTATATATATATAACAAAATGTCTGACCCTGTACACTATAAATGACCTTCCAAATTGCATTTGAACCAATAGTAAGTCATATGCATTGCAAGAGGCGTAATGATTTTAGTGTCGCAATCTACTGAGATCGATCTAACTCTTCGTCTCGCAGATTCGTTAAAATATATATATATATGATAAAATAGCCAGAGGCAATTACCACCGCAGTGGATTCAAATGCTTCGTTGGTAAC
>NC_033803.1:1721721-1748188 GCF_001876935.1 Asparagus officinalis
CACTCCGGTGCATTCAAAGCTGTAATCAACACCCGTACCGTCGGTCATTTCCTTTATCAACTCCACGGTGGTTCTGCTCTCATTGTTGTTTGGATTGATGAAATCAGTCATTCCGAAAAACTCTGCCTTCTCTTTCTTCAGGTTGTTTAAATCTACGCCAATTATCTTGCTCGCCCCCAGCAACTTAGCTCCTGCAATTGCCTGGGCAAAAAAAATATTAAAAAAATATTAAAAATAATAATAAATTAATAAATAAACAGCAAAGACATACATACCCCCATTCCGACACCTCCAAGCCCGAACACCGCAACCGTCGCGCCTTCATCAACCTTGGCATCTTTCCACACCGCACCGTACCCTGTAGTAAACCCACAGGACAGAAAACTGGCGTGCTCAGGCTGGAGCCTCGGGCCGACCCTGACGACGTAGTTTACGTCGACGACGGCGAACTCGGTGAAGGTTGAGCAGCTGAAGAGATGGTAGAGCTTCTCCCCTCTTACTGACATTCTTGAAGTCGAGTCCGGCATCAGGCCGTCTAAGGTGACCGGATACTCGAGGCAGAAGTTGGTTTTGCCTGAGTTGCAGTTCCTGCAGCCGCCGCATTCGCCTAGGCAGCTCGGAATGACTACCTCTCCTACGTACGCTGAGGTCGTCGACGCCGTCGCCGACGCTTTCGATCACGCTGGATTGAACGTAAATGAAGTCAGTTCATCATTCATACGTCTGGACGCGATATAATTGGGCAGTGGTGGAAATTCTACGTGAAGAAATTTTCACCGCAGACTCATTTCCATATTTAATCCCTAAAACCGACTCACTTTAAAGCTATTTATGAGAATCGATCCACTTTGAGTCAATTGCGATACTAATTAGTCGGGGTTGCTAACCCCGACTAATTAGTAGACTAATTAGCAGCCGCAAACCTTTCTTGCTCTCTGACCCCGCTTGTAATTAGGCTACTAATTAGTCGGGGTTGGCTACCCCGATTAGTACCGTAATTAACTCAAAGTTGGTCGATTCTCATAAATAAATTTAAAGTGGGTCGGTTTTAAGGATTAAATATGGAATTGGGTCTACGGTGAAAATTTCTTCAATTCTACGTGGTCATCATCTCATTCCTTGAGGTTGGAATAAACGATAAGAATTAGGATAATTGGATTCTCTCAAATTAACCATATAATCGGAGAGAATCTGAATCCCCTAAATTCACCCCTAATTCCTTACATGTCATCCCTTAATCTAGGTCGTATAATAGGCGTCTCTCAAAATTATTTTAAATTATTCTTCAAAATTGATGATTCATGAAGAAAATCTACGTTTTTGTGTCTTTTGTAGTGTAAGCATAGTTTAGAAAGAGTGATGAATTTAAAATAGAAGTTGGGACTAACAATTATACCTTTTGGGTTAAAATTAATTCTTAGTATCCGTTGGAGGGTCATTAATTCTAGATTGGATCCGATTACTTTCCAAAAAGGATATAAGGAGCCAAAAAAGTTTTACTCTGGGATCTATTTACCCAAAAAAAAAGAAAGGAAAAGAAACCAGAGGGTTTATACACAATTAACCTTATAAGTATGATAATTTCCAAAAACACATCAAATTAATGCCATAGTTTTTTTTTTTTGAAGCAAATCAAATACTATAGATTTGAAAACACAGGATTTAGAGGTGCTTACCCAACTCCTTCATGCCCCAAGACTCTTGGATATAGCGGCTGCAGAAACCCAAAAACGCGCCACAATTAGACACAAATCCTTACGTGTACAACGTATTACTTTAACGCCCAACTATCATGAAGAAAGAGGCTGGTAAATTTCACACAACCCCCGTTGAGTGTGTTGTTTTTAGATAACTCTCTTCGCTACATTAATTTCATAAAAACCCCTTAGCTGTGAGGGGTTCTACAGATAACCCCTTTTTAACTTCTTCTATTCCGCTAAGCTCATTGAAAAGATTTTTCGCTTCACTCTTTTTTTTTAGTTATGAGAGGTATTCTCTCCTTTTTTGACATGTGCTTGATATATTTGACCATGCTATTTTGTGAGGTTAAAGCAGACATTCCTCAATAGGTCTAGCGAATAGAAGAAGTTTAGGGGGTTATGTATGAAACCCCTCAAAGTTAAGGGCGCCTTGTGAAATTAAAATAGTTAAGTGGGGCTACCTCATTAACGGCCAAAATTACAGGGGGTATAGTGAATTTTACCCAAAAGGGACTTGGTTGTTTCCTTTATCACTGTACTTACAACAGGATAGCCGTTCCACCCGGTTTCATCAGTATGGCACAAGCTAGCGCAGAGGATTCGGATCCGAACCTCCGACGATCGAGGCGGCTCCACCTCGATCTCCTCCACTGTTAACGGCTGCCCGGGCCCCCAACAGATTGCGGCTACGGTAAGTACATATCATATCAGAACATTTTGAATACGAGCGGTTTATTCCGAACCATAAATATGATAATTAAAATTAATCGCTTCTTACCTTTGCACCTTATGGTCTGGGGTTCTTTTGACGCCATTTTTCGATTATGGGAAGTATCTCTCAAAAGGGTATTGACGTGAAGGAACAGATGGGTTTGGGTTAGCTGAGCAGCTATTTAATTTCATATGTCTAAAATACTCAAGTTTTTTGGAAAATTTAATTGATTCCTTTTGTTTAATTTATACCAGATGTTTACTTTTTTTTTCTGTATTATAATAAAGCCGGACTGGACAAAGACGGGCCAGCAACCTTGAAATAAATATTAGAAGGCAAAATTATTAAATGAACTCTTAATTAATTCAACTCCCATTATTTATACTTACCTCCAATAATTAGTTAATAAATAATAAGTTAAATTAAGCTGATTTGTCAAAATAAGCCATTTGCTAAACTAAACATGTCAAACTGATTTATGAGCAGCAAAAGTGACTTGTAAGCCACTTCGACAACTTATCAAAAATGCTCTGGGTCCAAAATTTAGGCCCACCTGCATATATATTTGAAAAGTTCTACATATAAATGCTTAAAAGCATTTGATTTTTCCCCCTTATGTACACACTCCCTTAATTTTTTTTAAAAAAATATCATGTGCAAATCCTTTTAAACTATGGCCATCAAATAAAAAGTAAAAAAAAAATCTTTTGAAATTATTGGAAAAAAATCTCGATATCAAGATTTAAAGTAAAAATTCTAAAAACTTGTCATAACGGGCATGCTATGTCCTCCAACGTGAATGTTCTTCATTCAAAAAAATTCATCAGATTTGTAGTTAATCAAAGTTATTACTCTCTTTTGACATTGTTTACAGATTCAGATGACAAACCTGTAACAAAATCTAGAGAACAAGGAAATATAAACATCTTTAAGTTTCAGAAGCCAAGACAAAATCAAACATGTTTATATAATTAGAAAACACACATGAAATAGTCAACTAGGTTTATGTAATTACAAACGGGGCAATGGATATGAGCCAACGGCTCATTTAACAAAATAAGCTGCGCCCACTCTGAAGCAGTGGTCTTACACCTATCCGATGTAACAACTAGGAGAGCCTAAATACTATTAACATCATTTACAGCTTATTTTTCTCATATGCAATTACAAAACACAAACCTTAACTCAATTTAGTTTTTGCACTTGGGCCGTAAATTTTGATCAATTGCACTAATGGCTGGAGAGGCGAAACCCTCTTTACTGAATGACAATACACATGCCAATTCCTTCACAGAGCATCCAAGTTTAGAGAAATATTGGGAGTAATCGGGCCCAACCTAGACTTAATGTGCTTTAATCACAGGCTAGGAATTAATTTTAAAAGGCTTTTAATCCAAAAGGTATAGCTACTAGGTTGCTCATTCTTCCACAAGATTTACCAACTTGGTCTAAACTATCAACCATGCATTCGACACAAGGCTATCAAAAACATCTGTAGGATCTTCCACCATGAGATTCATTAACTTGATTTGAACTATCAGCTATACATTCAACATATGGCTGTTAATGCAACGCGGAAGTGATAAACATGAGAATCCACCAAAGTTTGCTCTTTGAATCCATAGAGAACGATCAATGAATCCACGAAGAACTTCAAGAACCATCTTGCATGAGCAGAAGGAAGATGCCAGCTATGTTGGTTCAATCAGGAAATGGCCGATCATGCTTGTTAGGGTTGAATGCTTAGGGTTTCAGATTCAAGCAGCTCGTTGCAATCCATATATAAACTATTAAAAGAGAAATTTATCAATAAAAGTTATTACTCTAGAGCTTACAATTCTTTGTTTAAATAGAAAATAAATAAAACTCCAACTAGGGCCCAAATTTTACCAAAAATAAAAATAACAAAATTTTCCTTAAAAGACTCCCTATTATTGAGGAGACAAATATGTCAAATTTGGAATGGAGCCGGATTTGTTCCCTAACCAAAAACTGACTCCTAAGACATTATCCAAAGTAGTAAAAAAAACTACAAAAACTCTGATATCTCTTAATATGGAGGGAATTTTGTGAATTAGATGGTGTAAAAATTATCAGCTATGTTAGCTTTTACTTGCTTTTTAGTTTTTGTGATAAAAATGATATAAAAATTATTTGGGCAAAATAATAATTATTTTAGTCAAAACTAACTTATTCAGATGAGCTTATAGGCTAGTTTTTCAAAAGCCTATGTATACCATTTTTTAAAATGAGACTTATAAGCTAACTTATATGATATTTTACCAAACACGTAGATATTAAAAAGCTAGTTTGACAGAGAAAAATAAATTCCCCCAAACACCCTCAAAGAATTACGCAATTTGTTAATAGAGAGGAAGATACAAAAACACAGAAACATAGTTTATTTGAAATCCAAACATGTTACACAATGTCAATGCGCTTCATAAATCTGTACCACAACATAAATCGCCTACATATCACTGATTTCGATAACTACTTTGAGACAATCAGCATCCTTCATCAGTTCAAACGCACGATTTATATCATCCAAACCAACTCGGTGTGTTATTAGCTCATCAAGTTTGATCTCCTGCTAGAAAGGAAAGGGGGGCAAAAAATCCTGATTAATTTGTTCATTCGGATCTTGGGCCAAGCTCAAGAACAAACATATCATTTTGTGCTAATTGCACATAGACCCCGTGTCGTATCGTTGTTTTCAACTTACCACCCTTGCGGTTTCGTTGTTGCATATAGACACCCTAGATTAATATTTTCTTGACTCTTTTCTTCTTGGCGAAATTTTGACCGATATTGTCCTTGGATGAATTAATGGGTCCCTCGCAGGGTAAAAGAGTCAAGAAAATTTAACTTGGGGGTCTATCTGCAACGACAAAACTATATGGATAATATATATTATCAAAACAACCTTAATGGATAATAGTTTCCATGTCACATACCTTACTTATACATTTTCCAATGATCGAAAGAAGATCAGATCGAAGTTTTACTCCTCCGTAAAGGGCTCCCTTTACTGTTCTACCATACAAAAGTGCCGTGCGGTCTACTGATGCATGTTGCTCCGGGGTAACTCCAAGCAATACAGTCACCCCTCTTCCCTGTATATAATTAAGAAATTATATATTTTGATAAGAAAATTAATCCAATATGTAAATACCCGTATTAAATGATATATTTTTTTCAGTCGAACATGAGCAAATATCTAGCTAGATGGTTAACTATCAAACTATTCATTCATTATTTGATCAACTTAATTGCACATAATAAATTTTTTTCCAGATAATTACCATTACTGTAGATTCAAACGCTTCACTGGTGACCGCTGCAGCTCCGGTGCATTCAATGCTATAATCAACACCAACGCCCTCAGTCATTTCCCTTATAATTTCGACAGTAGTCTTGCCGTCATTTTTTTTTGGATTTATGAAGTCTGTCATTCCGTAAAACTCTGCCTTCTCTTTTCTCTTATCGTTTAAATCTACACCAATGATCTTGCTCGCTCCTAGCAACTTAGCTGCCGCAACGGCCTAAAAAAATAAAAAATAAATAAAATAAATGATAATTAATAAAAAAAACGGTTTTCCTATAGACTATCCATGGGCGCTCTATAAGAGAGGAGGGAGATAGAGAGAAATGAATGAAGAGGGGGACCCCTAATTTGCATTGGGATCATCCCCTCCTCATTCATTTCTCTCTATCTCTCTCCTCTTTTATAGAGTGCCCATGGACACTCTATAGAAAAACCGTAAAAAAAATTAGTATTTCTAGGTCCAAAACGAGCCTAACATAAGTAAATAATTCAAGGGGGAAAAAAAGTTAAAACCGACCAAACCGACCGTGTGCAACGAAAGACATACCCCAATTCCGACGCCTCCAAGCCCAAACACCGCGACGCTCGAGCCTCGATCGACCCCCGCCTCCTTCCACGCCGCGCCAAATCCAGTAGTGAACCCACAGGACAGGAGGCTGATATGACTCGGTTCGAGCCTGGGGTCGACCCTGACCACGTAATTCACGTTGACGACGGTGTACTCAGCGAAGGTCGAGCAGCTGAAGAGGTGGTAGAGCTTCTTCCCTTCCACGGACATCCTCGCCGTTGCGTCCGGCATCAACCCGTCCAGCGCGACCGGGTACCTGAAGCAGAGGTTGGTCTTGTTCGAGCTGCAGTTTCTGCAGTCGCCGCATTCGCCCACGAAGCTCGGCATTACCAGGTCCCCTTCGTCGAGCCCGTCGACGCCTTCGCCCACGCTTTCGATGACACTGAAGTATAAACGTAAACGAAATTCGTTGTCAAATTAATTTATTCTACTGTATACTACATTTTTAACTTTTCAAATATCATAGATTTGAGGGAGATAAGATAAGAGAGTACTGCTTACCCAACTCCTTCATGCCCCAAGACTCTTGGATACAGTGGCTGCGTTAGGTGAGGGAGACCGGTGAGAAAAGTTTATAAAGTTCAGAGGAGTTTAATTTGTGAGAAGCCCTCCAAAATTGAGGGGGCTATTGTGAAATTAATTAACCCAAAAGAGAGCAGTACTTACACCAAGGTAGCCCTTCCAACAAGACTGATCAGTATGGCACAAGCTTGCGCAGAGGATTCGGATTCTGACCTCCGACGACCGAGGCGGCTCCACCTCGATCTCCTCCACAGTTAATGGCTCTTCAGGGCCCCAACAGATTGCGGCTAAATAACGTGAACATAAATCTTATCAGAACATTCTACGTGTCATCAAATATTTTTGATGAAGCAGTGAGTATACAATACCTTTGCACCTTATGGTTTGTGGGACTTTCGATGCCATTGTAGGATTGTCAAGAAGTATCTCTCAAAGGGGATGATCCGAAGGAATGGATGGCGCTATTTGATATAGATAGGAGTCAGCATTTTTTTATAAGGAAAATTGCTTCCATGTCCCTGTTTTGAAACTTGTTTTGCTTTATACCACTATATTCTTCAGAACAAGTCAACGTACGCAAATGGGTATCATTGTCATAGGAGGAGATTTCCCTCCTTGTCGTCTATGTGGCACAATTCCCACCATCCTCATAAAATAGGCACAAATCTCCACCAACTCACATACTCTCTCCTACTTTATGAGGATGATGTGAATTGTGCCACATAGGCGTCAAGGAGGAAATCTCCTCCTATGACAATGATACTCATTACTCTCTCTCTCTCTCTCTATATATATATATATATATATATTTTGTTGTGACTGATGCTTTGAGAAACCAAACCAACGAACGCCGAGAGAAAGACCAAACAAAACACAAACACCAAGGTTTTACGTGGTTCGGCAAATTGCCTACGTCCACGGGGCAAGAAGGGGGTGGGTTTTCACTAATAGAGAAGGAGAGTACAAATTGAGATTACAAATCGCTCAAACGAACCAACTAATCTCACCAACAAATCTCTCAATCTCTCAACCAATAACCCTAACAAATAGCTCAGAAAGATTATATATATATATATATATATATATAGGGTGAGGTTCTAATAAAAACCTCCTTAGCCTAAAAACTAAAAACCTATTTATTGCACTAAATGCAATTAAAGAGTGCAATAAATATCATTACTATACTGAGTGCAATAAATAGGGGCAACAAATAACCAATGAATCCAGATTCACTGGATTGAATCCAGATTCAATCCAGGGAATCCAGTTTCACCACACATAACTGAATCTGGATTCACTGCAGTGAATCGATATTCACTACAGTGAATCTCGATTCACTCCAGTGAATCTCGATTCACTCCAGTGAATCTGGATTCACTATAGTGAATCTAGATTCACTCATATATAGGGTGAGGATTTCTAGTTGAAAAAACGAAGACAAGTATGAGTGAATCCAGATTCAGTTATGTGAGGTGTTTGTTATTTGAAGAATAATGACATTTATTGCAGTGAATCCAGATTCAGTTATGTGAGGTGTTTGTTTTTTGAAGAATAAAATAATAACATTTATTGCACTTTTTAAAGGCAGACAAATTTATTACACTCTTTAATAATGGTATTTATTGCCATCACTGAATCTGGATTCACTGCAGTATAAGCTCTAATCTCAACCATTGGATGAGATAGATCTAATGACCCACAATGGTTTTTAGTTTTTAGGCTAAGGAGGTTTTTATTAGAACCTCACCATATATATATATATATATATATATATATATATATATATATATATATATATATATATATATATATATACAAAAAGAGTGCTGCTACGGGGACCCAAAATATGGGACCAAGAGAGGGGACAGGTGAGATGTCCCCTCCTTATTGCATAATGAGTTGGCATGGCCAACTCATTATGCAATAGGAAGGAGACACATCACTTGTCCCCTCCCTTGGTCCCATATTTTGGGTCCCCGTAGCAGCACTCATAGAAAAATTTGGAAGTTTCTGAGGATTTCTCAACTCCTTCATTGTGTATTAAATGATGAAAGATGTTGATTACTACAATTACTGTTTGGGGGGCATAGGAAAATGATTTTGTGAGACACCCGTACGTTGAGCGAGGTTCAGTGTAGTTAAAAACAGTTCATGGGGTTTTATATGAAATCCTCCAAAGATTGGAGAGTTCTGTAAAATTTATCCAATAGTTCTCTTCGGGGGTGTTAGTCAATTGGGACATTTTCATGCAAAATGAGATAATTGTTAAAGTGAAATAATATTTCGCTAGTGGGATATTTTAGTGGGATAACTAGGAACAATTTTGTGAAGCAGGATATTTTGATAAAATAACGTGGGATAAATTTTTATAATCATGAAGTATATATTTATGCATTTTGAAGATATAAATACTATTTATGTATTTTAAACTTACTATTATTAATTGATAATTGCTTACAAGAATGTTCGTTACTATTAAATTTTAAACTTACTATTATTAATTGATAATTGCTTACAAGAATGTTCGTTACTATTAAATAACTTTTGGTTACACTATAAGATATTGTCAATTATTATTATGATGATGGTCTAATGATGGTGATAATCATAATAGGAAATAAGTAAAGAAAAAATAAAAAATAACAAAATAAATACGAGTTCTAGTTTTTTACCACATAGTTCCAAGCTAAAACTTGGAATAATTTGAGAGACTAGAACTCTCATTTTTGTATAGAAAAATAAAAAAGTGGGATAATTTTGTACAATTATCCCAATTCTAGTTTTGTTAAAGTTCTGCTTGACTAACACTGTAAAATTTTATTCTAGTTTTAGTTCTATGTGACTAACACCTTAAAATTTTGTTCTAGGTTTAGTTTTATGTGACTAACACCTTGAAATTTTATCCCACAGATTATCCCAGTTCTAATTTTAAGTTCTAGGTGACTAACCCCCTTCTGGTTTAATATTTCATTGTTATTGCCGCCTTTAAGATTTGTATTCAGTCGGTCGCTGAAGCTTGATTCTCGTGCCGTGTGAGTGTGTTTATGTTCTTTAAGATTCCCCCACCCTCCGACTAAAATCCTCTCTCATGGGAAGAATATTGCAGTTGTTGGAAAATTTTTATTTGATTCTTTCGTTTTACATTACATATATTATTTTCTTCTTGTAATATTAACAGAATCGACGTGCGAGAGAATCAAGGGCGCAAAATTTTGGTGTTTCTCGTAAAATTCGTAGTCCGTCTAAGGGGCGTAATAAAATACCATAATAAAATTAGAGGAGTCAAGACGAAATTTCCCTCTTAAAAAAATCAAATGGAAACAGGCTGGCGTAAGGGTCATAATTTATTTTTCCCCGAACGCGGCAGTTCATGCGCCACTTTCAGTGGATCTCGATCATCCGATGGCTTTGACTTTTTGGTATTTTTAGATTGCATTATTGCGATGTTAATATTTATTCAGAACCATATGCATAATAAATATTTATAATTAGCAGTTATTCAGGAATCATATTCATAAACGATACTTCTTCGCGAACCATACACATAATAAACCACTAGACGTTGCTTAACTATTCGAATCCCGACTTTAAAATTATCAAGCTGATTTAAAATAAATTTCACAGAAAAATCAATAAACATTAAGAGTTAAAAAGAATTTTAAATTATCATATATACGTGTGTTATATGAGAATATTCTCACGTACATTTGCATTGAAGAAAATACACATTTAAAAATTTCTGGGTGTGCGAGGGCTACCTAAGGTAAGTAAGTATAAATCAAAGAATGGAAACCGTAAGTTATTTAAGTGCTAATTATTAGTCCATGAAATATGAAAACTTTTGTGTTTCATCTCATCTCAAGGGGCAACAAAATTTATTTTAAAAAAAATTAGAATTATTACATTGCATCAGAATAAAAGTGACATGAAAACAACTCAACAACAAGAACAAGATGGCGTGTACAAGCAAAATATTGTACGTATAATCTGTTAGGAATAAAAAATATATCTCGAAAGATATATGAAATCAAGACATTATTGTTATTACTATTATGGTGACGGGTCTGTATCATCATTGCCCTTGATGGGAAAACTAGAATATTGTCTACTTTTGTTGACGAAAACTAATGGTTGAATTTAGTTAGCTAATTAGTCCGTTTCATTGTTCTTCCCAAAAAAAAAAAAGGAACAAAGAAATACGCACGCAAAATTTGTATTTGCTGAAGTGTCAGCGTACAACTAGCGGCCTTTAAGATTAAAAAAGAAGGAATTATTAGTTTTCAGGCAGCATTTGGAGTTTGCCGGCAGGCCATCTTGATTATTGTCTGATAATTTTTTTTGTTTCATATCGTACGGCTGTTTGATTCTCCTGTTTTATGTACCCTGCGTTCGTATAAATTCGAAACGAAGCAGTGGATAGATGAACTTGCCTATAAAGTGATCCCGAATTCAATTCCTACGATTTGTCATCATCTGATGAAAAGATATCATACATCTGGAATCAATGGAAGGTTATGTTACAGCTCACAAGAGAAAGCATCAAACTTCAAATATCTTGCGAAAAAAGCTGAAGAAACTTGGAGAAATTACAGCAGCTGCACCTCCAGCCTACGGTTAGCATATACTGAGTGAAAATCGAGACGACATACTATTACGCCTGATAACACAACTTCAGCACCAGATCTCTCACAAGCACTGTAAATTGTCAAGACTTCAAGTTTACAACCATGCACTTCTAAAAGTACTTGTAACTAACTTTATTGCTCCATACATGGGAAATATTATGCTAAAAGAGCACCAAAGAAACTCCCGTCCTTATAACTAATATCGACAGAATTAAAAGCTAACAGCGAGCTGGAAGTGTCATCATATAGTATATTAAAAAAAAACACAACATCATGAGAAGCTCCTAGCAAGATGATTATCACAGGTTTACATACCAAAAGATCTGTAAGTTTCAGCACTGCAAGCTACATATTGATCTCTCCAACAGTCCAATATGTTTCTAGTTTAAAGCTGACATGTCCAATAACGATAAAGAGGATATCATCTATATGATGCAACGGAAAATTTATATAGCAACAAAAGTATCATCGGCAAGAGTAAGGTTGCTGAAAGTACAACTATCGAGGATGATTGAAGTAATTTGTGACACATGTACAGAAAAGGTGTGGTTCCAAGAAATAAAGAGCTCCTAAATAGAACAAAAGGCAGCTCTTTTAAGAACCCCTCCTTGAGAAAATTGTACAAAGAAAACTTGAATATGCATTCAAACTCAAAGGAAATTTTCTGGGCAGGTTGAAAAGTGAGAACCTACAAAGAGAATCAGATACCTCAGCCACCATACTTAAGGCACATTGATAGTCAGTATCAAGTGCAATTTCAGTGATTAACATCCATTTTTACACATCATAATGAAGGCACTAATATTATCTCAAGGTACAACAATAATTAATAAAAAGCAACATTAAGAATTGCAATCAGCAAAAGATTGGGAACAATATGTTGGATACAAATTTGAATAGTGAATTACTCTTTAACGTGAAGGTCTTCAAATACCAAGTGATATGATACTACACTGGCCTGAATGTAGCAACTTGTAAGAAATTGAAACTTCGAAGATATTATGGAAAGTTAACCAAAATCGCATTACTACCCAAACCAGCATAAAGCCCAACATTTTGGCGTCAAAATCGGCATTAATATAAGATTATAAGTTATATCTACAAGTTGTATTAATGCATTCAAATAAAACCTCACTGCTTTGACAACGCAAAGAATATCTAATTTGCCTAGTTATTACATATACGTAAAACCTGCGAACTCTAACCCGTCAGCATTATACATTGAAGGTACAATAACTTTTTGATTAGAAAGAAAACAGATACAACCTTATAGGCTTGCACAGTTTTTAAAAAAGAAAAACAAAAGAGGAAGATACATATAAAGAGGATAGAGGTGTACCGCGTCAAGACCGAATGGTTTACTCAGGAAGACATCAAGCAAAATTGAAGGTGTAAAGATAGTATTAATCCGAAATTAAATAAATAATAGAGGGTAATATTTCTCAAACCTCAACTAATCAGAGAATATGTGGCAGTAGCTGAAACAATCAGACACTCCCGCAGAGAAATATTCTAGCCGAGAAATACATCTGCAGCATCCCCTAGCCAATGAAGTCCTACAAGTCGAGGCAACATATAATGAACTAAACAACAAAAACCAACAAACCAGAGTAACAAGAATTCTCCTCTGCCATGGCACAAGTTGTTGTACAAGTTTGCAGGACAGGATATTAGTAACTAAAAGTGCAAGTTTGACAGTCGGTTATACAAGTGTTACCCTATACAAGCTTTTCTTTGACTGGATAAATCAATATATTCAACAACAATGTCACAAACATGCATGTAGCTAGCATAAAGGTGAAAAATGAAATTTGCTCCTGATAACCAATGGATACTGTTCCCTTCTTTCCTTAACTAACCTATAATTTACCAGTCATTGTTCATAACAAATTGCATATGTTACATTGTCAACAATTTAATTTGATACAAAATGGGAAGGGGGGGGGAGTAAGAGATACATACCCTTGTTCTTTTCTTTCTTTCTTTCTTTTTTTTTTAACAGAAAACCTTACATGTCCCTCCATCTCGGACTCGATATAGGGAAAAACCCCGAGGGCGATGGCGGGAACAACAGCCCAGGAGACGGAGGGGGGGCCAGGTGGGACCCAGGTCCAGGGCCCAGAATCCCCGGCGACAAGGGCGGGAACGAGAAGTTCGTGGGGGTCAATGGCGGAGGATACTGGAACCCCGGCGAAAGCAACGGGTACGGAGATTTCGGTGACAGTAGGTTCATGAACGAGCTCGGCGACGGCGGCACGGGCGACGGCAACAACCCCGGGTGTGGACTAGGGTTTGGGTTATGGTTGGGGTTAGGGTTTGCTCTCGGTGAAGGGAAAGGTGGTAACTGTAGCGGCGGAGGGGGCGGCAGAAGCCCAGGGGATGGAACTGGCGGCCGGCCATCGGAGTAAAGTAAAGAACTTTCAAGATACTTCATGTAAGCGGAGACCGGCGATTGGGCTACAGGATTAGGGCGAGAGAAGAACCCAGGGTTCAAACTAGGGTTAGGGCTAGGGTTTTGAAACCGAGGAGGGGCGGCCGAGCGATCGGAGTGAGCGGAGGCGGCCGGATCCTCTGCAACCTCATGCCTCGCGCGGCTTCGGCTGGCGGAGGTTCTCGACGGCGGAGGCGCCGGCGGCGCAGGAGCGGCGGAGGCGGCGGGTCTCCGCGTGGGGTTCCGGTGAGTCTGCTGGACAATGCTGCGGAAGTCGTGTCTGCTGATGTTGTAGACCTGAGGCTGCGGCGGCGCCGGCGGCGGCTGAGGCTGCGGTGGCGGCGGAGGGCGGGGTTGTAGTTGGGTTGGTGGACGGCGGGCTCTTGCGGATGGCTCTGCTGACCCTTGTTTGAGCCGAGGTGGTGGTTCTTGGAGTGATCCATGGCCGATGGAGATCTAGGGCTAGGGTTTCATCCTTGTATCTGAGCTAGGGTTAGGGTTTTTATTTTTATTTTTTATTTTTATTTTCTTCGTTGGAGAAGAAAAAGACGGAAGCGAAGAGGATTGACTCGAGAGAGCAGAGGAATCGGGGACAAATTTTCAAAACCAACCCTTTTCATGATTTAATTGTGAAAGACGACCCGTTTCTGTTTTATTTAGAGAAACCGACATGGTTTCAGCACTGTCGCTGAAACCAGGTCGGTTTTTAAAAAAAACTTTACGAAACTTCACGGGAGTTGAACTCCCGTGAAGTTTTTTCTCATAACAAAACTTCACGGGAGTTGAACTCCCGTGAAGTTTGGGAAAAAAAATTTCAAAAACCGACTCAGTTTCAACCAACTGGATCGGTTTTTATAAATAAAATAGAAACAAGACGTTTTTTGCAATTAAATCATGAAATGTGTCGGTTTAAAAATTTTGTCCGAGGAATCGGGGATTTGGGGAATTTTTTGGGGGGGAATTAGAAAAAAGTTTTGTTTGAGGAACAAATGGAATGGGTTAGTGGGCCCCACAAAATGATCATTATGGTCTCAGAAAATAAGGTTGGGCCAGAAAAAAGCAGTGTATGGCTGGGCTGAGGGTTGGGCTGGGACCCTTGATAGGATAGCGAGGAATCTGGCTGCTATATTTATTAGAACCCTTCATTTATTATTTGCTGTCAAAATGATTCAAATAGGAATCTCAGCGGCCATAATTAGATATTAGCCGTTCCTTATAGAGATTGTTAGGAAGGGAGAAAAAGCAATAATAAGATTTTATTTAGAAATAGAAAATATTCACATAACACGAAGTCTGATCTTATTCCTAAAGCATCTCACGTTTTAACTAATTCTGAATCTTTACGTGGGCACCACGTTAATATTTAAAAAAGTGTCAGAAATATTTTAGTCTCTACATCTTTACTTTAACTACTTCATACTTATTTCCATGTAAACGGACAAGCCCTTGGAGATCATCAAGGATGAAGGTGATCAGACTGTAGGATTGTCGGTAAACATAAATGAAGTTGAGATAGTTGAGCACGGAAAATGTGTGTCCACATGTACATTTCTATGAAAGCTTATAAATTTATGTTTTCATTAAAAATCATAGGGCATTATTTGAAAACTAGGAATTTGAGAACTAGGAAAAACGACTATGATTTATTTGGAAAATGATTTTATTTTTCATTAAAAATCATAGGGCATTATTTGAAAACGTAGATACGTTCCCCTCTCTCTATCATCTTGCAAAATGAGGAAAACAATTAAATAAGCAGATGCATAACCAGTGAAACTATGGTCTATGGACAGCGGATTTTGGCCGCCAGAATAAAAAGTTGGGGTGAGAGAGGCTCGAACTCTCGACCTCAGGATTACTCAAATTTAGCTATGAGACCTACGCGCTAGCCAACTGCGCCACCACCCCTTTAGTGTTTATCTTCGTTAAAGCTTTACTATTCATCTATTGATGTCATCCTAACTCTCACTTTTATTTTTTTTAAGATTTATATTTGAGTTTTTTTGGTACTAGTACTCCAAATCTTTCATATTTTGATAATACCAAGATCTTAGAACAAATGATTTTCACAATGAACAATTAATTAAGAAAACGTACATTGATCCGTTATTTGAAACTTGAAGAGAAATTGACTGCAAGATGAACAACCTTGAAGGCTTGAGTTTTCTCTCTCTTAGCCCTCTTGATTTTTTTCCGAAATTTCTTGATGAAGAGAAAGTTTTATCACACTATGGGTAGAGAGAGGACCAAGACTTTAAATAGAACAATCATCCCCACGTTCCGTCAACGTGAGCCTTTATTTGACAATTTAATCTCAACTTATCGACCAATAGGAATTTATTACATGAAATAAAACATGAGCTGTTATAATCAAATGTTTTAAAAATAAAACCGTGGCCACTAAAGGCGATTTTACAAAACGTGGGCCACTAAAAAATCTAACATTTTTCGCCTGTATATGGCTCGAATCTATTTTACACCCAATACAGATAATTCAAGCACTAATTACGGAACATACGTCTCATACGAACAACTCATAGCTCGTCGCCTAAAGAACAGAGAATGACATGGAAGATACATGGCGAGGAAGAGATCGTCTGGAAGCAAATGCAATTATACATAATACAATAATAACAACAAGCATTAAGGGCGCGTTTGGTTCATGATTTTTTCATGGAAAGGGGAGGGGAAAGCTGACATATTCCTCCCCCCTTTCCATGAAAAAAATTTGAACCAAAAGCGCCCTAAGAGATCGCTAGAATTAGAACAGAACACCATTCCAATCCTTATTATGTAATAAGAAGGGGACACTTTACCTGTCCCCACTGTTAGTCTCGTATTTTGGGTTTATGTAGCAAAGCTCCTAAAAAAGTAAAAAAATAATTCCCCCATAGAAACCGCCTAATAATAGGACAATAGTACTAAAATCCTTTCTCATTTTTTTTTATTTTATACATAAACCACCCTAAAGGGGGTTTTTTGGCTGCAATCAGTCCCCTCACCCCCCAGGCAAAATTTTCACTAAAAACCCAGAGCCCGAGCCCACGAGCGCGGCAATCTCTGTCAAGCAACAACAATGGCCGTTTGCTCGGGAGCGCTTCTCCTGGGCCACCTCCTGCCGCATCTCCGCCGCTCCCTGGCCTCTCCTCGTTCGGATTCCGTCCCCAGCACCGTCCGATTAGGGCCCGGGTCGGGCTGGGCCGGATCCGGTGCGCCGGGATCCGAACCCGGAGGAGGAGGGAAGAAGAAGGTCTCGCTCGCTCTCGAAGATGCAGCAGGTCCTTGAGGACGCGGAGGAGCGAGCTCAGTCCGCCGGATCCGAACCCGCCCCCAAAATCGCTCTGGGTAATCCCCATTTCCACGAACACTTCGTCGTCATTTATTGATCAAACCCAGTTGAGCGGTGCAATTAGTTAATTAATTTGGGTTGGCTTTGCGATTAGGGATTTTTAGCTGCAGACAAGATTATTATTGTGTAAATGTTACGTTTTGACTGAAAAAGGAATGAGGAAAAAAATATGGCCTACGGATACACTTCGTTTATATCTATCTGGATAATGGAGCTACTTTGTTTAGGTTTTTGGGTCAACTTCACAAAACCCCCCCTGAACTTTACCTTATTTCACCTAGACCCCCGTCTGTAGTTTGCAAATAACTAAAGTATTGTAGAGTTGGTGAAAAGTCAGAGGTATGCCTCTGGAAGTTGGGCGGTCGACCGGCAGTGGAGCTGCGGTCGACCGATATGTGCACACAACTCTTAGTGTGCCACTGGACTTTGGGCGGTCGACCGGGCGAGGCGCTGCGGTCGACCGCGAATTGTCCAGAGAGCAGACTGGACCTCGGGATATTTTGCGGTCGACCGGCAGTGGTGCTGCGGTCGACCGACTATTGGGTTTTGGGTTTAAGTTGGTTTTCCAGACCCGTTTTCTTTGTAACTTGTATATAAACCCCAAATCTGTTCTAGGGTTTATGCAAGGGAGATTTTGAGCTGCCAAAGGGGATTTTCTAGGGCTTCTTTTGTTGGAGTCTATTGGAGAGATCAAGTGATCTTGTTTGAGGGTTTTGGGTAAGATTTGTAACCCTAATTTGTATTCCCCTTGATTTCTATTAGTGAAACTCCCCCCTCCTTGCCCCGTGGACGTAGGCACATTGCCGAACCACGTATACCTTGTGTTCTTGCTGTGATTGGTTGGCTTGTGTGCATTGTGGTCTATTTTGTTCTTGTGTGTGCTATTGTTTTGGCTATTTTGGGACTTCCGCGGCGCACAACAAGTATCGTTTTAGCCAAAGAAATCCAAACTTTGTCACTTGTCATTTACAGGCAACGTGCCTCCTCCCCTGAATTTTGGGGGTTTTTTTTTCTCTCTCGGGGAAATTGTAGTTATTTGCGAACTACGTGTGAAGGGCTGGTGCCTGGTGAGAAAAGTTCAGAGTCCAGGCGTTTTTTTGATACACCCGAAGATCAAGGGGGTTATGTGCAATAATCCCAAAGTTCAGGATAGTTATTTGAAATTAGCCCTTAGTTTTTAGTTTGCTCGAGTGCAGATAGCTAGTTGGGTTACCTCTGTGATTATGTTTCTCAAACCTTCACACAATTACCACATAAAGGTTGGCTAACAAGTATTCGATCATTTGTTGGTCTGGAGTTATACTTATAGGGGGTATCTAGGAAATCGCTGCTCTTCTGTTTAGTTGATTACGGTGTAATTTGGTGTTAAGCATTTTTGAATTATTTGGAGAAGGTGTACTTAGTTTTAAGCAGTTGAAAATTTTGAGATATTAGCGTTCTGAATACGTGATTAATTGCACTTATCAAGAGAGGTAGAGAACAATGCAGACCTCTTGCACCTGTGTTGAAGATGGCAGGCTGTAGCTTTGTTTCGTTCTAGATAATGTTCTTCCATCAATAAATGTAGATACAGTCAAGTAAAAGGTTAGATTATCGTTGTCGCACGACACATGATTAAAACTTGACTACCAAAAGACCTCACATATTTTCCTGATGCAACCAAGTTGTTGGTCCTTTTTAATCATCTGAAATACACATTCTAGATAGTCGCCATATTTATAGGCTTCACATATTAAAAACAATTATTTGAAACTAGTCCAAACTAAGCGACCAATTTGCACAAAATAAACTATGTACAAATTTGTTCCCTAACCTGATACAATCCTGACAAATTAACAAGTCAAATTAGTTCTAGATTCTAACAAAAATCAACAAAAAAGGTACTTGATAAGTAAATAAATAGTCAATCACAGCAAATTCTGATCCTGGAATTTACACCAGTTCACTTTTGTGGCATCTTCAATCATCTACAAGCTCTTCTCATCGAATATACTCTTTGCCTCATTTGTCTTCATGATATTGTAAATGAATACTATGTTTCTCAAATAATTGACCTAAAAATGTTTTCTAACACTGAGAAAGATGACATCTGGTAAAGATAAATAAGGACACACTGGAGGCGATCAAATAAATGGAAGTAGCTTAGAAGGACTTGCTTAGGTTTGGGACCAACTGTCACTGACATTGTGAAGACTTGGATGGGACAACATGCTCATGTTTCGGAACTACAGAAATCAGTGGTGATAATTTGATGGCTGGAACGATATGGAGATGAGTTAGAGAAGATGGTGCTTGAGCAGGGAAGCGCCCTTCAATAAGTTTCTTGATGCGATCAAGCACATCACTAGAAAAATGAAGCTTGCATAGTGGGAATAGGAAGTCTTTGTTGAATAACATTGTAAAGATCTGTGATCTTATTTTGTAGGGTCATGTCACTCCAATCAAGTGAATAGTTGACTCACTAAATGTGAGGGGATATAAAGAAGAAGAAGCCCAGTTGGCTTCTGATGCTTGGTGCATCCAAAGAAAGAAGAGTCCCAGAGGAGGGAAGCTTACAAGTGAAGGGCCAAAGGAGTAATTAGTTCTCAGCCTTACTGAACAGCAAATTAATTTCAAAATCCTAACCACTTATGTAAAACTACCAGCTATTAAATTAGTTAATCAATTAAATCCTAGTCTATCCGAACATTATGCCAGCTGATTATTTAATGAGAAGGCATTTATTTCTCTAACAATGTGAGAATGAGTGTAAAGTATTTGCTTTGATTGGCTATCAAACCATGTTACTGTTGATTGTTTTGAGCAACCTTTTGCAGGAAATATGAATATATAATTTCTTTATCTCAATGTTTGCTTCCTCTAATCTTTGATTGTCAAACTCAACTGTGTAGTTGGTTAATGTGTACTGACAGTTAGGAAAAATGAAAATTTATAGAAGAGGAAGAACATATTATATGAAATATTGGATGTACTATTGCTGATGGCTATCAAGCAACATCAGATAGTAGAACCATCGAATTGGTTATCATTGACAAATTGTTCAATTTTTCAGACCATGTTACTGTTAGTTTTGCAAGAAGCGGAGGGCCAGGCGGTCAAAATGTAAACAAAGGTTGGTTAAGTTCTTATCTTTCTCCTACTGCTGAATCTTTAACTACTGTTTCTAAATACGTTTACCCTATGTCTTCATCACTTTTTATTGCCTAAACAAATATCACATCGATGTTTGTAAGTAATACAGTTTTTTATTTTAATTTTATGTTTCTGCTAACTATCTTGACACAATTTTGAAGTTCTACTTGTTGGACCTTAAGTTTTTCCTTTCCAATGATTATCTTGAAGGTTTAACCATGTTGGTTGATCTGCTTGATTCTGTGTTTAGTTGATCTTTACATGTTTCTCAATTTCTTTGATGCATTATTATTATTGGGCATTTGGGCTAATTGCCGATTGTCCCCCTATACTATCACCCAATTGCAGATAGACCTTGTATAGTTCTATTGTTGAGGATAGACACCCTGTACTATCGCCCAATTGCAGATAGACCCCTATATCATCGCACAATTGCGGATAAACCCCTGTAGTTCTATACCCCTGTAGTTCTATTGCTGCTAGACCCCTGTAGTTCTATTGTTGCGACCCCACTTTCTGTTGCCCAGTTGCAGATAGACCCCCTGCAGTGCTATTGTTGTGGATAGACCACGTTTGCTATCACCTAATTGAGAACACACCCCCTGATTGTTTTTTTACTCTTTTACCCTCGGGATGTATATTTGTCAAAAAAATTGTTTTTTTTTCTTTCTAAGGCTTAATGAGTCAAAGAGATTCACTAAGGGGTAGTTCTGCAACAATGGAACTACTTAGGTCTGTCCACAATTGGGCCATAGGAGAGGGAGTTTATTCGCACTTAACCCATTTTTATTTAATAATAGAATTTTATATAAAAGGCAAAAGTCAATCTTCATGATGCTTTGCAATGCACATGTCAAATTCTCAAACTATATTTGCTTTTTCCCTTTTTTTCATTTCAATTTATCAACTGTGGCTCTATTTTCTTTCAACTTGTGTGCTATCTTACAAGAACTTTGTTGATGTTGCAGTGAACACTAAAGTAGATATGCGCTTTAATGTGAAGCAGGCATATTGGCTGAGTGACCGAGTCAGGGAGCGAATTCTTCAAATGGTGATTGACTGAATCTTTTGATTTCATATCAACATCTAATCCATAATTGCTGTCAGATTATATTTTGAAATCCATGTATCATATGTTTGCAGGAAAAGAATCGTATCAACAAAGATGGGGAGATTGTGATATCCTCTACGAAGACTAGAACACAGAAGTTAGATTTCAACCACTGCTCCTTCATTTTGTCCATGATACTTTTTAGTTGCCAAAGCAGATGGTTATTTTCTTATGTTCTTCTTCAGGGGTAACATTGATGATGCATTGGAGAAACTTCAGGTTCTTTTGCAATACTTTTTTCTTGTGACCTTTTTTTAAAAAAAATTAGCAGTCCATTTCTTTTGCCTTTTTATTTTATCATACTCACTCACTACATATCTTCTTTTTTCTGTGTTGTCTAACTTGGTTTTGTGTATTAGGCAATTATTGATGCTGCATCATACGTCCCACCACCTCCTTCTGAAGAGCAAAAGAAAAGGATTGCAAAACTGTATGCAATATAATTCTTTTCCCTTTTGCATTTTTTCTCATTAAGGGTAAATTCTGCATATAGTATTATACTATCGCTACAACAAGAGTTGCATATGTCCACACTTATTTGATGACACATGTGGAAGTGTTGTGTTAATTGCAAATGATTAAACAGCAGCGACACAAATAAAAAAATATCGCAGGCCACGGCACATTTGTGTCATTAGATACTATATAAAATAAAAGTGAAAACGAAGCTTCATTTTTCATTGGAGCACTTGAACAAGAGATGGACCTGTTCTTTAGTCCCATACTCCCATGTCACTAAGTTAAGAAGAATTGAACCAGTTTAAATACTTTTGTTGGACTCACATTACTGCAGATGTGGGTAGAAAAATAAAAAGGGCATATGTGCTTATGAAGTTGGTGGGATATTAGTCGGGATTCAGCTAAGTGGTGCTTGGTTTGGGGGGAAAGTAGGAAGCTGATTCCTATAAAGGACATGAGTTGACAGACAAAACAAGAAATTTGGCATACGAGACAAAAAGTGTTGCAAATCTTGACACATGTATGTGTTGCAAGTTGTCACATTTCCACACGTGGAAAGACCCTCTCCACACATGCTCTACCTACACTTTTGACTTGTGTTGCGCTCCACTTGGGCGACAGAAAATGCGACGCAGGGTGATAGAAAAAAGTACCACAGGTTACAACTTTTGCTGTAGTGTATATAGGGTATATTTTGAATAACCGTTCGAAAACAATAAAGACTTACTTTTGTTGTCTATAACACACACTGCAAATCTAGTAGATTGTTTGTTAAAAATGAGAATCATATTCTGTTGATTTCCTGAAAGTGAAGCTTCAGAGAGTTAATATCAGTATTTTATTCGTGATTGAAGGGCGGTTGCAAGTGAGCAGAAAAGAATTCAGAACAAAAAAGCAATCTCCCAGAAAAAGGCGATTAGGAGGACGAGGGATAGCTGGGATTGACTCAACAACAACAGTAATCATCAACAATGAAAGCTAACATATACACATGCGAAAATACATTTCAGCATAGTTTCCTAAAGAAGATTGTTGCCTGTGGATTCGGGCAACTAGTGATCCTTTCTGTACTGATGCCATTTCCCCCCTATAATAGGTGAAAGCGCAAGGGATTTAAGAGTAATATGCATGAACTGATGGTGGAAATATTCGGTCAAATGAAGGTTGCTGAACTAAAAGCCGATACTGTACATACCCATGCTGCACATTTTTGTGGAAGGGTTCAACCCACTTTTAAGTCTTAAGGAACAAAATACTGAGCTGTGAGCTATATTTGTAGTACAATCGTCTTTATAATGTTGATGGAATCATGAAAATTTTATATCTGGTTGCAAATTTGACTGTAATCTTATATGTTCGCGTGGGTATTTTTCTTTTTCGTATCGCTGAAACTGCAGTCAGTCACCTCTTTCGACTGCGATCACATGTTCTCAGCTGAAGTTTCTTTACGTTTTCTGTGATTGCTTTATATTCTTCCTCATGTCATTAAACCTGAATATGCTTTTAGTCATTCTTTATCGACAAAATTGGTCAAATAGTATTGTGAGGATAACAAGGTGGACTACTGAGAGCATGTTTGGCAACTTTGATTTATTATCTACTTGGCTTATAATCCACAAATGGATTATAAATAAGTGGTTTACAAGCCGAAAGTGTTTGTTAAATTTAGTTGATTATAATCCATTTTCAATAGTAGAGTGTTTGGCAAATGTGTGCCTTATAACCTATCATTACTGTCAAAATGACCCAAAAGCATTTAATGGGTTGGAGAGAGAGAAATGAGCCTTGAAATCTTGGGAAACGTGAGGGGTATATTGGACTTTTTCTTGGTCAAACGTTCTGGCTTATGAAGCACCAAAAAATAAGCTAGGATGACCCAGCTTATTTCGAAGTCTTATAAGTCAAAATAAGTCACTTTGACATGTTTGGTAAACATGCTCCGAATATTATCGATCTCTTGCAAATTAGGTGGTCTATTGTGGATATTTTAAATCAGCATTTTCTCTCCTCAGAAAGTATTGGGTTTTGATACTCATCAAAGTGAATTCTCTTTCTTTGTCAAAGGTGTGTCCTGTATTGTTCTGATACGAGAAATCCAAGCATCTGTTAATTATTTGACTAGTAATATCAATTGAAATATCTAATGCATACGTATCTACATACAAGTTGACAAAGACAAGTCAGCTAACCCCTAACTAATTGTCAGTTGTAGTTTGCTTTGATGGGGAATAATAAAGAGAGAGAGGCAACCATCCAACATGCTCAAAAAAAATTTATTTTTTTAAGCAAAAGTTGGATCGTGGATGTGGATGTGGATGTGGGCCAAGTCAAGGGGAACAAATCTAACTAACATTTTTGTAAAAGTGCTTTGTTTATTCTTTGGCCCTTTTGATTTGATTTGGTCTTATTTAAATTCTAATTAATTAGCCCCTGGTTTCTTGAATACTGGCCTGAATTTTTAGTAATGCATGTCGTTTTAACTTGGGCATCAAGAGAGGGTTTTGCTCTTTGTTTTTATCTCTCTAGAGATGCTTTTTATCTCTTTATTATTTCGTTGTTTACATTAGTTTATGTGAACGGTCACGGTTTTTTACTCTAATTTGGAATTGTTTTCGTGACCACTACCCTTGAATAATTCTGTGCAAAACAATTTTTTTTCATTTTCTATGAAATAGTGGTTTCAACATTTTGGATATCTGCATTTCTAGCTGCATGCTTCTATCTGAAATATATGAATGACTAAAATACTGTCGAGATATTAATGTTTGCGATTGTCCAGTGGGGAGCGGTCCATCGCCTTTAATATATATATATATCAAATAGATGTCAGCTACTGGATTCATTCGTGCTCGAAATCCCCAAGTATAATAATCCAATAATTATCATTTTTTTTGTGAGCATTTAATGTCATATATGGATCGGAGACCATTTGATACTTTCTCGTGTTAGCATGAACGAACTAATTTAATGTAGGGTTCTCAACTCCTGCACTTGGCTTTTGATTTTCGAGATCATAAGTGCATTCACAAACTGTATTTTCCATGGTTTAATTCTCAAACTGTTTTGCCTAATTTCCAAAGTTTATGGTAGCCTTGTTACTGCACAATATATGAGGGGAAATTTGAAGGTAAACTCTTTTTCATTTAAGACACTCATCAACTCTTACTCATAAATTAGTATTTAATTATGGATCCTTAACTAATGATTAATATTGCATACCTAAAACAACTACCATTGGTTAATTAATTGTAGGAAGAACAACTAACAAGTGACGGTTGTTATTAGTGTTTTATGATCATCATCATCATCATCGCATCTCATCTACAATTTTTGCACACGTAATTTTTTAGTTTTCTTATATCATGCTCTCTCGAATTCATGCCTTGCACGAGTAACAAACTAGTTAGTTTACAATAATAATAATAATAATAATAATAATATATAGTAATAAGAAGAAGAGGAGGAGGAGGAAGAAGGACAATTAATGAAGGTGGAGATAGAGAAGTTTTGGCTGTAATTTATTTACCCTATCAAGAGAGTTTCACACTAACGAGCCAAAAAAAAAAAAGTTGCAAAATATCATAACTACGTACAAAGACATTTTTTTTTAATATTTACAAAAAAGATTGACGAAATTAATTAAGCCAACCCTTCACTTCCTAAAGCAGGACTCCTCTCCGCGTTGACCTCTCCGACATGCTTGAGCCACCGTCGAGCCGCCGCCCCGCGATCCTCGGCCCCTTCCCCACGCCGACGTGGAACATCTGACCCTCTGGCCGTATAGGCAGACCTGGATACTACCATCCTATCCCTCCACGGCATCCCGCGGCCGCGCGCGGAGACGGCGACGAGCGAGGAGGAGAGCGAGGCCCCCTTTCACGATCCTCATACTGTCCGAACGTTTCAGGCAGACCACACCATCCCCCTGCGGCCCCACTTCCGCCTCCCGGACGAGCCTCCCGTGTCCCTCCTCCTCACTGTCCAGCCACCATGAAGTCCACCCGGCCGGCCAGGCTGACTCCCCGGCCGCCCTCCTCCCGCCAGGTGACGTGGCGGCCCGGTGTGGCGGAGGCGCGCGGAGATGGCCGTGGGGAGGCGGGCGTCGGCGTCGGCGGGGGGAGGCGCGGTGGCAGCCGGTAGCTGGAGCCTCCAGCGCCGGCCAGGGGCGGCGATGAGCTCGGTCGGCGGCGGTGTCCTCGGTGGCGAGAGGGAGGAGAGCGGAGCGGCACGGCGGCAGATGTGAGTGCTTTCGACGCCGTCTCCGGGCGACCAAACCGCAGCCTTTCATGAGTTGGTTTGGTCTTTGCTTTTGTTTGTTTGAGAGGGGGGAGGTCGAGGGAGGGCTTGAGGACGAAGGACGGAAAAGAGTGGGGTTTTAAATGAGAAAAAGAGAGGCAGAGGCGGCGTTGACTTTAAGGGATGAACAGCCAATTTCGGCTTTTTCCAACTTGGTAGAATTACGGCTGTGTCCCTTATGTGAGATTGAGGAAACTACTCGAAGCGACCGCGTTGGTGGAGGCTGGAGGCCAC
>NC_033803.1:1749188-1801546 GCF_001876935.1 Asparagus officinalis
TGGGAGGGAAAATATAATATTTAATTTGTGTGGGAGTTTAATAAAGAGAATAGAGAAAAATTTAGAAGGTGTTTTTTTCGGGGTGGGATCCCTTGGAAAGAGTTGGAAAGGCTCAGTCATGGTTAGAAAGTACAAAAAAAATTTCCAAGGGTTTCCATTTCTTGTGTTTGTTTCACCAAATTTTTTTAAGAATTACTTTCTTAAGAGTAAGGAAAACACCATTTTTTGCAAGGAAACCAATTCCTCTCTAGAAATGATGAAATGGGGAGGAAAATGTCGAAAAGGTGGGTTATTAATATTTAAACAATGAAAATGATATGTGGAGTTGGTAAAATATAATAGTCAACTAATGAGAAAGATGTTTTCATCTCAATTGGTTTCTTGGTGTTGGCTTTTGAACCAAACAAAGGAATGATACAAACCTCCCCATGTTTCCAAACACAAAAAAATATTTCCTAGAAACACATGGAAAGAAGTTGAAATAGGATTTTTACTACTAGAAATGGTTTCCTTTTTTTTTTTTGGAAATGAAACAAACACACCCTTAGTTTATCATGTATGAGAGTTTTAACTAACACTATGTCTGGATGGAGGGTAATGGGGGATAGGGGAAGAGAAAAATAGAGTTATTTTGTTTGGAAGTTTTTTTAAGAGGGGCAAAGGAGGGAAAGGAAGGGGGAAAAGTTCAATTTGGGGGGGGGGGGGGGGGGGGGGAAGAGGAGGGGAAGAAAAGAAAAGTAGAATTTCATAATGAAAGAGATATCTTGACCTTCTATCGTAATGAATCAATGACTAAGATTCATTTACTTCCCTTTCCTTTCCATAATTAGAACTCCCAAACAATATAATTAAAGTTCACATTCATTCCCCTTACAAAAAACTCCCAAATAAGATATTATGTTTTTCCTCATCTTCCTTATCTTTCCTTTTCCTATCTTACCTTTCTTTTTCTTCTCTTAGTGATCTCGCAAACATAGCATTAAGAGAACTAAAGGGAAAAAATGTATTATAATCAAATCTCAGCCATTGATCCATAGTAATAAACGGTAAAACTTCTTTTATAACAATTTCCCCTGCCTTTCATTTCTTTTCTTTTTTTTTTGGGGGGGGGGATATAAAATGACCATATTTTTATTTGAATTTCCCCTCACATTAGCCCTCTAAAAAAATCCCAAACAAAGTGAACTTCTAAGTTCTCTTCCCCTACCCTCTCCTACCCTCCATCCAAGCTAGCACACTATAAGAAAGAGGGTTTCCTCCTAAAACATTTTTGTTGTTGTTGCAATTTCCTTTTTAGGAAAAGAAATCCCGAGATATATGGTAAGAGAGTTTCTTCTACCATTATCGTTTATCATTTAGTAGATATTTAATGTTTGTTTTGAATAAAACACAAAAAGGAATAATACGATGATTGTTTTATCCGAAAGAAATCCAAACCATCCTAGACAAAAATAGATATACTGTTAAATTCTCGGTGACTATTTTCAAATAATGTTGCAGTGCAGCTGTTAAAAATATTTTCAATAAATTTAAAAGATAAAAATAATATTAACAACTTCAAATTTGTAAAAAGAATCAAGTAGGTAACATGTGTATAAAACTGGAGGATATTCATCCTAGTGATTAGACTAGACTAAATATTATCAAAGAAATCAACAAGTTCGTTCGTGTACCATGCCTCAACTCTTGTTTATGTTTCTCAATAACCAGACGCAAATTATGATATCAGTGTATCTTTATTCTGCTCCTCAATCAGAGTTAAGGTATGAGGTTCTATTCAACATTTTATTTCAGCAAAGTTCTTTTGGCCACTCAAATTTTGCATTAAAAAAAAAAGAAATGTATGACTTTTACGTTACAAAAAGAATAAAAAAAGATGTATCTAGAGTCACCCCTTTCAAATTTTAAATATTGATACGCATTCTTATGTTATTTTTTAAATCTTTGAATCTGTTAATAGATTATGAACATTGAAATATTCTATGGGAGTTGATGGAAACTATTATTGTTTTGGCTTTTCTCTTATTCCGTCTTCATTGTATAGTTTAAGTGGGAATAATGGTTCTTTTGTTAATATTCTTCATATTTAAATTAGGAGATTTTAAAACTGACCTAAGGGTTATAGAGGGTAAACCAAGATTTGAGTGAGGTTGTATTGATGGAAGATCTTGGGAAGGATACATTTCCAATGCAAGAAAACTCACGTTATTTTATTTTATAAAATGGGAGGTTAACTTAAACCTAGCCCATAGGAAATTAACAGGGGTAATATTGGTTAGCAATTTTCTATTTCTAAAGGTGATAGCAAGTGGATAACATCACTCATGAGCAAGGGGAAGTGGCCAAGTGGGGCTCTTCCTGTACGGTGTAGTACAGCTAAAAAAGCAAGAATCTTCCAATTATGCAGGCTTCCTCAGTTGAGCTTTTGTAATCTTAGAGCAACTCCAATGGGGGAAGGCTGCAAAATGCAGCCTCTCCAAAGTATATTCTTGGGATTATGTTTTTTTAGAGGGGGGCATTCCAACCACCCCCTCTATATGAAGCTCTATTTGTATTTTCAATTGATTTCTTTTATAATACTTTAAATAGATTTGAAAATATAAAAATTATAAAATGTTAAAAAATTATATGAATTAATTTAAAATATAAAATATATTATAAATTAATACTAAAATTATAATATATAATATACTTATTATTTAAATAAAATTAATTATCTTTAATAAATTGATAATATGACATAGATAAGAGCCTTTAAATTTTAAAAAGCAGAAAATATAGCATAATATTTGGAACAACCTTCACAGCTACTCCGAATGATGAAATTTTATATATTATATTCAACGACATTACATAGAAAAATAAAGTACATGAAAAAAAAACTAAAAATCGGGTAGGTCATTTCCACCATATCTACCGCTTCTGTAGTCAGGTATTCCGTATTGACTTCCTGCATAACTATATTCAGGATTAGGAATATCAGATGAAGAACCTCCGGTTGTGTTGCTATTTAAAATCTCTTATTTTTTAATTCGAAAATACTCGCGTTCCGAATGATCAGTAATAGTATCAAGATTAATCAACATAATCTTACTTTTTTGGCGTTCCCTTTGAATATCTAATTTTTTCTTTTCGTTTTCGGCCCTTAACATCATAATCTGGTGCATTGCTATTCTATCATTTTCTCGTTGTCCATGACTTTTTTTTTAAAATATCGACAATTTCTTGATTGCTTTTATTGAGAGTTTCCAAGTCGAGGTTCTTTTCAGTTGCCTGTCGCCTCCTCATCTTCTCTTTCTTTCTTCCTGTCGGTCGACTTGTTATCATATCTTCGTCATTATGAGTATATTCCTCATTATCGTTATTTAAGTCGACGACAGGAGAACTTGAATCTGATCCTTGAGATGAGCGGGACTTTGAAGTTTTGAAAGTTGCAGGCGATCTGACACTTATATTTGCCCATTTCTCTGCATCTTTTAAAATTGACCAAACATGATCAAATAGAAACCCCTTTCTCTCTTCTGGATCTTCTGCAAATATTATCCTAGCACGTTTAATCTACCACAAGAGAGGAAGAAACATTTATTAATAACATGATAGTAGATGATAATCAAGATTTATGTTATTCAAAATACTTACAATGTCAAGCTCAGAAGCACCGCTTGGATTTAAGCGCTCGACTTGTCGAATACATCCTCGAAATTTACTGATGGCCTTCATAATTAATTGCATTCGGCATGAGAGAGACTTCGGAGTCCTTTGAGCATTACAAATATTGGAAATCCTTTCATGAAATAAAGCAGAAATTTGTTCCCACAGCTTGTCCTTCTTTTGATTAGAACCCATGACTGGATCTTGAGAAATTTCGAGCCACGTGGCGCATAAATTTGGTCTTCTTCTTGTAAAAAGATTTTCCACGACTAGATGCCATAATCTAAGGAGGAATGTAAAAAGTTATGAATATAGAATAAGAAGAGTTGTGGTGGAGATATGAAAATTGTGCAATATTATATAGGGATCAGATGTGGGGAGTCTCCAACACCAAGAGAATCTAATATGGGGAGTCTCCAACACAAAAGGAATCCAATGTGGGGGTGAGAAGCCAATGCTGAAAAGAATCCAATGTGGGGAGTCTCCAACAGAAAGGAATCAGCCAATGCTGAAAAGAATCCGATGTGGAGAGTCTCCAACACAAAAGGAATCAAATGTGGGGGTGAGAAGCTAATGCTGAAACGAATCCAATGTGGAGAGTCTCCAACACGAAAGGAATCCAATGTGGGGAGTCTCCAACACCAGGAATCCAATGTGGGGAGTCTCCAACAAGAAAGGAATCTAATACGGGGAGTCTCCAATACTAGGAGAATCCAATGTGGGGAGTCTCCAACACAAAAGGAATTCAATGTGGGGGTGAGAAGCCAATGCTGAAAAGAATCAAATGTGGGGAGTCTCCAACACGAAAGGAATCCAATGTGGGGGGTGAGAAGCTAATGCTGAAAAGAATCCAATGTGGGGAGTCATATTATATAATGACATTACATCCATCTCTAAATAACTCACAACTTATATGATTATTTCTATAAATAACTTCTTCATCAATGAACTATGGAGCCGGACCATCACATCTACCTTCTTCTTCTTCTTCTTCTGACGACGACGACGAAATATTTTCTCAGTACATTAAAGATTGGGAGGAAGATATGACACAATGGGAGAAGGGAGATGAACTCTTAGCTCGCGTACATGCCTCTAATAATAAAATAATGACTTATCTCTCTCAAGAGGCAGACTTAGCTCGCGTACATGCCTCTAATAATAAAATAATGACTTATCTCTCTCAAGAGGCAGAGCGGCCAAAACGTATTGGCTCAGTTCCTGGTCATTTGGTGATCAATCGCGGGAGGGAAGAAGGTAATTCTCGACTTTACCATGACTATTTTTCTGATAACCCTACATATGGTGCAAACCTATTCCGTAGAAGGTTCCGGATGCACAGGAGTTTATTCTTTCGTATAGTCGAGGCGGTACGTGAGCATGACAACTTCTTCGTACAGAAGATGGATGGTGTCGGTAAACTTGGGCTATCAACTTTACAAAAAGTTACATCGGCATTTTACATGTTGGCATATGGAACATCAGCAGATAGTACTGACGAATATGTTAGGATCGGTGAGTCAACTGCAATTATATGTTTAAAGAGATTTTGTAAAGCAATTGTAGAAGTATATGGAGATGAATATCTGAGGACCCCCAATGTCGACGATGTTGCAAGGTTATTGCAAAAGGGTGAAGAAAGAGGTTTTCCAGGAATGTTAGGAAGTCTAGACTGTATGCATTGGCAATGGAAAAATTGTCCAACAGCATGTGCAGGACAATACTCAGATCGTCATGGAGGTCCAACCATTATTCTTGAGGCAGTAGCATCATATGATCTATGGATATGGCATGCATACTTTGGCTTACCAGGATCCAATAACGATATTAATGTATTGCAGTCGTCTAATTTGTTCGACAATCTATCACAAGGTATTGCTCCTCCTGCTCATTACACAATTCAAGGAAAAAATTATGATGTCGGTTATTATTTGGTCGATGGCATATATCCGAAATGGCCAACACTTGTTCAAACCATTTCTAATTCTGATGATAAAAAAAACAATATTTTGCAATGATGCAAGAAGCATGTCGAAAAGATGTTGAGCGGGCATTCGGTGTTCTCCAATCACGATTTGCTATCATCAAGGGGCCAACCCGTTTTTGGGATAAACGAACTTTGCATGATATCATGACTGCTTGTATTATAATGCACAATATGATTGTCGAAGATGAACACGACGAACAAGAAGATGTTGTCATTTCAACTCCACAATCAATTCCGAATGCTGAAAATATGGAGATAACGGAAACTGAACGATTCCAACAATTTCTTGCTCTACATAAGAGGTTAAAAAACAAAGAAGCTCATTTTGCACTTCGAAATGCATTGATTGAACATTTGTGGGAAAGACATGGAAATGAAACGATGTAACTTTTTTTACTAATGAAATAATGACTTTTTCATTTTTAATTACTTGGTTCTTGAATTTTATATTTCAATTAATATTATTCAATAGTAGTCTTATTTTGAAGGCATCGACAAAACATTTCCAACTGTAAAACTTTTATTTAAAAATAATTAGTAGAAATAAACTTATGTTGATTTTAAGTTGAATATCTAAAAATAATTAGTTAGTTAGAAGGGTAATATTGTTATTTTTTAGGGGTAATAGTGAAATGGAGGGGGGCTGCATATTTGGAGCAAAAACTCCAAATATGCAGCCGGGTGGGATTTTTTACAGCCGAGCTCCAAAATTTGGAGCTCGGTTGGATGCCAACCGGGCTGCATTTTGGAGAAATGCAGCCCGGTTGGAGCTGCTCTTAGTAGCCTTTTTCGGTTGATGCAGGATTTAAAAGATTAGGCTTATATCAACATTAGTCCCCCCAGATCTTATAACTAATTTAAAAATAGTTGTAAGATTTAGGGGACTAATTTCAAATTTCAACTATTTGGGAGCTAATATCAAAATATTAAACATTTGAGGGACGGATATCTCAATAACTCAAAATTAAATGCTCTGTCATCACTCTCCAAAAGATTAGAATCCATACTTAATTGTAGTACCTTGTTTTCTCTAAGCCTTAAAAATTTTGAGGCAGTGTGTTCTGAGCCACGCAAAGAATAATTGAAAATTTTATAATACCTCCTCACCCTCTTTTTGTATTGTATGGCTCAGAACACCCATTTTTACTCAAATTTTTTTCATATACCCTGTTATTGTATTTACTAAAAAAAAGATACTTTGTCAAATACGGACCATTTTGACTGTCATTTTATCCTTGTGTCATCCTGCAGGGCATTATCCATGGCATCCACCCCACAAAATCATGAAACACTTTTATAAATTCAATAAAAGGCGGCAGCCAATAGGTATCTTCATTCTTTTAGGAAGGGGGGCCAAACGATATGGCCCCATCTTGAATATAAAAGTTACGCAGCCCCACATAGGGCAATTTTCTTCGAGGAAGAGTCACTGATTGAGCTAATATTATTTCTTTCTCTCATTTTTTTTCCTGGTTGGTATTGGCATCGCCAGCCTATGAACATTACCACAAGCATGTGCCATGTTAATGAGTTATTGAATGATTCCATACGTTCACAGTTGGCAAGCAAATGCCTTGGAATCATTCATGACATCTTTCTCTAGCATGGAATACTACTATCGACATTCGTCGACTGGACTGCTGGTTGTCTAAGAAAGAAATTGTGCAAGCTTCTCTTTAAACTCTATTTTATTTTGTATTGGTATGAGAATTCTCCCATGAAACTTAGAGGAAATTTTACATGTCAAATACCATTATTAAGGCTCTGTTTGGTTTGATAGAAAGGGAGAGAAAGGAAAGTAAAATAGAAGAGACAGTGAGTTTCTGCTGTTTGGTTTGAAAGAAAACAAAAAGGAAAAAGAAAATAATTTTCACTGTAGAAAAACAGATAGCTATTTTTTCTTTTCCCCTTTCTCTCCGTTGCCCAGGTGAAAACGAGGGAGAAAGACGGAATGGACGCCTCCGACTTTCCCCGATCTCTCACCTCTCTCTCTCCAAAACTCCGACCGTCTTTCCCCGATCGGATCCCCCCTCCCCTCCTCCTCCTCCTCCTCATACTCTCCTCTCTTCGTCTTCAAAACCCTAGTTCGACGCCGATCAAATCCCAGTCCTCTCCTACCCTCACCTTCTCTCCTGCCTCAGACGGAGCAGACACCGAGAGACGCCAGCGGAGACGGCGGCGGAAGCGAGGACCCCTGGGACGCGAAGCCGGCAACCTCAGAGATCTGTGATCTCGAGAAGAAGCAGCGACGCCCGCCGGAATCCCCCGGAACCCTCTACATCTCCACCAAGTACTAACTACTCTCTCCCCCCTCCTGTTCTTGTTCTTTTACTTCATTTCCCCCCTTTTGATTTGAACCGAGATTCAAAGGTTTTGATTTGAGCGAAGGAGGGTGATTTGGCTGAGGGACGAAGACAAATCCAAGGGCTACGCTGTGGATTTCTCGTCGATTTCGCTTCACGCCGTGTCGAGGGACCCCGAGACGTACCCATCGCCTTGTATCTACGCTCAGGTACTCTTTCCTTCTGCTTACTATTCAAAGGTTTTTTCAACGTGGATTTTCGTCTTGTGTAGTGTTATTTGCAGTTATATTGAGATTAACCAATGAGAGAACAGTTTGTAATCAGTAATGGTTAAGTTTGCAGGTAACTACCCTTTTGAGCCTCCACAGATGAAGTTCAGTACAAAAGTTTGGTATGGTCCTTTGCTCATGGTCCCCAATTTCTTACTTACATCTTCAATGTGCTGTTCGCATTGTGATATAAACATTGATCATGTTTTAATTTGGTTCTCCTCACATGCCATAAAATCGATTTTTTTGACCTTGTATTTGTTGTTGTTGTATTTGTATATTCACATGCCCTCAACATAACTGAATGGATGAGTGGTATAAAAGTTTTGTTGTCGTTGTATTTGTTCCATTATCATGGTATCCTGTTACGAGATTTTTCAGCGTTTCTATGGTTTATCTTGTGCTTATTTATCAACAAATTCCTGTTAATTTGTTATTCAAACCGTCTTGTAATGCTTTATCCTGGCATATGTAATGCACAAAGTTCCTCAACCTGAAGCGCAGATCTTTAACCACTGACCTGCAAACTTGAAAAATTGACATATACAGTTCCCCTTTTCTTTGATTCATTAACTACTTATGTATGTTTTTTATCCATGTTTGAACTACCAGCTAATACCGGTACCAACTGACATGCCTATCAAATTTAAAGCGAAACTGTGATCTTTTCTGAGGGCTATCCTATATTCTGCAACTTTGCCTTTCAATTAGGGGCAACAACATTGTAAGAGGGAGCTTTTTTTCCCATTGCGGTCTGATTCTGAACTATGTAGCTTCTAGTTGTGGAATCTTCGCCTTTCAATTCTGTCATAGTTTAATCAAATGTTGCTATGGTTTTGAATGAAGAAGGGTTTTTCTTTTTTTGAAGGCACCCAAATATCTGTCATCAAAGTGGAGCTGTTTCTCTCTCGGCAGAATTTTTCTCGTCGATTTCGCTTCACGCCGTGTCGAGGGACCCCGAGACGTACCCATCGCCTTGTATCTACGCTCGGGTACTCTTTCCTTCTGCT
The DNA here is from genome assembly GCF_001876935.1 of Asparagus officinalis. NCBI lineage: Eukaryota > Viridiplantae > Streptophyta > Magnoliopsida > Asparagales > Asparagaceae > Asparagus > Asparagus officinalis. Next base: position 1,758,409 of record NC_033803.1, read on the forward strand.
TACTATTCAAAAAGTTTGTAGCTTGACTTGGAGTATGAGTTATGGTCATCATAGCCAAGTTGAAAGCTTTTTGAATTCTAAAAATTCGAGTACCGTGTTGTTATGAAACCTATGATGAAGGTGGATATGGCTTCTGGTTCTCTTGTAATTAACTAATAGCTTTGTCCACTATTGTTAACCTGACTAGACACTAAAGCCCCAGGTTTAAAAGTTTAATTAGTAGATTGTGGAAAAAAAAAGAAACCCAAAAGAGTTAGAGACTTTGATTCGTGGATCCAGTCCGAGATCAAAAGAAAATATGAATCCCGGAATCTCTGCTTAATAGCCATCGGATTTTTTTTTTTTTGGTTGTGTTTGGAGGGTATTTTCTGTCTGCTGACTTCCAATTTCATCCTGAGAAATTTTGGCTATTGCATGTGCAAGTTTATGGTATGTTTTCTCCCTTTACTTGTGCCATAGTTTGCGCACTCATTACTCTGATGTCGTATTCGGGAGTTTCTTAGGAGGAAGTTGCACTGCATGCTTTGGACTTATTCGTGAAGGTTTATTCGGAAAGTAATATATTATAAATGGTTGATTTTAGTTTTAGTGCCTGCATTGAAAAGTCTATCACGTATAACACAGAAACCAAGTCAAATTAACAGTTTTCTACGACCCATAAATAGCACTACTAAGTTTTTTTTAAAGACCTGTGTACACACGGCGAACATGTAGTTAACTGTGCCCTTCTAAAGTTTTCTGCGCTTTGCAACGATGACACTATTCTCATTAACGCATATAAATTTATTTTGCCTTGTCAATTTCACACTTCTCTTTGGCACTAATTCTATTCTCTGAAACACTACATGAGTTTTCTGTTTTCTGTCTATTCTTCTGAGTATTTGTATGTTCTATCAAGATTGAGACAGAGGAGGATCATGATGCAGTTTCTGAGGACCCAGATTCAGAAGGTGCAGAGGCTGTGGAGCTATCAAAGATCGCTGAGATGAGGCTTGTGCCTTCTGATCCTAGTCAATGTATCCTTCTTCTCGGTGCTTCCAATGATATTCAATAATCCTAACAACTTAACATTAGCTGCCTTACTAAAAAGGATTTGCCTTTGCCTGTTTTTCTATTCAGTACTTGTTATGTTTGACTATATTAATACATGAATATGTTCAGGGCTGTTCCTTCTGGTATATAGGCTCAAGTCTTTATAGTATCTTCTACTTAAATTTAGTTTTCTTGTTAAGTTTCCCCACCCAAAAAAAGTTTGTATGTGTGTAATTGCAAGTCAAATGCCAGATTAGGCATATTTGTTTGCATACTCACACACCCATAAGGGACAAGGGTGTTCTTATAAAATGACATACATTCTTGATGAATGAAGTTTTTTAGTTGCACTTAACGGTCATGGTAGTTTGCTGGATATGAACTGTGGTTTAGTCAAGCCATCCTGTCTAGTAGCTTTTTGTTTTAAATTGTTATGTCCATTATCATGCTCATTGATGCTGGTGTAAAGCTATCCTTTATTTACATTCTATAGACTAATATCTTTGTAATTGGACCTTCCTGCACATGAACTGTGCATTATGGCTACGAGCCTTAGAGATCTCTTTTCGAAGTTTTTTTTAATGTTACAGTGAAGGAATGCTTCATAGTTCACCAACTTCCAATACTCCAAATATACATGAATATGCTTTCCACTTATATTTTGGCAAATGTTACTGTGTCGCACTTGCATTTTGTTGTTACTGTCAACCCCTATATGCTTAGCAACTATTTCAACCAACTGCAAATTTGGTTCTCCTCTATCTGGTATTTCATAGCTCGATTTGGATCTTACACTTTGTATTTCTCTTATGCTTATTATCTCCAATATTGTATCCTTGACTTAGCTGTAACAGTGGATACCTTATTTGACATTTTCTGTCAATGTGCTGAACTAAATCCTGAACCTAATGAAGGTTGGTTATTGTTCTTTGCTTCTATTTTTATTCTAGTTAATCATAAGCTGTATTGGCGGATTATTTATCCATGTTATCTTATGCTTGTTTTCTTATTTGCTTGAAGATGGAGAGGAAGAAAATACCTGGTTTTTTGGTGATAAAGATATGGCTGTTGATGGCATCGGTATAAGAGATCACTCGTGGTCTGCGTTTATTTTGTTCCATTCTCATCATGAATCAAAATTCAAGGTGTTCTTTGCTTGTTATATAGGAAATGATTCTGAGTGGCAGTTTTTAGAGAATCTTGCCAATCCTATTGGGTATGCAAATGGAGATCATGATCTTGCTCAAACAATATTAGAGGTGAATTTCTTGAGATTTTGTTATGACACTTGTAAACTCCAGAAGTTGTCTTTTGAAGTTTATTCTTAGGTTCATGAGTTTAAGTTAATGCATTTGTTAGAGAAGGAAACTTATTAATTAAGTTTGAAAAGTTTCAAACTTAGAAGCACATTACTTAACGGCAAGTGTATGGTCAATAGTGAGAAGTGCATTTTGCCAACTCCTTGTTTTTGTGAGCTTTGGCCACATTTGTGTTGTATTTCTCTTTAATTGAGGAATACAGTTATGACAGTTCCTCATGTTCTTCAACTGTAACTTAAGCCTTTGGGGAAATTTTGATCATGAACATGTATTTATATTTTAGCAACATTCAGTTAAAGAATTATACTTTTGACATATGTATAGAGAATTAAAATTTTGGGTTTTTTTCCTCAAAACCACCATAAAATATAGTGGTTTTCGGAGAACCACTATAATTTTTTTTATTTTCATAGAACCGCCACAAAATATATTGGTTTTTCAGTAAACCACCACAAAAATTTTATTTATCGTAGAACCACCATGAAAATATGAATCTTTTACAAAACCCCACCAAGTGATAATTTACATCTTTATTTTGTTAAATAATAGTATAAAATGACATAAATGCCCATTATGACAAAATTTTAGAGAGGATGAGTGGGGGTATTTGGAGGGAATTAAAACTTTTTTGAGGGAGTTAACGAAATTTGAAAGGGAAATAAGGTATTTTGTTTTTTTTTTGTTGTCTTTTTTGTTTTTGGATAATGAGGCGGCCGGAAATCGAACCTAAGATAGCGGGAGTCATATTGGAACCTCCCAACCATCTGAGTTATCGACGGCGATCAGATATTTTGTTGGTTTGAGAAAATATAGTAATAGATTGGTGGGTCCCACGATGAGGGTATTTTAGGGACTTAGGATATTATTTAGTTTAACATGATATAGATGCAAAATTATAATTTGGTGGCACTTTGTTATATGGATGCATATTTTCATGGTGGTTCAATGAATTTTTATTTTGTGGTGGTTCTCTGAAAAACCACTATATTTTGTGGTGGTTCTATGAAAATAAAAAAAAAATTGTGGCGGTTTTTCGAAAAGCCACTATTCTGTGGTGGTTTTGTATAAAAAACCCTTAAATTTTTTATGTACTAATGCGCATTATATTCTTACACACGATAATATATTCATATTATCTTTTGTTTCGACCAGAGAAATCTATGATGCACATTAGTTATCCAGATTGTTCAACTTTGCATTTCAGATTTAAGCATGTAATGATAAAGCAGAATACTAAATGTTCATTAAATTAAAAATAATATCAGATGTTTTCCCTTCACAACATACATCAGGCTGCTCATTGATGTTCCTTTGGAAATTTATCTGTGAATTTGAACGTGGCCGATAGTTTTTACTGGAGCTGTGCCCCTTTTGTACTAATAAGGAAAATACTCTCTCCTCTGCAGCTCCAGATCAATGACCAGCGATTCGAGGATGCGGAGGAAATGGATCATGAGCAAGGCAGTGGTCGTCAGTGAGGAAAGCCGATGAGGTTGTAATTGGCCTCAGATGCAATATACAGCTAGTGGGACATTAGGAGAGTTTCTTTTTTTTTTCTTTCTGTCCTTTTTCTTTTTCTTGTGTAGCTCTTTGGACTCGGGTGAAAAATGAAATGTAGGGAGTATTTTCACTATGTAGTATTTGCAAACACAACCACCTAATGAGTTTCCAGATTAAAAGGTTGGATCTTTGGATGAACTCGTTGTGCAGAGGAAAACATATTGTCAAGCTACTCTCTTGATGTTGATTAGTAAACTGGGATGCTGTATGCTTGTTGCCTTTCTTTTTTACCCTCCCCCGTAAAAAAAAAAAAAAAACATTTGCATTTTGTCTAACCAATGAATAAACACTAATTGTTTTGAGTAATTAATAAACACTAATTGTTTTGACAAAACTCTATATAATTACACTCATACTTCTCTAATAACTTGTTATCAAGTATATCCATGACCTTAAGTCATTTACCACAAAAGAATTATTTATCACTAATGATTCATATATCTAAATAACAAAAAATACGAGGTTTTACAACAGGAAAACATATTGTCAAGCTACTCTCTTGATGTTGATGAGTAAACTGGGATGTTGTATGCTTCTTGCCTTTCTTTTTTACCCTCCCCCGTAAAAAAAAAAACATTTGCATTTTGTCTAACCAATGAATAAACACTAATTGTTTTGAGTAATTAATAAGCAATCAGGTTTGTTAATTCTCACTTAAGTGAGAACCTCGTTAATAAGTAAAAAGACCAGGGGAAAACCCTTTCAAAAAAAGATCTTTTTATATAACTAAGAAGAAATTTTCTAAACAAACCCATAATTTTTTTTCTAAAATAGACCTTTTTGAGTTTTTTTTTACAAAGATCGACCAATTTTGTCTTAATCCGGTTTCTAAATAGTCGGGGTTGTCGCATAGAATGTTAGGCTTTAGGGTTATAATTGAGGGTTTACACCCTCCTAAATAGTCGGAGTTGACAACCCGACTATTTAGTAACCAGATTAAGATAAAATAAGTCTATTTTTGTAAATAAAATTCAAAGGATCTATTTTTTTAAAAAAAATATGAATGAGTTTATTTAGAAAATTTCTTCATATCACTAAACAAAAGTTAAATAATTTCTCATTATTATATTCACTGTATGTAAACCTAGCGCTTTGCTTCACCGCCGCCGTTTTCTCGGAGTCGATTCGTGCGTTCTCAGTTAAAAAAACTCCCGTCTCTCTCGTGAGCATCGCCTGATGAAATTCTAGGGTTAGGGTTTCGATTTCCTCCAACTTTTGATAAATAAAATTCCTTTTTCTTCCTACTAGATAATGGCGTTTGCGGCGATGAAACCAGCGAAGGCGGGGCTCGAGGAATCCCCGCAACTTCATCGCATCCGGATCACGCTCTCCTCGAAGAACGTGAAGAATCTCGAGAAAGGTACCGAGCTTCTCCGATCGATCTCTCGTTTTCATCCTCTTTGTGTATTTTCTGGCGGTTGATTGAGCGGTGGTGTTGGTAGTTTGTGCTGATCTGGTGAAGGGAGCGAAGGATAAGAGTTTGTTGGTGAAAGGGCCGGTCAGGATGCCGACCAAGGTTCTCAATATTACTACCAGGAAATCCCCTTGTGGCGAAGGTAATGCCTAATTCTTTTTATTTATTTATGTCTTGTCTCTCTCAGTTTTTGAAGTTGTAGAAATGGAATATGCTTGCTTTATTCTTACATTGCAATCCAAATCTAAAATTTTGATTTCCGAAATGAAAATTTGCACTGTTGGATGTGATGCAATACACATCACCTACGTAGAGACAGAATTGGGTTTTTCCCCAATTCAAAGTCATTATAAATTATATTGCGTCAAAATGGACAAAAATGAATAAAATCCGTGGTTTATAGTCCATGAAAATAGAAATTTTGAACTACGTGCCATTCAATTAACACGGACAAAAACGATAAAAAATCATAGGTTGTTGCTCTTGAAAGCGAGAATTTTGGACCATGCATATTTAAATGTCGTTGGGTTGAAATGGACAAAAAAATGTTGGTTATAGGCTATAAGTCGCAGATTTGATGTACTCATACCTTATTCCTATTAGGTCGAAACAAATGAAGAATTATGAGATATGTAAACTATGAAAATTAAGAATTTTGAAATACACATTTTTTCACCATTGGATTGCAACAGAAAATAACGAACAAAATTTATGGGTTATAACCCATAAAATATGAATTTTGAACCATGTGTACTTAATTAACTTTGTGTTGAGACACAAAAATCGTAAATTATAGTCCACAAAAGCTGCAAATTCAAGTGGTTAGGTCACAACAAACAACATTGGAAAAAAATCATGAATTATAGCATTGAAATTCAAGAAGTTTGAAATGCATATACTTTATCACTACAGTATCGTAATGGAACAAAATCGTGGATTATATCCCATGAAATTACAAAATTTTAATTATATGTACTTAATTGCAAATTTTGAACTACGTGTACTTAATTGCAAAATTTGAACTTATTGCCTTTAAAATGAAGCATATGAAAATGAAAAAGATTGTGGATTATAACCCATGAAAATTTAAAATTTTGATTGTGTGTGCTTAATTGCCATTAGATCAAAATGGACAAAAAAACAGACAACAATTATGGGTTATAGCCTATAAAAATCGCAAATTTTAATGTACATATACTTAGTTCAATTAGGTTGAAATAGGGAATATGAGACCAAAATAGTGAGTAATAGTCCATGAAAACCTAGAATTTTAAATTACGCAAAGTTTATTGTTCTTTGGTCAAAAAAGGATAGTAACAGACAAAAGTCATGGGTTATAATAGCCTATGGTACTGTGAATTTTGAATACCATTTCTTAATTTCCTTTGGGTTGAAATAGACAAGAATCGTAGAGACCATGCAAATCGTGAATTTTGTAGTAAGCTTAGTTAATTATCATTAGGCCGAAACAGACAACAATAAACAAAAATCGTTGATTATATCCCATGAAAATATCAAATTTTGAAGTATGTGTTACTTAGTCGAAATAAATAAATACAGAAAAAATAGTGGGTTATAGCTCATGAAAATCATGAATTTTGTAGTGTAGAATAAATTTCCATTCATTAAAAAATTGACAAAAATTGTAGATTATGGGCAATGAAAATTATGGATTTTGATTTATACATGGGTTATAGCTCATGAAAATTATAAATTTTGATGTACAATAAATTAGTTTTCATTCAAAATGAACTAAAACTGACCAAAATCGTGGAGTAAAGACCGTGTAAATCACGAATTTTGATTTATAAACAATTTGCATTCATTCAAAAAGAACCAAAATTGACAAAAATGTGGGCATAGCTCATGATAAACGTGAATTTTGATGTGCACATAACAAATTTGTATTCGTCCGAAACAAACAAAAATTGAAAATCATGGATTAGGGCTCTTGAAAATTACTAATTTTGATGTACATATGATAAATTTGCATTCATTTAAAATGATAAAAATTAACAAGAATCATAGGTAGGTCATGAAAATCATGAATTTTGATGTACAAAATAAATTTGCTTATGTTTGAAATGAACAATAATTGCCAAAAAATCATGGATTGTAGCTTATGAAAATCATGAATTTTAATGTACACATAATAAATTTGCATTATCCGAAACAAATAAAAATTGACAAAGGTCGTGGGTTATAACTCATAAAAAATACAAATTTTAATGTATAGGCAATTAATATATTTATTCAAAACAAACCAATATCGAAAAAAATTATGAGTTATATCTCATGAAAATTGTGAATTTTGATAAACATAATAAATTTGCATTCATTCCAAATGAACAGAACTTGACAAAAATCGTGCATCATGACACTTAAAAAATGCGAATTTTGATGGATAGATCATTAATTTACATTCGTTTAAAACAAACTAAACTTGATAAAAACGTGGATTAAAGTCCATGAAAATTATAAATTTTAATATACACATAATAAATTTACAGTCATTCGAAATAAACAAAAATGTAACAAATCATGGTATATAGCTCATGAAAATTTTTAATTTTGATGTACACGTAGTAAATTTGCATTTGTTTAAACGAACAAAAATTGATAGAAATCTTGGGTTGCCAATGAAAATCACAAATTTTTTTAAATAGACAGTTAATTTACATTTGTTTAAAAGAAACTAAAGCTGACAACAATCCTAGGTTATAGTTCAAAATCGCAAAATTTGATGTAGACAATAAATTTGCATACTTTTAAAAAAAAGCAAAACTGAAAAATTTGTGTGGTGAAGCCCATGAAAATGCAAATTTGATGTATAGATAATTAATTTAGATCCATTGAAGACAAACCAAAATTGAAAAACATCGTAGATTATATCTCATGAAAATTGTGAATTTTGATAAACATAATAAATTTGCATTTGTTCGAAATGAAGAAAAATTGACAAAAATATTTGGTTATAGTCCATAAAAATTGCGAAATTTAACATATAATAGTTAATTTACATTTATTTAAAAAAATTAAAATTGACAAAAATTGTTATAGCTCATGAAAATCACAAATTTTATGTATACGTAATAAATTTATAGTCATTCAAAATGCTATAACAAAGCATGAGTTATAGCTCATAAAAATTGTAAAATTTGATGTACATATAATAAATTTGTATTTTTTCAACACGAACAAAAATTGATAAAAATCGTGAGTTATACCTCATTAAAATCTTAAATTTTAATGTACACATACACATAATAAATTTATAGTCATTTGAAGTGACCAGAAATTGTAACAAATCATTGATTATAGTTCATGAAAAATTGTGAATTTTGTAGTGCACTAATAAATTTTCATTCATTCGAGGCAAACAAAAATTGACAAAAAACCATGTGTTATAACCAATGAAAATTGTGATTTCTTATGTATAAACAATTAATTTACATTCGTTTAGAACAACCATAATTGACAGAAGTTATAGGTTATTGCCCAAGAAAATCACAAAATTTAAGGTGTATGTAATAAATTTACAGTCGTTTGAAATGAACAAAAATTGTAACAAATCGTGGTTTATAGCTTATGAAAATCGTGAATTTTGATGTACACTAGATTTTATTCGTTCAAAACGAAAAAATTTAAAAAATTGTGAGTTTATATAGCTCATAAAAATTGTGAATTTTGACAAACATGATAAATTTGCATTCATGCCTAGTGAATAAAAATCGTCAAAATTGTTGATTATATAGCCTATGAAAATTATAAATCTTGATGTAGAAACAATTAATTGATATTTGTTTTAAAGAAACTAAATTTACAAAAATCATGGATTATATATTGAAATTACAAATTTTGATGTACATGTAGTAAAATTTGTGGTCATTCGAAACAAACAAAAACTATAACAAATTATGGGTTATAGCTCATGAAAATCATGAATTTTGATGTATACATAATAAATTTATGTTCATTTGAAACAAACAAAAATTGTCAGAAATAATGATTTATACCTCATGAAATTCACAAATTTTAATGTACACTTGTAAATTTGCATTTGTTTGAAAACAAACCAAATTTGAAAAAATCTTGGGCTATAGGTCACAAATTTTAATGCATACATAATAAATTTGCATTTGTTTGAAACAAATAAAAATTGATAAAAATCATGTGTTATGGCCAATAAAAGTCATGTGTTATGGCCAATAAAAATCATGAATATTAATGTATAGATAATTAATTTACATTTGTTCTAAGCAATACAAAATTAACAAAAATCATGGATTATAGCTCATGAAAATTACAAATTTTAATGTATACGTATTAAATTTGCAGTCATTAGAAGCAAACAAAAATTGTAACAAATCATAGGTTATTGCCCATGAAAGTTGTGAATTTTGATGTACATAATAAATTTATATTTGTTCGAAAAGAACAAAAATCGATAAACTCGTGCGATATACCTCAGAAAATCACAAATTTTAATGTGTACATAATAAATCTGCATTTGTGCAAAATGAACTAAAATTTAAAAAAATTGTGAGTTATAGTTCATTAAAATTCGTGAATTTTTGAGTACACAATAAATTTACATTTGTTCGTAATGTGGAAAAATCGTGGGTCATAGCTAATGAAAATCATAAATTTTAATATATAGACAATCAATTTATATTCGTTCAAGACAAACAAGACTTGACAAAAATAGGTTATATGCATTGAAAATCGCGAATTTTGATGTGTAAACAGTTAATTTACATTTGTTTAAAACGAACAAAATTGACAAAACACGAGTTATGCTCATGAGAAACACAAATTTTAATGTGCATGTAATAAATTTGTAGTCATTCGAAGCAAATAAAAACTGTAACAATTTGTGAGCTATACTTCATGAAATTTTTTGAACTACGTGCCATTCAATTAACATTAATAAAAACTATAAACAATCATGGTTTATTGCTCTTGAAATTGAGAATTTGAACCATGCTTGCTTAAATGTCGTTGGGTTGAAATGGACAAAAACTGTTAGTTATAGGCTATAAGTCACAAATTTGGTATATGCATACTTTATTCCTGTTAGGTTGAAACAAATGGAAACAATAAATAATCATGAGATATATAGTCCATGATAATAAGAGTATTGAAATACACATACTTTTTCGCCATTGGATTGCAACAGAAAATAGCGATCATAAATTATTAGTTATAGCTCTTGAAATATGAGGTTCACAAAAATCTCAAATTTAATTATTATTAGGTCACAATAGATAAAAATGAAAAAAAAATCATGAATTATAGAGTATGTAATTCAAGAAGTTTGTAATGCATATACTTTATCACTATTGTATCGTAATGGAACAAAATCGTGGATTGTAGCCCATTAAACTACAAAATTTTTATTTTATGTACTTAATAGCAAGTTTTGAACTACATGCGTTTAATTGAAGTGTATGAAAATGAAAAAGATTGTGGGTTATAACCCATAAAAATTTAAAATTTTGATTGCGCGTGCTTAACGGCCATTAGATTAAAATAGACAAAAACAGACAACAATTATGGGTTATAGACTATAAAATCGCAAATTTTAATGTACATATACTTAGTTCCATAGGGTTGAAATGAAGAATATGAGACCAAAGTAGTGAGTAATAGCTCATGAAAACCTAGAATTTTAAATTACGCAAAGTTTATTGTCCTCTAGTGAAAAAGGATAGTAGCAGACGAAAATCATGTGTTATAGCCCGTGATATTGTGAATGTTGCATATCATTTTCTTAATTTCCTTTGGGTTAAAACAGATAAAAATCGTGGAGCCCATGGAAATCACGAATTTTGTAGTAAACTTAGTTAATTATCATTAGGCCAAAATAAACAAAAATAAACAAAAATTATTGGTTACATCCCATGAAAATCGCAAAATTTGAATTATGCGTTATTTAATTTAAATAAATAAATTTAGAAGAAAATCGTGGGTTATAGCTTATGAAATCATGAATTTTGTAGTACGCAATAAATTTCCATTCATTCCAAACAATAAAAAATTGACAAATTGTGGATTATGACCACTGAAAATTACAGATTTTGATTTATAGACAGTTTACATTCGTTCAAAACTGTTAAAAATTGACAACAATTATAGGTTTGGCTTATGAAAATATCAAATTTTGACGTACACAATAAATTTGTATTCATTCAAAACGAATCAAAGTGACTAAAATCGTGGATTAAAGATCATGGAAATCATGATTTTTGGTGTATGCCAATTAATTTACATTCGTTGAAAATGAACTAAAATTAAGTGGGTTATAGGTCATGAAAAACGCGAGTTTTGATGCGTACATAAAAAGCTTACATTCGTTTGAAACAAACAAAAATTGACAATTGTAGATTATGACTTAAGAAAATTGCGAATTTTGATGTACATAGAATAAGTTTGCATTAGTTTAAAACGAAAAATGCACAAAAATCGTGGGTAGCTCATGAAAATTATGTATTCTGTTTAACACATAATAAATTTGCTAATGTTCAAAATGAATAATAATTGCCAAAAAATCGTGAATTGTAGCTTATGAAAATCGTGAACTTTGATGTACACATAATAAATTTGCATTCTGTCGAAACAAATAAAAATTGACAAAAATTGTGGGTTACAGCTCATAAAAATTGTGAAATTTGATCTATAGGCAATTATTGTATATTTTATTCAATACAAACCAATATTTAAAAATTTGTGGGTTATATCTCATGAAAATCATGAATTTTGATAAATATAATAAATTCGCATTCGTTCCAAATGAATAGAAATTAACAAAACTCATGCGTCGTGACACTTGAAAAACACGAATTTTGATGTATAGACCATTAATTTACTTTCGTTTAAAGCAAACTAAAATCGATAAAAAAAATCATGGATTATAGTTCATTAAAATCACAAATTTTAATGTACACATAATAAATTTGTAGCCATTAGTGTAACAAATCGTGGTACATAGCTCATGAAAATTTTGAATTTTGATTGAACTAGTAAATTTGCATTTGTTCAAACGAACAAAAAATAATAGAAATCTTAGCCAAGGCTTCTTGAAGGAGCTGAGCCATCTACTCAGTAGTGATCATGAATGCTTCTCGAGTCCGTCCCGCACTAGACACCGTATTATCAGAAGCGATTGCAGAATTTGCATCTGATGCTTCATCATCTGAGGAATGCCCTATCTGAATTCTCTGATAATCCCTTAGTCTGATGGTTCCGAACCGTAGCCGAGTTATGAGCTGGGATACCTCCGGGAAAGGTTCAGGACTAAAGTGTCGTGTAGACTTTCCCTTATTTACCATGTTATAGCCAATGAAAAACACGAATTTTTATGTATAGGCAATTAATTTACATTCATTTAAAAGAAACTATATTTGACAAAAATCTTAGGTTATAGCTCATTAAAATTGTAAACAATTAATTTAGATCATTCAAAACGAAACAAAATTGGAAAACATCATGGATTATATCTCATGAAAATTGTGAATTTGACAAATATAATGAATTTGCATTCGTTCCAAACAAACAATAATTTACAAAAACTAGTGGTTATAGTCCATGAAAGTTGTGAATTTTGATGTATAAATAGTTAATTTAAATTTGTTTTAAAGAACCAGAATTGACAAATCCTTATTTACAAGTCATGAAAATCGCAAATTTTATGTACACGTAACAAATATGCATTCATTCAAAACAATCAAAATATGATAAAAATCGTGAGTTATGCCTCATGGAAATCATAAATTTTAATGTACACATAATAAATTTACAGTAATTTGAAATGATAAAAATTTGTAACAAATCGTGGGTTGTAGCACATTAAAATCCTAAATTTTGGAGTACACAATAAATTTTCATTCATTTCAAGTGAACAAAATTTGTGGGGTATAACCAATGAAAATTATGATTTCTTATGTATGGACAATTTATTTAAATTTGTTGAAAATATATACGATTGACGAAAATTATAGGTTATAGCCTAAGAAAATCACAAACTTTAAGATATATGTAATAAATTTACAGTTGTTCGAGATGAGCAAAAATTGTAATAAATTATGGTCTATGGCTTATAAACATCGTGAATTTTGATGCACACAATAAATTTGTATTTGTTTAAAAGGAAAAATTTTACAAAAATCGTGGGTTATAGCTCATAAAATTATCAATTTTGATAAACATAATAACTTTGCATTTGTTCTAATGAATAAAAATTGACAAAAAATTATTGGTTATGGCCAATGGAAATTGTAAATCTTTATTAAAAAATAGTTAATTTATATTTATTTAAGCGAAATTAAAACAAACAAAAATTGTGGGTTATATCTCATGAAAATCGCAAAATTTAATGTACATATAATAAAATTTACAGTCATTCGAAACAATCAAAATAGTAACAAATTGTGGGTTATAGCTTATGAAAATTATGAATTTTGATGCACACATAATAGATTAGCATTCATTTGAGACCAACAAAAGTTGTCAAGAGTAATGGTTTATACCTTATGAAAATCACAAATTTTAATATAAACTTATAGTTTGCATTCATTCAAAACAAATAAAAATTAATAAAAATCGTGGGTTATAGCCAATGTAAATCGCAAATATTAATGTATAGATAATTAATTTACATTTGTTCAAAAAAATCTAAAATTGATAAAAATCGGGGATTGTAGCTCATGAAAATTGAACAAAATAAATTTCAATCATTCAAAAGAAACAAAAACTATAACTAATTATGAATTATATCTCATGAAAATTGTGGAGTTTGATGTACACAATAAATTTGCAATTGTTCAAAACAAACAAAAATTGACAAAAATCGTACGATATCTTATTAAATCACAGATTTTAATGTACACATAATAAATCTACATGTGTGCAAAATGAATCAAAATTGAAAAAATTGTGAGTTATAGGTCATAAAAATCGTGAATTTTGTTGTACACAATAAATTGACGTTCTTTTAAGCCGATTAAAAATTGACGAAATTCATTGGTTATAGCTAATGAAAATCGTGAGTTTCAAAGACTGCTAATTTACATCCGTTTAAAATAAACAAAAATTAACAAAAATGGGTTATATGCGATGAATATCACGAATTTTGATGTATAGAGTTAATTTACATTTGTTTAAAAGGAACCAAATTGACGGAACACATGAGTCTCATGAAAAACACAAATTTTTTAATGTACAAATAATAAATTTGCAGTCATTCGAAACAAATAAAACTGTAGCAAATTGTGAGTTATACTTTATGAAAATTCTGAATTTTGATGTATACATAATAAATTTGCATTCATTCGAAACGAACAAAAATTGACAAAACTTATGGGATATAGCTCACAAAAATCGTGAATTATGATATATATACAATTAATTTATATTTTCAGAATGAATCAAAATTGAAAAAGATAGTGTACGTAATAAATTTTAAGTGTACGTGAATTTTGATGTATACATAATAAATTCGCCTTCATTCCAAATGAAAAAATGACAAAAATTGAGGGTTATATAGCCCATTAAATTCGCAAAATTTGAGGCACATACAATTAAATTACATTCGTTTAAAACTAACTAAAATTAACAAAAAAAGGGGATTATTGCTATTGAAAATCATAAATTTTAATGTATACATAATAAATTTACGGTCATTCGAATGAACAAAAACTATAATAAAATGTGGGTTATAACTCATGAAAATCATAAATTTTGATGTACACAATAAATTTCCATTCGTTTGTAATGAATAAAAATTAACAAAAATTATGGGTTATAGGCTATAAAAATGGCAAATTTTGATATCTATACAAATTGTTTATATTTGTTTAAAGCAAACCAAGATTGACAAAAATAATGGACTATAGCTCATAAAGATCGCAAATTTTACTTTACACAAATTTGCAATAATTCGAATGGGATAAAAACTTTAGCAAACCATAGGTTATAATTCATGAAAATTCGGTGTATATATTAAATTTGCATTTGCTCAAAACGATAAAAATCGTGAGTTATAGTTCATAAAAATTACGTATTTTGATGTATAGATAATTAATTTATATTTGTTCATGACAAATCTAAATTGAAAAAAATCATGAGTTATAGCTAAGAAAATCGTGAATTTTGATAAACGTAATAACTTTGCGTTCATTTTAAACAAATAAAACCTTATAAAAGTCGTGGGTTATTGCCTATGAAAATCACAAATTTTGATGTATAGATAATTAATTTACATTCGTCTAACATAAATCAAAGTTGATAAAAATCATGCGTTATAGCTCATGAAAATTGCAAATTTAATGTACACAATAAATTTATAGTCATTCGAAACAAATAAAAAATTATAATAAATCGCTGGTTATAGTTCATGAAAATCGTGAATTTTAGTGTACATAATAAATTTACATTCTCTTGTACTAAACAAAAATTGAAAAAAAACTGAATGTGTTATATTTACACGGACATTCAATTATAGTAACAAACAAAAACTGAATATGTTGTATTTACACCAAACAAAAATTGACAAAAATTGTAATACATACGTAATAAATGCACAATCGTTGAAACAAACAAAAATTGTAACAAATCCTAGGTTATAGCTCATGAAAATCGACTATTTTGAAGTACACATAATAAATTTGCATTCGTTCGAAGCAAATGTGTTATATTTAATGAAAATTATGAATTTTAATTTATAAATAATTTACATTCATTCAAAATTGAAAAAAATCGTGGGTTATAGCTAATGAAAAACACAAATTTAAATATACACAATAAATTTAAATTCGTTCAAAACGAACCAAAACTGACTGCAATCATAGGTTAAAAAGCCCATGAAATTGTGAATTTCATTATATAGACAATTAAAATTTGTTTAAAACAAACCAAAATTGATAAAACTGTGGGATTTTTGGCCATTTTTAATCGTTTCTATCCCATGAAAGATAATTTTGCGGAGACCAAAATTTATGATTTCATGAGCTATAACTTACGATTTTATCATTTTTAGTTACTTCTGCCTATTAGCAAATAATATTCCCGAGACCAAAATTGACAATTTCATGAGTTGTATAACCCATGATTTTTGTCCATTTTATTCATTTCGTCTCGTTGACATAATTTTGGGGAGTCCAAACTTCATGTTTCATGAATTATAATCCATAATTTTTGGCCGTATTATTCATTTCTATCATTGACAAATAATTTTGCAGAGTCTGAAATTCACTATTACAGGAGAGCTATATTTCACGATATTGGCCATTTTTAGCCATTACGACTCATTAGAAAATAATTTCATAGAGGCCAAAAATCGCGATTTCATGAGCTATAGCACATTATTTTTGATCATTTTTATTCGTTTCATCTCATTAGTAAATATTTTTATAGAGTTTAATATTTACTATTTAATAAGCCATAACCCATGACTTTTAGCTATTTTTTATTTTGACTCATTGCAAATAATGTCGTGGAGTCTAAAATTTGCCATCACATAAGCTATAATCTATGATTATTAGCTATAACCATCTCATGAGCTATATAACCTATTGTTAAATAACTTTATAGAGTCCAAAATTCATGATTTCATGATCTAGAACAAATGGTTTTATGTTATTTTTAGTCTTTGCACTCCATTGGCAAAAAACCTTCGTGATGTACAAAATTCATAATTTCATGAGCAATACGCTTATAACCCATGATTTTAGACAATTTTTATTTGATTAGAACTAGTAGTAAATAATTTCATAGTCTTGAATTCACGAATTCATGAACTATATTCCATGATTTTTAGACATTTTTAGTCATTTTGACAAATTGACAAATAAGCTGTGGAGTCCAAAATTTATGATTTCATGAGCTATAACGCATTATTTTTGGCTATTTTTATTTGATTAGACCCATTGGCAAATAATTTTACAGTATTAAAAATTCACGATTTCACGAGCTATATTCACGATTTTTGGCCTTTTTTAGTGGTTTTGACTCGTGCAAATAATTTTGTGGAGTCCAAAGTTCAAGATTTCATTAGATATAACCCATAATTTTTTGACATTTTTAGTATTTTCTTCCTATTGGCAAATAATTATGCGGAATCCAAAATTGACGATTTCATGAAAAATAATTTGTGCAATCCAATAGTCACGATTTCATAATCTATAATGCTCAATTTTATCATTTTTATTTGTTTCAACCCATTGGTAAATAAATTGCGAAGTCCAAAATTAATTTGATTTTTGATCGTGTTTAGTCATTTCTACTTGTTGAAAATAATTTCGTGGAGTCCAAAATTCACGTTTTATTGAGCTATGACCCACGATATTTGGCTATTTTTAGTCATTTTGACCAATTGACATAATTTCGCAGAGTCCAAAATTCATGATTTTATGAGTTATATTCAACAATTTTTGGTAATTTTATTTGATTGACTTGTGCTAAATAATTTCACTAAAGCCAAAATTCACGATTTCACAAGACATATTTCACGATTTTTGTTTATTTTTAGTTGTTTCTACTTATTGGCAAAAATTTTTATGGTGTTAAAATATTCACGAATTCATGAGCTATAACTCACAATTTTTGGGCAGTTTAGTCGTGTATAACCATTGGCAAATAATTTAGCAAAGTACAAAATTAGATTTTATGAGTCATATTTCACGATTTTGTCCTTTTTGGTCGTTTCCATCTGTTATCAAATAATTTCATGGAGTCTAAAATTCACGATTTATTGAGTTATAACATATGATTTTTGACCTTTTTCATTTTATTACATTGCTAAATAAATTCATAGAGTCCAAATATCCGTCATTCCATGAGTACCCATGATTTTGTCCATTCTCATTTGTTACGATCCAAAGGAAAAAATTTAACACAGTTAAAAATTCACATTTTTATTTGCTATAGTTGACTATTTTTAACCATTTTATTCATTTTGACCTATTGACAAATATTTTACAGAGTTCAAATTCATGATTTCGTGATATCTAACCCATTATTTTAGGTCGTTTTAAGTAATTTTGACTTATTAACAAATAATTTTGCGGAATCCTAAAATTTATACTTTAATGAGCTATAACCTACGTTTTTTGCCATTTTAGTAGTTTTGACCTATTAATAAATTATTTCATGGAGTCCAATTTTCACGATTTTATGAGCATTAAACCATAATTTTTGGCCATTTTAGTTGCTTCTACCCATTGGCAAGTAATTTCTTGGAATCTAAAATTCATGATTTAATGAGTTACGACCATTAACAAATAATTTCGTGGAGTCCAAAATTCATGATTTCATGAGTTATCACCCACGATCTTTTGGCTATTTCAGTCGTTTCTACCGATTGACAAATAATTTTGCGAAGTCTGAAATTCACGATTTCATGAGTTGTATTTCAAGATTTTTTGGCCATTTTTATTTGTTTCATCCCATTGGCAAATAATTTGTAGGCGTATAAAATTCATTATTTCATGAGCTGTAACTCACAAATTTTTTGCCATTTTAATTATTTTTTACCCATCGGTAAATAATTTGGTAGAATCAGAAATTCACGATTTCGTGAACTACAGCCCACGATTTTTTTATCATATTTAGTTGATTCGACTTTGTAGGCGTCAAAAAATACTGAAAGATATCCAAATACAGCTCAAGAGGAAATCATCCATAAAAGGCCAGAAGCAGTCACAAGTTTGGATGTCTCGCATGCGAGACAGTCTTTTACTGTCTCGGCCAAGGCGAGACAGCAGGTCTCTGTACTCGCAGGCGAGCAGTCTTTACGTCCGCCAGCGAACGCAATTTTACTGTCTCGCCAGGCGAGACGAGCATTCTGCTGTTTGCGAAGATCTCGTCTCGAGATATTTCTCTGTTCGACGACAACATTTTCTCTGTCTCGCCCATGAGACGTTCTTTCAAAGAATTAGAAACCACTTTATAACGCCGACACGTGGCACCACTGTTTCAAATGAACGTGTGGGGAAATCGTCGTGGCGACGAGACATCACGTTGATAACTGTCCAGAATAACGGAGCTTTAAACGTGGGATACAGTTACAGCGAGAAACTGCTCAAGAATATTGCGTTTTCCAAGACAGTATTTACATTGCTCCGTGTGCCGCAGAACAGCAAATTTACTGTCTCGCTGGAGCTGAGACAGCGAACACTGTCTCGGCCAGGATGACAGGGCAAACACTGTCTCTGCCCGCGCGAGACAGCAAATGCCTGCTCTCGCGCCAGCACTGTTCATCAACGGGCTCATAAATACCCCTGAGGCATGATTTTTTTGAAGTGGCTGATCATTTGCGACATTTTCAGAGCAGGAGAACAGAGTTCCTTGACGCTATCCGCGCCACTCCTTGATATTCAGGCTTTGACTTCGATTTCCAAGAAGAACGACTATCTCTTCGATAAGATATATCGTTTCAATTTCTCACTTCGATAACGAATGTCAGTAATCATAAACCCTCAACGATTACAATCTAGGAATCTGATGATTTAGGCGCGCTTCCACGCAGTCAAAGCGCTGCGGCGGGGTGGCGGCTGATTACGGCACAGCACAAGATCCTACGCAAGCAGCCGAGCAAACAACGATCCTGCGTTCTGTTCTCTAAAAAGTTGTAATTTTTATTTTGTTGCTGTAAAAAAAAGTCTTATAAAAAGACTAGTCTTTTGAATTGTTGTAATCACCGAAGATATAATGGAATTCCATTACAAAACCAACTTTTGACGAAACAAACTGAGGCGCACCACAGTGGGAGCAACCGGTCCGCTGCCGAACCGGGCTGCGTGTTGCCCAAGCAATCAAGATTCCAGCTTGAATCCATATGGTCGAATAAGCGAATTCGACCAAACAAGTTGCAGGAAATATCTCTCCATCATTCCTCTCCAAGATCTTCATGTCTCGTAAGTACAAGAGGATCTCACCATGAAGAGACTTACATCCAAAGAAGGCACAAAATGAAGACTCTCGCCTGATTGTTGCTGAGGATTTTACTCGCAACATCTCTGCTCATAATGGCTCTTCTCCAAGTAAGGAGTCATTAAATCAAAGCCCGGCGGCATTGACGAAAAGAGCTCGTCAGAGGCGACGCCAACGCCGCGCTCGTCAATTGGCTAAGCCTTGGAACAAACCGACGGAGTTCGTTATCATGCGGACTTAGAGTCAAGGAGGCATCGAGTGATTCAGTTGTCTCAACGACCAATCATTCATGTCTCTGCTAAACTCACGACGGAGGAATGGACTATTGTCAAAAGGACTCGTTTGACCCTCAAAGAACGTATACAAAAACGTCGTGCAAACGCTGCTCATGCCCGTGCTCTCTTACAACAAAGACGAGAAAGGAAGAAGGAAACGGTGGCCAAAGAACCACCGAAACTCCGCCAAGTTTGGATTCCAAAGTCTGGACTTATGCAAAATCAGCATTCGGAGCCCGTTAAGACTCCATACCCGCAAGGGGGTGGTTTTAAACGTGCGACTCCCGATATAACCTTGGATCACTCAAAGATAAAAATAAATTGTCCTGAGAATGCCAACAAGGTTTTACACCCCCAGAAGAAGACGCATTCACCAAATGATATCGTCATACCTGGGAGGTCATGCCAACAGACGATACGATTTTTTGGCAATCATACCGATGAATCGTATTATCAAGTTGGGATTGTGAATAATTTTCGAAAGAGAGTTATTCGAGAAATAAACTCTCATTGTTCCTGTGCGCGACTCGTTAAAGCAACATTATCAGAATGTGACTGTTTCAAACGAGAAGCCATCCCACGAAAAGTCTCTGTATCGTCGAAGCCTAAGCCGAGACATTTCCGTAAAAAAAAATCAGCTGCCCAAGATGATGAATTCTCTGAAATCACCATCAACGTGGCTGATAAAAGAAAGTCTAAGCGGCATTCAAGTGACTCAAGTCCCGACTTTTCCCCGAGAGGAATAGTCAATCCAAGAATTGCTCAAAGGATGTCTCGACTCCAATTAGGAGCTATTAGACGCAGAGATTACAAAAGAATGCAAGAAGGAATGTCCTCGGAGGATGAATTCTCGGACACTTGTTCTGCAATCGCTTCTGATGATACAATGTCTAGCACGGGACAAACCAGAGAGGTACTCATGATCACCTCTGATCAATTCACTCAAATACTTCAGGAAGCTCTAGCCAAACAACGTGAAGAAATTAGAGCTGAAGTGAAGACAGAAATGAAGTTGGCTATCCAACAAATGAGAGAACTGTTAACTCAACAGCCTCAACCTCCTGAGTCCAATCAGCGATTTGAATCCAGCCACCACACTCGGAATGTTGTAGATGACAGTGATCCAGAGGTGGATGAAGTCATTATGGCTGATACACCTCCCAATGGCAATAACGCTGGGGGTGGTTTAACGGATCCTCCCAATAACGATATTGGGGGTGGTTCAATAGCACCTCTCACTGGGGGTGGTCCAATTATCTTTACTCGACATCATTCAGAAAGAAATGAAGACGATGACGGGAAAATGCAAAAACTTGAAGACAAAATCAATGCTTTGATGACGGCTCAAGAAGTTAAGAAGACGGGTATTCCATGTCCTTATCCGAGGGAATGGGATTCAATACCATACCCGACCAAATTCAATCTGATTAACTTCACACCGTTTGAAGGGAAGAGTTCGCCGATTCAACACTTGATTTATTTCAAGTCTCATTTGGGCATAATCTCTCAAGGCAATGAATTGCAGAGATCCTGTTACAGAGGAGTTCATCCTGCAAACATGCCACAATAATCTCTCAATCGATGTCCTGGAAATCCTGGGGGTCGTACCATCCAAAACTTGGAAAGATTTAAAAATGCACGGTGAACAAGCTGAACATTTTCTTAAAAGGAAGAAAGTTGAGAGAAGTCAACCGACGACATCCGCAATTTCTGTGGACGCAACTCTCGATCCGAGGTTCCAAAAGGAGTATTCTTTCGAAGATGATGAAGCTCCAGCCATATTGGAATACCTCCTCGCCAATGATAAAATCGAGCTACCGCCTATTAAAGATCAGGATGGTGCTAAGATGATTACAGATCCAAACTACTGTGCATACCACAGAAGGGTTCTTCATCCCACCGAGATTTGCTTTGGACTCAAAAACAAGATCCAAACCCTAATTGACTCCGGCGTCATAACGACGAAAGAAGTCGAGTAAAGGCAACCAAAACTCCAGTGGGTGCACGAGTATAAACTGTTTCCCCACACTCCAAAGAGTATATGAGTATAAACTACTTCTCGATTATCCAACTGAGTATAATGTTAAACCCGGTTTCGCAAAGGAAGCTGGGGGTGGATGATTCATATAACGGGAAGTTCCTGGAGAATCTTATATTCTTAAGGATAACCCGAACATGCGAATGAGAATAACGTACTCCTCGTTACACCCAGTTTTGCAAAGAAAGCTGGGGGTAGATAATTCATTTAACGGGAAGTTCCTGGAAGAATGTTAAACGTAATATTCTTAGGGATAACCCCGATCATTATGAACAAAGTGATAACCACTAAACTCCTACTATGACTTCTGAATACTCTTTTGCTGAGATGAGATTCGATCACCTCTTTAGATCAATCTTCCCTCACAAAATTCCATTTTGGTCAAACCTTTAAACAGTTAGGACCAAAGCTAAAATCCCCTCTTGATTCGTTCCATGAACGAGAGGTCCACAAATTGAACGATCAAACCTTTAAACAGTTAGGATCGTCTCAAATTCCCATCTTGGTCAAACCTTTAAACAGTTAGGACCAAAGCCAAAATCCCCTCTCGATTCGTTCCATGAACGAGAGGTCCACAAATTGAACGATCAAACCTTTAAACAGTTAGGATCGTCTCAAATTCCCATCTTGGTCAAACCTTTAAACAGTTAGGACCAAAGCCAAAATCCCCTCTCGATTCGTTCCATGAACGAGAGGTCCACAAATTGAACGATCAAACCTTTAAACAGTTAGGATCGTCTCAAATTCCCATCTTGGTCAAACCTTTAAACAGTTAGGACCAAAGCCAAAATCCCCTCTCGATTCGTTCCATGAACGAGAGGTCCACAAATTGAACGATCAAACCTTTAAACAGTTAGGATCGTCTCAAATCCCCATTTTGGTCAAACCTTTAAACAGTTAGGACCAAAGCCAAATTTCCCTCTCGATTTATTCCATGAACGAGAGGTCCACAAATTGAACGATCAAACCTTTAAACAGTTAGGATCGTCTAAAACTCCCACTTGGTCAAACCTTACTACAGTTAGGACCACAGTCAAAACCTCCTTTTGATTCATTTAACGAACAAAAGATCCCCTTTTGAGTTGAATAGTCAAAACTTATGACAGTTAGGATTATTCAAACCAATCTAGATTCTCTAAGTGGAGATCCCACTTTGAGTTTCTTTACTCCAGGAGATAGAATATAAAATTCTTCCTCTCCGATTTCGGGTTTATCTCTACCAACAAACAAGAGACAAGGAGACAGAATATAAAATTCTTTCTCTCCATCATCTAGGGTTTATCTCTACCAATAAAAAAGAGACCTGAATACTCCAAATAGGTATAAGAGTCTAAACTGTTTCCCTATCCTCAACAGGAAGTTTCTGGAGAATATCAGTTAAAATATTCTTGAGAATAACCTGACTACCCCTAAACGGGTATATGCAGTATCAACTTGACGACAAGAGCTGATTTCACAAGTACAAGTTCCAGCTTTAATTCAAAATCTCTACAATGGACAAGCGATAAACGCGATGCCGGAAGAATCTTAACTATTCTACAAAGCACTGAATAGATTGAGAGACAAAGAGATCAAAAGTTGAAGCCACCTACGGGTTCCTCTACACGATCTACTCAACCAAGCATTGAAAGGATCGTAAGTAAGATCTATCTTATCCAAAGCATCCCAGAACTCCTCTATAAAAGATTGAGTCTGGAATACTTTGGAGGGGGTATCTGTAGGCGTCAAAAAATGCTGAAAGATATCCAAATACAGCTCAAGAGGAAATCATCCAAAAAGGCAGAAAAAACACAAGTCTTGACTGTCTCGCCGTGCGAGACAGACTTGACTGTCTCGCCGTGCGAGATAGTCTTTACTGTCTCGCAGGGCGAGACAGACTTTTACTGTCTCGCCCAAGACAGCGAACACTGTCTCGCCCGCCGAGACAGCAAATGCTGTCTCGCGAGCACTGTTCATCAACGGGCTATAAATACCCCGAGGTGATTTCTTTGAAGGGGGCTGATCATTTGGAGCATTTTCAGAGCAGAGAGAGCAGAGTTCCTGAGCTTCCGGCCACTCCTTGATATTCAGGCTTTGACTTGATTTCAAGAAGAAC
Organism: Asparagus officinalis; assembly: GCF_001876935.1. Taxonomy (NCBI): domain Eukaryota; kingdom Viridiplantae; phylum Streptophyta; class Magnoliopsida; order Asparagales; family Asparagaceae; genus Asparagus; species Asparagus officinalis. The sequence continues at coordinate 1,783,070 of NC_033803.1, forward strand.
GACTATCTTACTTCGATAAGATATCGTTTCAATTTCTCACTTCGATAAACGAAGTCAGAATCATAAACCCCTCACGATTCAATCAGAATCTGTGATTTGGCGGTCCACGAGTCAAAGCGCTCCCGGCACAGGCAAAGATCCTACGCAAGCAGCGATCCAAACAACGATCCTGCGTTTGTTTCTAAAAAGTTGTAATTTTTATTTTGTTGTGTAAAAGAAGTCTTATAAAAAGACTATTTCTTTTGAATTTGTTGTAATCGACCGAAGATATAATGAATTCCATGACAAAACCAACTTTTGACGAAAACAGACTTATTGGCAAATAATTTAGTAGAGTTCAAAAATCACGATTTCATGAGCTATATTCCATGATCTTTAATCATTTTGTTGTTTTAACCCATTGACAAATAATTTGCGGAGTCTAAAGTTCACGATTTCATGAGCTATAATGCATGATGTTTTGGCCATTTTTATTTTATTCTACCTATTGGTGGATAATTTCATGTTGTCCAAAATTCTCAATTTCCTGAGCTATAACTCATGATATTTGATCATTTTTAGTCGTTTCGATCCATTGACAAGTAATTTTATAGAATACAAAATTCATAATTTCATGAGTCATTCAATGATTATTGACGATTTTTAATCGATTCGGCTCCTTAGCAAATAATTTCGTGGGGGTTCAAAATTCAAGATTTCATAAGCTAGATTTCATGACATTGGCCATTTTTAGTCACTACGATCCATTAGCAGATAATTTGCGGAGACTCAAATTCACGATTTCTGAGCTATAATGCATAGTTTTGGCCATTTTTGACCGATTGACAAATAATATTGTAGACTAAAATTTTCGATATCCTAAGCTATAACCTATGATTTTTGATAATTTTTAGTCGTTTTAAGCCATTGACAAGTAATTGAGGAAAAAAAATTCCTGATTTTATGAGCTACATTGAACGATTATTGACTTTAATCGATATGACTCGTTAGCAAATATCTTCGTGGGGGTCAATAATTTATGATTTCATGAGCTATATTCAATGATTTTGGCCATTTTTTGTCATTTTGACCTATTAATAAATAATTTGCGGAGTTGAAAACTCATGATTTTATGAGTTATAACGTGTGATTTTTGTGCTATTTTTATTTATTTCGGCCCATTGGCAAATAATATCGTGGGGTCCAAAATTCACGATTTCATGAGTCATTTTTCGTGTGAGGCCAAAATTCAGAATTTCATGAGTTATAACCTATAAATTTTTTTATTTTGACTCATTTCTACCCATTGGCTAATAATTTTGTATAGTCTAAAATTCATGATTTTATGAGCTATATAACCCATGATTTTTGTTGCCATTTTTATTCGTTTCAACTTAATGACAAATAATTTCGTGGAGCTAAAAACTTATGATTTTATGAGCTAAAAACTCATGATTTTTGTTAATTTTTAGTTGTTCCTACTTATTGGCAAAAAAATTTGTGGAATTTAAATTTCACGATTTCATAACCAAAAACCAATAATTTTTGGGCAGTTTTAGTCGTTTAAGCCCAAATTTTGCGGAGTCCAAAATTCACGATTTCATGAGCTTTACACGTTTTTTTGGTTATTTTTAGTCATTCCGAGCTAATAACAAATAGTTTCACGGAGGTCAAAGTTCATATTTTCATGAGCTATAACCCACAAAATTTTGGCCACTTTAACCCATTGGCAAATAATTTCGTAAAGTTTAAAATTTACTATTTCATGAGTTATTGCTGATGATTTTTCCCCTTTTTTATTCGTATCAACCCAAAATCGTGAAGATTTCAAGGAGGCAAAAGTTCGCCATTCCATGAGCTATAATAATCCACGATTTTTTACCATTTTATTCATTTCGACCTATTGGCAAATAGTTTCGCGGAGTCCAAAATTCACGATTTTATATACTATAACGTATGATTTTTGGCTATTTTTAGTCATTACGACCTAATAATAATAATTTTACGGTGGCTTAAATTCATTATTTCATAAGCTATAACATAAAATATTTGCAATTTTTATTACTCGTTCCAACCTATTAGCAAATAAATTTTTTGATCATGAAATTCATCATTTCAAGAGCAATAACTCACAAATTTATGTTATTTTTATTTGCTTTGACTCATTAGCAAATAAATTAGCGGCGTCCCAAATGCACGAGTTCATGAGCTGTAATTTACGATTTTTTGCTATTTTTAATTATTGCGATGCAATTGTCAATAATTTTGCGGAGTCTAAAATTTATGATTTCATGAGCTATAATCCTTGATTTTTGATCAAATTTAGACGTTTCTACCAATTGGCAAATAATTTTGCGATTTCTTAAGCGATAACCACTGATTTTTTGTCATTTTTAGTCGTTTTGTCTCATTGACAAATAATTTTTCAGGACATTTTTATTCTTTTGGCTCCATTGACAAATAATTTTAAGGATTGTAAAATTCACGATTTTAAGAGCTGTAACCTACAAGTTTTGATCATTTGAGTCGTTTCTAACCGTTTGAAATAATTTCGTGGCAAAAAAATTGTGCAATATAGCTTATAAAATCATGGATTTTAAACGACTGAAAATGACCTAAACGATGGGTTATAGCTCAGGAAATCGTGAATTGGACTGCACAAAATTATTTGCTAATGAGTAGAAATGACTAAAAATGACCAAAGATCGTGGATTAAAAAGCTCACGAAATCGTGAATTTTAGATTTCACAAAATTATTTTTCAATGAGATAAAATAAATAAAAATGGCCAAAAATCATGCCTTATATCTCATGAAATCATGAATTTTGGACTCTTTGAAATTATTTGATAATGGATAAAAAAGACTAAATATGGCAAAAAATTGTGGAATATGGCTTATCGAATTGTGAATCTGGACTCTATGAAATTATTTGCTTATGGTTAGAAATGACGAAAATGGCCCAAAATAGTGGGTCATAACTCTTAAAATCTTGAATTTTGAACTCGACGAAAGCTTTTATCCATGAGTAGAAACGACTAAAAATTAACAAAAACATGAAATATAGCTCATGAAATCTTAAATTTTGAAGTATGTAAAATTATTTGTCAATGGTTAGTAACGACTAAAATTGCATGTAATCATGGATTATAGGTCATGAAATCCGGAATTTTTGGCTCCACAAAATTATTTGCTAATCGGTAGAAATAACTAAAAAATATTAAAAATCATGGCTATGGATAGTTTCGATCCATTGACAAATAATTTCACGAAGTCTGAAATTCATGATTGCAAGAGTTATAACCCATAATACTTTCCTGAAGTCGAAATTCATGATTTCATGAGATAAGCCACGACTTTTTGTTAATTTTTAGTTGTTTTGACCTGTTGGGTAATAATTTTGTGGAGTCTAAAATTCACGGTTTTCTTAGCTAATAATCCACGATTTTAGTAATTTTTAGTTATTTTGACCTATTGGCAAATAATTTTGATGAGTTTAAAATTCACGATTTCATAAGTTATAACACGATTTCTGGCCATTTTTAGTTGTTCCAATTCAATGACATAATTTCGCGAAGTCCAAAATTCACGATTTTATGAGCTTTAACCCACGTTTTTTTGCCTATTTTTCGTTTCTACCCATTGGCAAATAATTTTACGGAGTGTAAAACTCATAATTTCATTAGCTATAACCCACGATTTTTCGATATTTTTAGTCGTCTCTACCCTTAACAAATAATTTTGTAGAGTTCAGAATTCACTATTTACTAAAGCTATAACTCACAATTGTTGGGCATTTTTAGTCGTTTCAACTTATTGGCAAATAGTTTTACGGATGCCAAAATTATTGATTTCACAAGCTATGTTTCACGATTTTTAGCCATTTTTATTCGTTTTACCCATTGTCAAATAATTTGCGGAGTTCAAATTTACCATTTCAAGAGTTATAACCCATAATATTTTTCCATAATTTCAAGAGTTATAACCCATAATTTACCATTTCAAGAGTTATAACCATAATTTTTTTTCCCATTTTAGTAATTTCTAACTAATGAAAAAAATTAGAGTCCGAACTTCACTATTTGATGAGCCTTATTCTAATATTTTTTGTCATTTTTAGTCGTTTCTACCTATTGCCAAATAATTTCACAAAGTCAAAAGCTAACGATTTCATTAGAAAATAAATTCACAAAGTTCAGAATTCACTGTCATTAGCTATTGCCTGTGATTTTTGTCCTTATTCATTTCGACTCAAGGGAAAAGTTTTCATCAAGACAAATTCACCATTCCATCAGGTATAACTCATGATTTTTTGCCATTTTATTAGTTTTAACCTATTAGCAAATAATATTGCGTAGTTCAAAATTTATTTTGTGAGCTTGAACTCAGGATTTGTGGCTATTTTTAGTCGTTTCGATCCATTGATAAATAATTTCGCATAGTCTAAAATTCACGATTTTGTGAGTTATAACCCGATTTTTGATTATTTTTAGTCATTTTGATCCATTGGTTAATAATTTTGTAGTCAAAAATTCATAATTTTACGAGCTATCATTTTTGATCCATTGGTAGATAATTTTGTAGAGTCCGAAATTCACAATTTTATGAGCTATCATTTTTGGTCATTTTTACTCATTTCGACCAATTAACAAATAATTTATTGGAGTCTAAAATTCACAATTTCATGAGCTATAACTCGTGATTTTTAATCATTTTTGTCTTTTCGACCGATTGACACGGTTTTTTGGAGCTTAAAATTCATCATTTCATGAGCTATAACTCATAATTTGTGGTCATCTTTATTTATTTGAAATCACTGGCAAATAATTTGTAGATTTTAAAATTCACGATATTACAAGTTATAACCTACGATTTTTGGCCTATTTTAGTCTTAGGACCCAATGACCAATAGTTTTACAGAAGCTAAAATTCATGATTTTATGAGCTATAACCCATGATTTTAGGTGATTGTTATGACCTAATGACAAATAATTTCGCGAGGACTAAAATTCATGATTTTATGAGTCATTCTAAGATTTTTAGCCCTTTTGTTAGTCATTCAGACTTATTGGCAAATAACTTTTTTAAGCCCAAAATTCATCATTTCATGAGCTAACTCACGAATGGTCCATTTTTATTTGGTTCGACTCGTTAGTAAGTAATTTCACGGAGTCTAAAATTCATGATTTTATGAGACAATAACCCATAATTTTTTATCGTGTTTAGTCGTTACAATCCACTGTCATTTTGTTAAGGCAAAAATTCACAATTTCATGAGTTATCACCCACGATTTTTGGCCATTTTTTGTCACTTCTATCCATTGGCAAGTAATTTTGCAGAGTCAAAAATTCACGATTTTATGAGCTATAACCCAATTTTTTAGGACATTTTTATTGTTTCTACCGATTGGCAAATAATTTTGTGATGTCCAAAATTCACCATTTTCTGAGCTATAGCCAATGATTTTTGGTCATTTTTAGTCTTTTCGACTCATTAGCAAATAGTTTCATGTAGTCCAAAATTAATGATATCACGGGTTATATTCCATGATTTTTGGCTATTTTTATTCGTTTTGCCTCATTCACAAATAATTTCAGAGTGAAAAAACTCTCAATTCGATGAGCCATATTCTAAGGTTTTTGGCCATTTTTATTTGCTTTTACCCATTGAAAAATACTTTCATAGAGTCAAAAACTCACAATTTCATGAACTATAACCCATTATTTCTGGTAATTTTTATTTCATCATATTGGTAATTAATTTCAATCTAAAATTCACTATTTCATAAGCTATTACACATGATTTTTTTTTCTATTTTCATTCGTTTCAACCCAAGGAAAAAAATTTCACATTGGTAAAAATTCATCATTCTATGAGCTATAACCCATGATCTTTCGCCATATAATTTATTTTGATCTGTTTGCAAATAAATTTTTAGAATCCAAAATTCACGATTTTGTGAGCTATAACTCACAATATTTAGCCACATTTAGTCGTTTCGATCCATTGGTAAATAATTTCGTGCAGTCCAATATACACAATTTTATGAGCTACAACGCGCGAGAATGGATTCCTCGTCAAGTCAGGGGGTGCATGATTTTAGCCATTTTGATCGTTTTGTCAATAAATAATTTCGTGGAGTTCAGAACTTATGATTTCATGAGTTATAACCCATGATATTTGACCATTTTTAGCTGTTTGGCCCAATAAAAAATAATTTCGCAGGGACCAAAATTCACGATTATATGAGCTCCATGATTTTTGGCCATTTTTATTCGTTACGACCCAACGACACAATTTCGTGGAGGCCAAAATTATTAGTTTCATGAGCTATATTCCATAATTTTTTACCATTTTTATTCATTTTGCCCATTGAGAAATAATTTCGTGGAGTTCAAAATTCACGATTTCAAGAGCTATAACCCACAATTTTTGGTCATTTTAGTCATTTCTATCCATTGAAAAATAATTTAGCGGAGCCCAAAATTCAATATTTGATTAGGTCATGTACCACGATTTTTAGCCATTTCTAGTGGTTTCTACCCATTGGCAAATAATTTCATGAAGTAGAAAATTCACGATTTCATTAACTATAACCCATGATTTTTGGTAATTTTTATTCATTTTATCCTATTGGCAAATAATTTCACGGAGTTCAATATTCCCAGTTTCGTGAACTATTTTGTCCATGATTTTTTACCATTTTCAATCATTTTGACTTATTGGCAAATAATTTATTAAAAATAAAAATTCACGATTTCATGAGATATAACCCATGATTTTTACCATTTTTAGTTGTTCCGAGTTATTAACAGATAATTTATTAAAATCTAAAATTTACGATTTCATGAGCTATAATCCATGATCTTTTTAACTATTTTTAGTTATTCCGACCCATTGACAAATACTTTTTCGGAGCCCAAAATTTTCTCATTTTGTGAGTTATAACTCATGATTTTTGGCCATTTTGATTTGTTTCGACTTATTAGCAAATAAATTTTGCAAAGACTAAAATTTATGATTTCATGAGCTATAACCTATGATTTTTTACCATTGTCAATCTTTATAACCCGAAATGAAATATACAAAAATCTTTGATTATAATCTATGAATATAGTGAATTTTGAAGTAATTGTACTTTCGTTTTTATTAGATTGAAAGGATAAAAATGGACAAAATTCACATGTTATAGCCCAAGAAAATTAAAATTTGTGAACTGTGTGTGTTTAGTCAAACTAGATGAAAATGAACGAAAATATTTGGTTATTGCCTATAAAAATAAAATTTTGGAACAATATGTTTCTTATTTGTCATTAGGTTGAAGTGAGCTATAAACGATTAAAAATTATGGGCAATAGCCCATAAAGTCACAAATTTTGATGCACGTATACTTGAATCTCATTAGGTCAAATCAATCGAAAATGATAAATAATCATGGTTATAGCCCATTAAAATCGATAACTTTGAATTACACATACTTTATCGCTATTGGGCTGAAATAGAAATAACAGACAAAATCATGGATTATAGTGCATAAAATCTTGAATTTTGAAGTATACTTAATTGTCATTGGGTAAAAGACAAAAAAATCATAGGCTACACCCTACAAAAATCGTAATTTTTTAAATAAGCATACTTAATTGTCATTGGGCCGAAATAGAGAAAATGGACAAACTTGTGGATTCTAGCCTATGAAAACTGAGAATTTTGAAATATGCATCATTTATTTCTATTTGATCAAAACAGACAACGAACAAAAAACATGGGTTATAGCTTATGAAATCATGAATTTTGAACTACGTGTACTTAATTGTAAATTTTGTATTACGTATCATTGAGTCCAAACAGATGAAAATGAACAAAATCATGGATTATATAGCTGAACAAAATCATGGATTATATAGCTCATGAAGATCACGAGTTTTGAAGTAAACATACTTAGAATGAAAAGGCACAAAAATCGTGGGTTATAGGCCATGAAAATCACGCATTTTGAAGTTAACATACTTAGAATGAAATGAATAATAATCGTGGGCTATAGACCATAAAAATCACGAGTTTGAAGTAAACATACTTGGTAAAAATTATGGTTTATAGACAAATCTTTTGCATATGATCTTCATTTTACTGGGAGAACATATTTTGTTTCTTCAAGCGAAAGATTATGAAGTGCAGATATCCGGAGGACGGTACTATTGGTAATATCTAAGGTAGCATCTTATAGTTTAAATTTGTATATGTAGTTTATTAATTTGTAATCCTAATCTGTGTAAGTATTTGAATAACCATCTTTATATTCATAAATTTAACAGTAAAAGTGAATAATTAGCAGTGTCTTCCATGACTTCTCTGTTTGATGATGAAAATATCAGATGGGTAGAGAGTCCAGGATGAGTTCTAGGTTTTTGCTTAAACTGGTCCAATTCTCTCGTCCCTGGACGTAAAGTAGTTTGCGTTTTAAAATACTGCACATTAGACATCAGTATTTTGTGAAAGCTAATGTCAGTTCAGATTGCTTGCACATTCAAGTCAGTGTACTCCAGTCATATATGAATGAACGTGAACAAGAAATTTAAGGTGAGAGCTGCTATATTGAATGAAAAATGAGACCAGGATATTAACTTGTCTTGGTTTGCGAAGGGATTTCATTTATAAAAGAGAGGGATTTACTAATCCATCTCTTTTCAACATGTTGGTATTTTGACCCCCTTTTTGTGTCTTGATCGGGTCTTCTGTTGAACTTGGAAACACCATTGTCAATCATTTTGTTTATTGCTATCAATCCCCTTCATCTCGCTGTCTTGTGACTCTAGATGTTTTCATTGCACAAAAGAAAGGTGAAAGTATGCCCTGTGGATTCAATGTTTAATACTCTTGAAACTATTTCAGGAACGAACACTTGGGACCGGTTTGAGCTTCGAGTACACAAGAGGGTGATTGATCTTACTAGCTCACCTGAAGTTGTGAAGCAGATTACTTCCATCACCATCGAGCCTGGTGTTGAGGTCGAGGTCACAATTGCGGAGCCATGAGGCCTCTATCATGCAGGGTTTTGACCCTGGACTTGTTATTGCATTGTTGAGGAGCTGTAATCAGATAGTTGGGAGTCTAGTATGCTTGTAATCTCTGCTCCTTTATTTAACCTTTTGAGTGCAGAAACTGAAGTCCTTCCTTTGAATCGTTTCCCCTTATGATAAGTTTACTTGGAACTGCGATTATTACATAATGCAAGACACGGTAATTATTTTGTTTTGAGATTTTCTGTTTGTGTTGCTGAGCAAAAGTTCATGTAAATGATCAAAACAGTGCAGGTTCTGAGAATTTTAGTTATTAATTGTGTGCCATTATTATTGAAATTTACTCAGGCACCACGGATTACTATACGTGGAGGGAATCATGACAGAATGTCCTTCACAACCAATTATTGGGAAAACTATTAAGATGCAAGCTCTGTACATTTGTGAACTCTGGGAAATAAAAGTATGAGGAAGTGCACAGCCTCCTAAAATAAAAGGGGTAACATCACATTAACTAAATCTATACCTACAGCCCAAAACTCTATACTCAATGCTTCAACAGATGAATGAATGAATTAGACTACCCCATGAAAATACCAGCTTATATCGACAAGTACTTGGACCAGAAGCAAGGCATCTCAAATTCAGAACAAACTTTCCTCACAAATCCAGCTGCATAAGTGAAAGAAGAAGCATGAAAAATTTCATCAGTCAAGGATTTAATAGCCTGGATTTTTATATGGTCATTCTGAGCACTGCAACTCAATATCAAGGCATAATCCCCCCTTAAAAGGTGGTACATAAATGAAGCAGTTGAAGATTCAACAAGAGCAAAATAACACCAGATACATAAAATGGCATCAGCCCGCATTATGTCAACAGCTTACTAAGAATGCAACCCTGAGTAAGAGACATCTGATTTGATTTGAAACCGTAACTTGCATTTTAAGCGTGCAACTCAAATTTGGGAATGTCAAATGTAAGAGTACGGTATAATTGACCCCTAAGAAGATTGAGAAATTATACAAGGCAACCTAGCAGTTAACATGACAATAGAACAAAGGTATAGAAGTTGCAATATTTGATTATTTTCTGTTCCCAGGGCAATGAAATTATGCAACATAGCTAGTAGCTTAAGTAATATATATGCAACACAAACAAAAGCTTATATTATAGCTTACAAGTTTCTTCTCCATTTATCAACACAACTAGCATATACACTGTTATTTTGGCCGCTTAAATTAAATTAATAACGAACTTCGGTAAAAACCAAGTAATACCATGAGTACTGAAATGAGTATTCATTCTGCTTTTTTTTTTTCTAAAATTTGTGTTAAACGGATGCCTGTAAGCCAGAAATGTCAGTATAAAAAGAGTACTCGACAGAGTCAGGTTTTTTGTGAGAAACAAAGAAACAAATTATAACCTACAGGAGTTAAAATTCCAATGGCGCAAAAAGGGTGATCTGGGGGTAATATTTCATCAGCCTACAGTTTTTGTTCCCGGACAGATCGTACTCCTAAAAAATTTCCAGCCAGCATGTTTCAGATTAAACAGTGTTAAATTTTTAGATATTATTAACTTAGTACAAAGAAGATACTGTCTGTAACTTCGTATATAAAGAACTGAGAAAAAAAAATTTCCACAAATGAACAGCACATCGAAATGATAAGTCAGCTATCCTATGTCGATTTTATGAAGTCACATACCCTGAGATGCAGTACAAAGAATGTGTGAACGTGTGCTCCAGCTTTTGGCTAAAAGCCAGCGGGTAAAAAAAAAAGTGTGTGGAGATAAGGTTTGGAGTCGGTAAAAGCCAGCGGGTAAAAACAGTGTGTGGAGATAAGGATTGGAGTCCTTGGCCAATCCCGAGTCTAGCTGGCCAATCCCGAGTCCAGCGGGATTCTTCAACAGCCCACAATCTCCTATAAATACCTATGACTACCTAGGGTTTCGTGTGGAAAAGTAGTGGGGAAGTTACTCGGCAGCAGAAGTTAAAATCGGAATTGGGAACAGCGGTTTTTGGAGAAGAAAATTGCGGCGGGTCCTTTTTCGGCAGCAAGGGAAAAAGCAGCAGTTTATTTCGGCAGCAGTTTATTTTTCTTTTTCGGATCTGAGAAGAGGAGAGAGAAAAAGAGGGATTTACAAAAGAGAGGTTTATTTCTTTTGGGTAAAAATCAGATCTTTGAGACGAGCTTGTGGATTGTACAAGTCGTCGGTGTTCTCCTTATAGTGGAATCTCCCCTCACCCCCTCCCGTGGACGTAGGCAAGTTTGCCGAACCACGTAAATCTCGTGTATTTACTGTTTTCTAGGTTGTTGGCTATTGCTTGTAGGATCCCTCAAAATTCGGTCTTGCGCTGATGAGAGGAAGAGTGGATATCTCACTTCGCTGAGATATTTCGCTACTGAGTCTGGGTTTCCTTCGCGAAACACAGATATCGAGGTTGACTTGTGCTTTTGTGACAACAAAAGCCAGGGCTCTCTCTCAGGACATATCGCTTCCGCGGCGGTGGGCGTGACTCTGCGCCCAACAATTGGTATCAGAGCTGTTATTCAGATTGGGAGTGGTGTAGCTTCTGATTTGAGGTGGTGCTCGGTAATTTCCTGAGACAAGCGGAGAATGGCGTCAACAAGTAAAACAGTTAAAGTGGGAAAATACGAGATTGAAAAATTCAATGGGAAGAATGATTTTTCCTATTGGAGGATGCAGATGAAGAACACGTTGATTTCGCAGAAATTGCACAAAGCTTTGGCGGGAAAAGAGAAGAAGCACAAGGATATGTCTGATGAGGATTGGGAGGAGCTGGATCTGGAAGCACGGGCGTCGATTATCCTTTGCCTTGAAAGGGATGTAGCTTTCTTGGTAGATGGAGAGGAAACGGCTGCGGGCGTGTGGTTGAAGTTAGAAAGCACCTTCATGACGAAGAGTCTAACAAACCGGATCTATTTGAAATCCAAATTGTATACTTGCAAGATGGAGGAGGGCTCATCAATCCGGGAATATATCAACAAGTTCGATAGGATTATATCGGATCTGAAGGACATCGATGTGACTGTAGAAGATGAGGATCAGGCTCTTCTATTACTTCTATCTCTGCCGAAGTCTTATGAGAACCTGGTGCAAACATTGATGCTTGTGGGAGACAATTTGACGATGGATGAGACTAGAACGGCGCTTCTAGGGGATGACCTTCGAAAGATTGCAACCGGTGACATGACTACTGGTGGTAACAAAGAACAAGCGCAGGGATTGTTTGCTAGAGGAAGGAGCAATGAGCGAGGAAAAGGCAAGGGAGGAAAGTCTAGATCTAAATCGAGACCTGTGTGGGCGAGGCACAACTCCTGGCTGAGTTGTTTTGCCTTCGTACGTCCTCGGGTATTTTGGCTCTAACTCTCTCGTCCGATCTCGGAATGAGATGATTAAAGATGCGTTAGAAAGCTGATGAAGAGACTTACAACTTTGAATAGCTGAGCCACTTATGGTGTGGGCTTAGAATGGCCGAACCACTCATTGTGTGGGCGAGGCACAACTCCTGGCTGAGTTGTTTTGCCTTCGTACGTCCTCGGGTATTTTGGCTCTAACTCTCTCGTCCGATCTCGGAATGAGATGATTAAAGATGCGTTAGAAAGCTGATGAAGAGACTTACAACTTTGAATAGCTGAGCCACTTATGGTGTGGGTTTAGAATGGCCGAACCACTCATTGTGTGGGCGAGGCACAACTCCTGGCTGAGTTGTTTTGCCTTCGTACGTCCTCGGGTATTTTGGCTCTAACTCTCTCGTCCGATCTCGGAATTAGATGATTCAAGATGCGTTAGAAATCTCACAAAGAGACTTACAACTTTCAATGGCCGAGCCACTCATGGTGTGGGCTTACAATGGCCGAGCCACTCATTGTGTGGGCGAGACACAACTCCTGGCTGAGTTGTTTTGCCTTCGTACGTCCTCGGGTATTTTGGCTCTAACTCTCTCGTCCGATCTCGGAATGAGATGATTCAAGATGCGTTAGAAAGCTGACAAAGATACTTACAACTTTCAATGGCTTAGCCACTCATGGTGTGGGTTTACAATGGCCGAGCCACTCATTGTGTGGGCGAGACACAACTCCTGGCTGAGTTGTTTTGCCTTCGTACGTCCTCGTGTATTTTGGCTCCAACTCGCTCGTCCGATATCGGAATGAGATGATTCAAGATGCGTTAGAAAGCTGACGAAGGGACTTACAACAATGGCCGAGCCACTCATGATGTGGGCTTACAATGGCTGAGCCACTCATTGTGTGGGCGAGACACAACTCCTGGCTGAGTTGTTTTGCCTTCGTACATCCTCGGGTATTTTGGCTCCAACTCTCTCGTCCGATATCGGAATGAGATGATTCAAGATGCGTTAGAAAGCTGACGAAGAGACTTACAACTTTCAATGGCCAAGCCACTCATGGTGTGGGCTTACAATGGCCGAGCCACTCATTGTGTGGGCGAGACACAACTCCTGGCTGAGTTGTTTTGCCTTCGTACGTCCTCGGGTATTTTGGCTCTAACTCTCTCGTCCGATCTCGGAATGAGATGATTCAAGATGCGTTAGAAAGCTCACAAAGAGACTTACAACTTTCAATGGCCACGCCACTCATGGTGTGGGCTTACAATGGCCGACCCACTCATTGTGTGGGCGAGACACAACTCCTGGCTGAGTTGTTTTGCCTTCGTACGTCCTCGGGTATTTTGGCTCTAACTCTCTCGTCCGATCTCGGAATGAGATGATTCAAGATGCGTTAGAAAGCTGACAAAGAGACTTACAACGAGACACAACTCATGGCTGAGTTGTTTTGCCTTCGTACGTCCTCGGGTATTTTGGCTCCAACTCTCTCGTCCGATATCGGAATGAGATGATTCAAGATGCGTTAGAAAGCTGACGAAGAGACATACAACTTTCAATGGCCGAGCCACTCATGGTGTGGGCTTACAATGGCCGAGCCACTCATTGTGTGGGCGAGACACAACTCCTGGCTGAGTTGTTTTGCCTTCGTACGTCCTCGGGTATTTTGGCTCTAACTCTCTCGTCCGATCTCGGAATGAGATGATTCAAGATGCGTTAGAAAGCTGACGAAGAGACTTACAACTTTCAATGGCTTAGCCACTCATGGTGTGGGTTTACAATGGCCGAGCCACTCATTGTGTGGGCGAGACACAACTCCTGGCTGAGTTGTTTTGCCTTCGTACGTCCTCGGGTATTTTGGCTCTAACTCTCTCGTCCGATCTCGGAATGAGATGATTCAAGATGCGTTAGAAAGCTCACAAAGAGACTTACAACTTTCAATGGCCAAGCCACTCATGGTGTAGGCTTACAATGGCCGAGCCACTCATTGTGTGGGCGAGACACAACTCCTGGCTGAGTTGTTTTGCCTTCGTACGTCCTCGGGTATTTTGGCTCTAACTCTCTCGTCCGATCTCGGAATGAGATGATTCAAGATGCGTTAGAAAGCTCACAAAGAGACTTACAACTTTCAATGGCCAAGCCACTCATGGTGTAGGCTTACAATGGCCGAGCCACTCATTGTGTGGGCGAGACACAACTCCTGGCTGAGTTGTTTTGCCTTCGTACGTCCTCGGGTATTTTGGCTCTAACTCTCTCGTCCGATCTCGGAATGAGATGATTCAAGATGCGTTAGAAAGCTGACGAAGAGACTTACAACTTTCAATGGCCGAGACACTAATGGTGTGGGCTTACAATGGCCGAGCCACTCATTGTGTGGGCGAGACACAACTCCTGGCTGAGTTGTTTTGCCTTCGTACGTCCTCGGGTATTTTGGCTCTAACTCTCTCGTCCGATCTCGGAATGAGATGATTCAAGATGCGTTAGAAAGCTCACAAAGAGACTTACAACTTTCAATGGCCAAGCCACTCATGGTGTAGGCTTACAATGGCCGAGCCACTCATTGTGTGGGCGAGACACAACTCCTGGCTGAGTTGTTTTGCCTTCGTACGTCCTCGGGTATTTTGGCTCTAACTCTCTCGTCCGATCTCGGAATGAGATGATTCAAGATGCGTTAGAAAGCTCACAAAGAGACTTACAACTTTCAATGGCCAAGCCACTCATGGTGTAGGCTTACAATGGCCGAGCCACTCATTGTGTGGGCGAGACACAACTCCTGGCTGAGTTGTTTTGCCTTCGTACGTCCTCGGGTATTTTGGCTCTAACTCTCTCGTCCGATCTCGGAATGAGATGATTCAAGATGCGTTAGAAAGCTCACAAAGAGACTTACAACTTTCAATGGCCAAGCCACTCATGGTGTAGGCTTACAATGGCCGAGCCACTCATTGTGTGGGCGAGACACAACTCCTGGCTGAGTTGTTTTGCCTTCGTACGTCCTCGGGTATTTTGGCTCTAACTCTCTCGTCCGATCTCGGAATGAGATGATTCAAGATGCGTTAGAAAGCTCACAAAGAGACTTACAACTTTCAATGGCCAAGCCACTCATGGTGTAGGCTTACAATGGCCGAGCCGCAAGGGAAAAAGCAGCAGTTTATTTCGGCAGCAGTTTATTTTTCTTTTTCGGATCTGAGAAGAGGAGAGAGAAAAAGAGGGATTTACAAAAGAGAGGTTTATTTCTTTTGGGTAAAAATCAGATCTTTGAGACGAGCTTGTGGATTGTACAAGTCGTCGGTGTTCTCCTTATAGTGGAATCTCCCCTCACCCCCTCCCGTGGACGTAGGCAAGTTTGCCGAACCACGTAAATCTCGTGTATTTACTGTTTTCTAGGTTGTTGGCTATTGCTTGTAGGATCCCTCAAAATTCGGTCTTGCGCTGATGAGAGGAAGAGTGGATATCTCACTTCGCTGAGATATTTCGCTACTGAGTCTGGGTTTCCTTCGCGAAACACAGATATCGAGGTTGACTTGTGCTTTTGTGACAACAAAAGCCAGGGCTCTCTCTCAGGACATATCGCTTCCGCGGCGGTGGGCGTGACTCTGCGCCCAACAGAATGATATGTTTGAATGTATATAACATGTATCTAAATTGCCTAATGCTTAAGACATCAGTAGCGTAAAGGTATGATTGTAGCTTCTGTTTCTCTAAATTACAGAATCTCTGCAACAGGAAGGCATGTATCTGTATGCAAGGAGGACAAATTCTTAGAAGACCATCCAGAAGTTCCTCCAGCAAAGAAAGGTACCTTCCTCCAAAAGAAGGGGAAAACAAACTCAGTTTGGCTCAGTTTGTAAACAATATTCAAATATGGTGCGATTATGACAAACACAAAATGATTGAGAATTCTAGCAAAGGTGGCTCCCTGCGCTGTTACGCACATAAATATTGAAAAAAAGTTCCTGATTTTTATAATACATTTATTTAAGCATCATTATACCATACTCAAACAATAAGGATAGAAAAACATTCATTAATTCTGTTTAATTGTGCAATGTTAGGTAACAAATGAACTAAAGACCAATTAAGCTAAATGAATCAAAATAGGAAAAAATACATTCATTAAGACTTTGTCATTACTATACATAACAGTAGTAAGTGGTTGTCTTTTCATATCGATCATACAGGTTGCGGCTTAGACTACACTCCACATCAGAGTAGCAGGGTTCATTTGATGATTCATATCATCCAATTAATTAATTCAATTATTTACATACGGTAATTATTTCAAGTCTTTCCAAGTTCTTACGTCAAATTAGAAACGTCTTTTAAATTATAAAGTGGTTTACTCTATACATGATAGCTCATGACCAATTCATTAATCAACTTGATAGAGAAAAACTACCTAAATAAAGCCCATGGATTTCATTACTCCCCTCATTATAGTTAAGCAACTATTTCTAACTGGCCTATCAGTGTGGAGAAAATGGTATACTAAACACGATATAGTAGCAAATGATACCTCCACACTCGTATTCATCGTATTCATGTAGCTCATCATTTCTATTTCTAATCTTTCACCGTCCTAGATATTACCTTTGTTCCCTTTTTCTTCTTTGCTAGTCCTAATACTGTGACAATAAAACATAAAATAGAATTTCCTTCTATACCTAGGTTATCTATAAGAAGCCACTACCACTGGTCTAGGATAACTAATTCTGAAGCTAGTAAAAAAGGTAAATTAGATTAAAATCCACTACCAATGGTCTAGGATAACTAACTCTGAAGCTACAATCACAAATTTCATTCTACAAGTTGATCTTATAGCCAGAACACATGATAATTGTAGAAATGGGCTGGTTTACGCATTCAGCTTCCACAACTAAAACCAGCTCATGTAGCAGGGAAGTCAAGCAACTCGAGAAACGGAAAAACGATAAAAGAAACAAAACCATAACAAAGGAACATTATATGCTCCAAAAGCAATGGGGCTCTAAGTTCACCGGACGATTGCATCATGAGAATAAATACCAATATATTGACTGTGACATCTTTGCATGTAATCATAAGTCACATGTAAAAATGAAAAGAACGTGTATAACAATAAAAGAGCTGCGTGCTTTCAAATTTGACAAATGGTACAGATTAATAAAAGGTATCCTGCTAGCTACACACATCTCTCCCTTAAGAGACCTTCAAACTTTCAGAGGGCATTTAGATTCTCATTTTCCTCTTTTGGCGATCAACATATCAGTTAATGGAACAGAGGTAAATGAAATAATCGACTACAAACTAAGTGGAACATGATTTCAGATATTTTTTGAAATGCACTGAAATAAGCTTCAAAATTAACAACACAAATAATATGGAGATATCAAGAATTACAAACAAGTTTCTAACCAGCCAAAAGCTCCACCCTCTGCTAGCTCGAGCTACTCCTCCCATTTTTCTTGGCGACAGCCTCAACCCCAGGAGGGTTATAGTAGTCTACATACCATCGAACGAACCTCTTCAACCCCGTCTTAAGATCGGTAGTAGGATGATAATCTAGCTCTCTCTGTGCAAGACTAATATTAGCATGAGTAAACTGCACATCTCCGTTCGCGGGCATTTTCATAACCTTCTTATTAGCCTTCACCTTCAATAACCTCTCAAGAATTGTCACCAAATCCGAAACAGGAACTGGCGAAGTATTCCCGAGATTATAGACCCTAAGCTGAGCTGGCCTCTTCTTCTTCCCCCCAGTGCCAGTACTCTTCTCAGCCGTATCAAGAGCACCGACACAACCCTTCACAATATCATCAATGTAGGTAAAATCCCTAGCCACTGTCTCCCCTTTTGGCCCCTCAAAGATTGTAATAGGGTTTCCTTTGAGGATGTCATTGGTGAAGAAGAAGTAGGCCATGTCGGGCCGACCCCAAGGCCCGTAAACAGTAAAGAACCTCAAGCCGGTGATCGAAAGCCCGTATATATGATTATAAGTGTGAGCAATCTCCTCTCCGGCCTTCTTCGTCGCCGCATACAGCGACGCAGGCCGATCGGTCCGGTGAAACTCCGAGAAGGGCACCTTGGTATTCAGCCCGTAGACCGACGACGACGAAGCCCACACGATGGCGGGCTG
>NC_033803.1:1802067-1802662 GCF_001876935.1 Asparagus officinalis
CTCCATTGAGATTTGGGATCGAGAAACTAGAAAAAGGTCATCCCTTTTTCTTTTATTTTGGAGGGAGGAAGCAGGGGGAAAGGAGCGACCTTTTTTTAATTTTTCTGGGTTTTGTTTTTGTCCTTGTCTATTTAGGGATTTTGTTGGTCAAAGTTTTGATTGGGAATTTAGATTCGCAGTTAAAAAAATAATAATATGAAGATGGTAATTTTTATTTTTCATTTGTTTTGTTGGGTTTTTTGGATGGAGGGACATGATTCTCGGCAAAATGAGCGGAGGGAAGAGAACACTGTCAACTGTAAAATAATAACAGCGGATTTATTATCTATTTTTTGGTTGAATTTTTATTGAAATTGGGTTGATTTTGTTTGATTAGTTTTGTTGGGTTGTTTTGGGAGTTAAATTCTTGTTGTTAATTAGCCATGGAAGAAAGATTAACGTATGAAAAATAGCATTTGATTTGTCTGGTTTTTGCTAATAAGCATATTTGTCTAATTTTTTGCTTATAAACATATTAGCTTAATTTTTGCTTATGAGCATATGTCTAGTTGAGAAGCCTAATGTAGTTTAGTAGTAATAATATTGAATTTTTTTG
>NC_033803.1:1803562-1823011 GCF_001876935.1 Asparagus officinalis
AGAGTAAAACTTGTGTCAACTTAAGTGGACGTCCACTAAGTTTCTTAGTCATTGATGATCACTTGATTGACATACATTGTGGATGATCCACTCCGTTGAACTTGATCTATATATTCTAAAACTCCAACACACAAAATTTGGGGTGAACCCGTCGTGGTTTGACCCTCCGTCGAGCCATGTAAAAAGTTCTATTCATTCGAAACCGTTAAAATTGATACGAGTGGATGAAGGGTCAAACCACGACGGGTTCACCCCAAATTTTGTGTGTTGGAGTTTTAGAATATGTAGATCAAGTTCAACGGAGCGGATCATCCATAATATATGTCAATCAAGTGATCATCAATAACTAAGAAACTTAGTGGACGTCCACTTAAGTTGACATAAGTTTATATATATATATATATATAGTATATAGTATAATATATATATATATAAGAGAGAGAGAGAGAGGAGAGAGGATTGAATGGTATGCGCTTGTAACGGGATGATTTCCTCCTGATGCTTATAAATCACATGATATGAGGCGACGATTATGGATGATCGGGCTCCGTGAATGAGACTGAATCTACATATTAAACCAGGAAACAACAAGTTTGGGGTGAAGTCTCTCGTCGTTTTTTGAAGACCCTGTCCATCGGGAGCCATGTGAAACAGTCTCTATTTCATTCAAAACGTTAAAATTGATACGAGTGATGAAGGGTCAAGACGACTGTTCACCAAAGCTGGTGTGTTGGGGTTTTAGAATTCTGTAGATCAATTCAAGGGAGCGCGGTCATCCTATAATGTCGCTCGATCAATGTGCTATTTCGAGGCGTATATGGAGAAAATCCCCTCCTATTGATAAGGATAATCATTAAATCTCTCCCTCTATATATATATTATATACTATGCGTCAACTTACGTGGACCGTGCCAAACAAGTTTCTTAGTTATCTGATGATCACTTGGATTGACATATATTATGAGTGATCCGCTCGTTAACTTGATGTACATTTCTATGAAACTCCCAACACACAGACTTGGCTGTGACCCGTCTGGTTTGACCCTTCATCCACTCGGTATAAATTTAACTCGGGTTGTCGAATGACTAGCAATTTTTCACAAGTGGCGTCGACGGAGGGTTTCAAAACCACGACGGTTTTCACCCCAAATTTTGTGTGTTGGAGTTTTAGAATATATAATCAGTTTAAGAGTGTGATCATCCACTAATTCCGTATGTCGCAATCAGTGATCATCATGACTAAGAAACTTAGGTGGACAGGTCAAGTGTGACATAAGTTTGTCTGCTCTCTGTCTCTCCTTCTCTCTCTCGTCTATATCATATATATGATAATTCATATATATATATTATTATATTTAATTATATATTATATATATATATAGTGAGATTTAAGTAGTTACCCTTTATAGGGGGGATCTTCCTCCTTGAACTTCAATCGCAACATGATTAGAGGGCGCATTGGGGTGGATGATGTGGCTCCGTTGAAACTGATCTAAGCATATTCTAAAACGCCAGCACCAGGCGGTTCGCCGGCGACAAGTTTTGGGGTCATCTGCCGTCGTCGTTCTGACGCATTCATCCACTCGTATCAATTTTAAAGTTTTTGAATGCATCAGAACTTTTCACTACGGCCGCATGAGGGTCAACACGAGCGACGGATTCACCAATTGGTGTGTTGGGGTTTAGCAATATGTTAGATCACAGTTCAACGGCGGGCGGATCATCCAATATCGGCTCCATCATGTGATTTTAAGGCGGTCAAGG
Source organism: Asparagus officinalis (assembly GCF_001876935.1). NCBI lineage: Eukaryota > Viridiplantae > Streptophyta > Magnoliopsida > Asparagales > Asparagaceae > Asparagus > Asparagus officinalis. The sequence continues at coordinate 1,805,327 of NC_033803.1, forward strand.
GGAAATCCCTCCAAGTATGCAAGGATACATTAATCTCTGCTCTTCCGCTCCGTTCGCTCTCTCTCTCTCTCTCCTATGATAATATATATATAATAAATTTATATATTATATATATTATATTACATATATTAATCATAGTTAATGGGTATCCTTGTCATATGAGGCATTGTCCTCCTGACGCCTCTACAATCAGGCATGATGAGCGACTATGTGGATGATCCCTCCGTTCGAGTGGACTCTAACATATTCTAAAACCCACACCGCCAAGTTTGGGTGAACCGTCGGTCGTTAATGACACTTGCATATTGCAAAAACTACCCTCAAATCTTACTGTTGGATTTCATTTTTACTTGTGTTATAATTTATTTATTGGTGAAATATATGATTATTGTCTGAAAATACAATCTCTTCCGTATCTTTTCCTTTCCAACAACTAGTGTGAACACCGTGCACATTTTTGCTACAGTAATCATAGGCTACCGTATTCTCGTGTGCTACAGTGATATTTTTTAAAAAAACTCAAGTTTCATGTTTGCTGCAGTTATAATGCTACTGTAGTATTTACTATATTATGAATAAGGACAAATTTTTAAAACCATCCACTTTTGAAATTTATTTATAAAAAACGACCCATTTCAACCTTAATTTCAAAAACCGACCCAGTTGGTTGAAACTGGGTTGGTTTTTGAAAAAAAAAATTTCAAACTTCACGGAAGTTGAACTCCCATAAAGTTTTGTTATGAGAAAAAACTTCACGGGAGTTCAACTCCCGTGAAGTTTGGAAATTTTTTTTTCAAAACCAGACCCAGTTTCATCCAACTAGGTCTGTTTTTGAAATTAAGGTTGAAATGGGTGTTTTTTTGGGAATAAATTTCAAAACCGGATGGTTTTGAAAATTTGTCCTTATGAATAGTGAATCTTGTATTCTCATTTGTATAGAGGAGTTGATTACTAGCGATAGTTATAATTTTAACTTTGCATATTTACCATCAAATAAGCGTGAAATACTGTTACATATTCAAAATTTGGTTTTGTATTAACAGATCTGAAGTTAGTTGTCTACGTCTAACTGAGAATCATTAATGCTGATATGACGTTAATACATTTTTAAGTTCTAACGACTTGACTTATGAGAGAGCGTCATGTTAAGTATAAAATCCAACTTTGTAATGTCAAGGTATTAATCAAAGCATAATATGTCATCTTAATTTTGAACAAGATCAAACAACTACGTTTTCAACATTATTAAGTTTAAGGGTAAACATTACAAAAACCTCCTTAAGTTTGGCCATTTTGAGATAATCCCCTAAACTTTAGAAAATCTCACTTAACCACCCTTTGAATTTGGGATGCTTCACAAAAACCCTAAATGTTCCCAATTTTAACAACTAACCCCAGTAACAGTGTCAGATGAATTGGTGACAAGAGAAAAACATCCTTTTGAAATCAACACTCTGAATATTGCATTAATTTAATTTAATTTTTAAATATTTAAATTCATAACTCTAGCTTAAGAGGCTTTCATGAAAATTACCTTTAACATTATTAAAAAAATGAAAAGAAAGGGCATTTTCCGTGGTGGATGTTTTGAATATTTGAATCAGCCACATAGTCAGATCTAACGGTATTAGTTAGGAATTTATAGACAAACTTGAGAGAGATTTAAGTGATATTATTAAAGTTTGGACAGTTGATCTCAAAAACAGGAAAACTCAAGGGCGATTGTCCGAAAACGGCTAAACGTAAGGGGTGTTTTGTGAAATTTATCCTAAGGTTTACTGTTGTGTATTCTACATATACCTAAAGAAAAAAAAGGCAACACAAAACAACCAGCATAAAAAGAGGTAAATAATAACGATTCCCCTTTTCTATTCCTCTATACAAAGGGGGAGAACCCAAGAGTCACCGTAGCAGAGCGGGATACTGTAACATTTCAAAAAACGAAAAACTGTAGCATTTAAAACCGAGATTACTGTAGCAAAAATATATCGTGTTTTGCACGGTGTTCACACTAGTTCATTGAAACGGAGGAGGAACTGAATCCTCCTCTTGATGGTCACAGACTCACAATTCAATGCTTAACCACTGGAGCAACAAACTGACAACAATATACATTACTAATAACTCAATGACAACAGCAAATGCAACATAAAAAAGTACAAAAAACTGAAAGAAAACTAGACCAATACTCATAATTCTTTATTACTCTTCATCAATCTGCAGAAACTCTAAAAAAAAATCTCTCAAGCCTTCTGTATATCTCACTAACTTACAGGGCCTTTGCAGATGCAACAACATTCTCCACTGTCAATCCAAACTCCCTGTAAATTTTTCCGGCAGGAGCACTTGCCCCAAATCTATCAATCCCAATAGCTTTGCCCTTCTTCCCTACATATTTCTCCCATCCCATCGTCGATCCCGCTTCGATACTAACCCTGGCTTCCACGTTTTCGGGAAGCACGCTCGATTTATATTCTTCAGTTTGCTCCTCAAACAACTCCCAGGAAACAAATGAAACAACTCGAACTGCTTTTCCCTCTTTCCTCAGTTCATCAGCTGCCTTCGCAGCAATCTCAAGCTCAGAACCGGTCGCCATCAGAATAAGATCAGGCTTGTTGTCAGAAGAGTTATCTGAGATTACGTATCCTCCCTTTTCTACTGCCATCAGAATAAGATCAGGCTTGTTGTCAGAAGAGTTATCTGAGATTACGTATCCTCCCTTTTCTACTCCTTCGATTGAAGTTCCAGAGAGCTGAGGGAGTTTCTGACGAGAGAGAGCAAGGACCGATGGCCTTTTTCTGTTAAGAACCGCGACTTTATAAGCCCCAGCAGTCTCAGTGCCATCAGCTGGCCTGAGCATCAAAATGTTAGGCATTGCACGGAAGCTGAAGAGGTGCTCGACGGGCTGGTGGGTGGGCCCATCTTCACCGAGCCCGATGGAATCATGGGTCATCACGTAAACGACTCCAGCTTCGCTCAGGGCTGAGATTCTCATCGCGGCCCTCATGTAGTCTGTGAAGACGAAGAAGGTGGCACAGTAGGGGATGAGGCCAGGGCTGTGGAGGGCGATACCGTTGCAGATAGCGCCCATGCCGTGCTCTCTGACACCAAAGCGGAGGTTCCTCTCTTCGGGCGTGTCCTTCTGGAAGTTTCCGAAGGTTTTGAGTAGTGTCATATTAGATGATGCAAGGTCGGCGCTGCCTCCAAGGAATCCAGGGATGACTTTTGCGAGCGCGTTAAGGCACTGTTGTGATAGATTTCGGGTAGCGTCAGCTGGGCTTTCGGTTGTGTAGGTCTTACCATAGGAATCGCAAAAAATTGTGTCAGTAAATTGGTATTACAATTCTTAGCCAAACGAAACACTAAACAACGTTTATCCTAAAATGTTGGTTCAACTTTCCTTAGTCAAATGGTTCTCCATTTTGTTCATCACTTTCCGATGCAATACTTACAATTTTTCTATTAGTGGATAATATTTGTGGTAATGTCTGCTCGAATTTGTTATCGTCACCTTTACCAATATTTATCTTTTTGTACAAGACATAGATTAAGCATTTTTTTAATCATCTTTTTTGCTTCTTGAATGCAATGTTTTGGGTAAACCACTCCAGCTATCACTAAAGGAAAGGAAAAGGAGATCCCAAAACCCCTCCTCTCCATAGATATATTAATTCACAATAACTAAGTCGTCCAACTGCGTTAATGACATGTAAAATATTCACTGCATGTTCCGTGTAACTAATAAACATGCTAATTATTTTGAGGTAACTTGAATTTTATGACCATTTTGATTCTCATAGATCTCCATTATATTCGAGGCTGAACAATGAGCACCAGTTTATAGGGTCTTGTTTCGCACCTTCAGATATGTTAACACCACCACCTTTTCTTGGTTAAATATGAACCTTAATTAGAGAGATTTGCTGGAAGCTACCAGGTTCAAGTGGAATAATTTAGCCTGGTTTTCTATAACCATCTCCAGAGAACTTTCATATTACATGAATGCTTCAAGTTCTAAGTACTTTAGCCCACATCTGAATTAATGACTTGAATGACATACTTTACAGATGTGATGATTTTATATGTGACAGAACGATAGAAGAAATTTAAATACAGTTTAGATATATATACCGGAAGAGCCTTCTCCCATCCTGCAGGCAATTCCCCAGAGATGATTCTTTTCAACTCTGCAGCTTCCTCCTCGTACTTCTTCTCATATTCAGCAAATTTGGCATTCCATTGAGTCTCGAGCGCAGCGCCCTCCGGTATATGGCGGCTCCAGTGACTATAGAAGAGGAAAATTAACGGCGTTACCTATGAAAAGATTGGATGAAGTAGCTGGGCGGACTAAAATAATTTGTGAGAAATTGCAGACCTCTTCACTTCTTCAGGCACATGGAAGGGTTCATGAGCCCATGCAAGGTTCAATCTTGTTGCGTCAACTTCTTTAGCACCCAAAGCACTCCCATGCACGCTGTAAGAATTCGCCTTGTTTGGTGATCCATAACCAATGGTGGTTGTTACCTACATAAAACCCATCCCTTTGTAAATTACATGCTAACACATCTTTAGATACAGACAAGAAAGAGGTTAAAAGAAAAATGGGAACCTTGATTAAGGTTGGCCTGTCCTTAACAGCCTTTGCCTCTCTGATTGCAGCCCGGATCTCATCATAGCCAGTATTCCCATTCTTAACCCAGATAGTATGCCACCCGAGGGCTTGAAATCGTGCAGTCACATTTTCGGTGAACGCAATCTCTGTGTCTCCGTCGATGGAGATGTGGTTGTCATCATAGAATGCAATCAATTTACCTAGACCCCAGTGCCCGGCTAGAGAACAAGCTTCATTTGAAACACCCTCCATTTGACAACCATCCCCAAGTATAGTATACCTAAAGTACCCAATCCCCGTAAGTCTACTTAACACGAAACTGAATTGGATAACAACGTTTTATATGATGCAGTAGGTACATACGTATAATGGTCGATGATTTCATTATCGGGCTTATTGAATCGCGCAGCTAAGTGTTTCTCTGCAAGCGCCAATCCAACAGCATTCGCAATACCCTGACCAAGAGGGCCTAAAAACAACAGCAGAACCACCAAATGGAACTATAAATACTACAAGTATGATTTAATTTTAAAACAGAAAATATTATGAGAATAATTCGAGAATTACCAGTGGTGACTTCAATCCCTGGTGTTTCAAAGTTCTCAGGGTGACCAGGAGTCCTGCTGCCCCACTGCCTGAAAGCCTTCAAATCCTCCTCCTGAATTGCCACATTTTGAACTCTTTTTAACTTTAAAAAAAAAGAATTTAAACCTCAAGGAGTAAAAATAATGTTTTCCCCAGAATTACACGAATCTAGGTGTCAATCTACTAGGATTTTAGACGTTTTTCAACTGTACTAAGTTTCAGTAATGAATCTGAGCCCAACAAAATAAACAAAAAACAAAGCTAAAAACAGAAAAGAACGGTCACATCACTTTCTTTTTACTTGAATTAAACAAACGAAAGGCTCTAAGGGTGCTAAACTGTATCCGTATCCGAGGAAATATCCGTAACCGTATCCGTTAGGATACGTATATGGTTACTCAAATCTATAACCGATAGGATATGGTTACGGATATGGTTTTATAGTGAAATATCCGTATCCGTATCCGAAATATCCGAATACATATTAGTCATACTCTTACGATAGTTTCAATTCTTAGATTATGAATTTGTGGTTAATTTTGATGATCAAGATGTCTAATCTTAACTTTTCAGATATAATGAACATATAAACGAACTCTTTTGTATCACATGAACTATGTTTTTCTTAATACTATCTAGCTTTCTCATATCCGTTATGTATCTGCATACATATCCGCTTATATATCCGCATGTATATCCGTAACCGTATCCGATTTTAGCGGATATGGATATGAATTTTCCTTACCGATGTATATCTGTATCCGTAACCGTATCCGAGATGAGTAAGCGGATATAGATATGGTAAGCATCATATCCGAGCCGTATCCGGACCGAATGCACCCCTAAAAGGCTCCCTTTCAGAAAGCAAATTTATTAATTAACATTTTGGTACCCTCTACCTGACTCCTAATTATTATAAAGCACTTCATCAATTTAACTAGATTCTCGTAAGCTGAATTGTTTTCCACTTCCAAAATCATTCATAAACCCAAAACAGCAAACCCAGTTAATGTTTACACCCATATACTCAGTATTTAATCCCTTACTTATAGCAGTTTAACTCATTTTGGATCGATTAAACAATGGTCACATCACCCATACTGAATTAAAACTAAGGGTTAATTTCACAAAAAAAAACCCCGAACTTTGTGGGGTTTTCACGTAACCCCCTATTGGGAAACAAGAGAGGATCAAAGCTAAAACTTTGATCGCCAAGATCCAAGCTTTGACCCAACCCAGGTCCCAAAATTCAAAATTCAACCAATCAAGCAAACAAAAACAAACCTTGACGCTATCGTATCCGGCGAGATGCAGCAGCGCGTAGTGAAGCATGCATCCGTGGCCAGCCGAGAGCACGAACCGGTCTCGATTGAACCAGTACGGATTCTTAGGGTTATACCTCATCATCTCATCGAACAGGATGTGGCCCAGCGGCGCGCACCCCATCGGCAGCCCAGGGTGGCCGCTGTTCGCCTTCTCGACGGCGTCGACGGCCAGGAACCGGATCGCGTTGACCGATTTGTCGATCGCCGACGTCGTCGGCGAGTTCGCCGCCTCGACCGCAGCTGCTCTGATTGAGGGCTCAAGAGAGCTCTGGAGGCGGCCATGGAGGACGAGGTGGCGGCCATTGACGGCGGGTTTCGAGGATCGCAAGAGGTGAGTTTGATTTTGTGAGAGTGAGGGGGGTTATTTATTTTAGTAAAAGTCGAGGGTTAGTTTTGTCTTTTGTTTTTCAGAATTTTTTTCTTGCTTATATACCCCTCACTTTTATCTTATTAGTTGTGCTATCCTACAAGCATGTATATTTGCAAACATATTCCTAGCTTTCTCACGCTGATTTTTTTTTTTTTTCATTTTATAGCTACATTGAACTATTTTTACCCGATAAAGTAAAATAGCAAATGTGCAGGTTGCGGACTGAAATTAGGATTTATTTAAGGGTGTGTAAGCAACCTTCCTTATTTATCAGGGAGGGAGGGGTTTTCCCCCCATTTTTCATTCATTTTGAAATTTATGTGTTGAATGATATTGATATTTAACTCAACGCGAAGAATGCTAAGATAAATTAGGGGTTGATTGGATAGCTAATCACTATAATAATTTGCTAGTTAAATGTTTATATTTATATTTTAGTTGCTTTGATAGGTGGGCAGCTATTTAAATAATTAAATCGCTAGTCATTTTTAACACTTTTGGTCAATTTGTGTTGTGTTTTTCACTTATTCTTAAGCAATAAAGCTTAATTAGTATATCGCAAGCTGGTATTTTCAATAACAAAAATGCATAATTCAACATAGCACTCAATACAAGTTGGCTAATATGTCATACATTTTATTTTCATAGGTTATCAAATGAGTCAAGTGTCACACCGGAAATAATTGTGTCAATTTTGGAAAGTAGTATAAATGATTAAAAATTTAATTAATATTTAAGTACATAACTAATCACCAATGACTTAAAACATAAGTACGAACTTCCAACTAGGTGATAAGCGCATTGGCAATGATGCAATTAACCTGAAAATTTAGCATGTATTAGATTTGAGAGGTCGTTTGCAAATAGAAGAAATTTTTAAATAAACTCATTCAGATTTTTTTTTAAAAATGGATCCCCTTGAATTTTTTATAAAAATCGATCCATTTTTTATTAATCTGGTTCCTAAATAGTCGGGGTTGCCAACCCCGACTATTTAGAAAGTTGCAAAACCCTAATTATAACCCTAAACCCTAATATTCTATGCACTAAATAGTCATGATTGACAACTCCGACTATTTAGGAACCAGATTAAAAAAAATAGGTCGGTTTTTGTAAAAAAATTCAAGGGGATCGATTTTTTTTAAAAAAAGTGAATGAGTTTGTTTAGAAAATTTCTTCTCTGCAAATATGATAGATGTAGAGGGTATGCATGGAAAAAAAACCCTCTGATTTTATAGTTTTTAATGGGTTTTTGGTTGGTATTTCAGGCTCTAGAGAGCAGTACAAAGGTGGGCCCGAGTAAGGTAGGTGGCCACCAGTGATGATGTTGGGCTGGGATTTTGAGGGCAAGCTTTTGAAAGGAACGAAGGGCTGAGTTTGCTTGGTTGTTGACCTTAATTAAAAATTAATAGTCAATTATAAGCTTTGTTTTAAATTTAAATTGGGTAATTAATTAATTAAGCAATTGCTGGATAAGGGGGCCCTCAAAATCTCACATGCTGAATTCAAAAGCTTCAGAGTCCAAAGTTTAAGGCTTGTTGGTTTCTTACGTGTATTCCTGAGATTTAAGCTAGTTTTGTATTCCAAATAAAGAAATGTATTTACTATTTGTTCTTTATTTGAGAAATTGTTTTTGTAATGTTTTATTTATCATGGCCTATATCCTTCATGCTCTTCATCTGTAGTGCCTAGCATGAGAATAGAAGTTAAGTCAAGGTCCTAGGCGTAAATATTGTTTCCAGTTTGGAATTTGATTTAACAAAGGGATTTTTTTTTAAAAAATGATCTTTTTTGCTAAATAATTAGCAAAAAAGACCATTTTTGTTAATTATTTAGCAAAATCAACCTTTTTTTGGCCAACAGACCAAGAAAATGTCGATTTTAGAAAACAACCTTCTCAAAACATACGGGACTAGTCAAAACATACGGGACTATTAGTCCTATATGTTTTGAGTGAACTAATCGAGGATTATAACTTCAAAACATACGAGACTACTAGTCCCGTACGTTTTGTAAATCCACTTATCCGCGATTAGTTCACTCAAAACATACGAGACTAGTAGCCCCGTATGTTTTGAGAATGTTGTTTTTTAAAATCGACCTTTTTTTGTCTGTTGGTTAAAAAGAGGTAGATTTTGATAAATAATTAGCAAAATGATCGGTTTTGCTAATATTTAGCAAAAAAATATCTTTTTTAAAAAAATCCCTATTTATCGAAATATTGGATAATTATAAGCTTTGTTGTTTTTCTTCTTAAGGTACTTGTTCGTACCGTACTACGTAGAGGGCGAGGTTAGAAATATTTAAATTAAAAAAGAAGATTTCTCTCGAAACTAAAACTATCATAACATATCCAATTCAACGTTTAGATAAGGATTTTAGATTTTGAGGGGTCCTCATTTGGGAGGTAGGCAAATCCAACCACCTCTTTTCTTTTCTTTTTCTTCATTTTTGGTTTTTTCTTTTTGTTTTTCACTCATTGATTCTACCTAACACTTTATCATTTGGGTTTATTCCCCTATTAACTTTCTCTTTGGTTGGTGAGCTCAGCCTACGTCAATCTTTTTCTCTTTTTTAGTTGGTGAAACACCATCAGCTCATACTAATTAACATGTCATAAAAAGGATTGATACAGTATTTGTCCCAAAAAGAAAAGTAAAAAATGTAATATTTATTTATTTATTCCCCCCTTGCCACAAGTAATAGTGCTATTCTGCGAACAAAATGTGCTGATTGCTCAATCTCAAAGGCGCATTCACGTTACAACTGCCTCCCGTACGAAGATAGATAGCAACGAAGTTTGTCTTAATCTGAGTTATGTATCTCAAAAATTTCCAAAAATGCAAGGCATGTAGTTTGAAAACGCACAGAAAATGTGTAGAAATACATCTTAAAAGGTCAAAGTGCTTCACAGTCGCAAAAGAATAGACCACCCCTGTTCAAGAAATATACAGTGACCACCGCAAACATCAAACATTTGTAACTGTTGAAACTTTCGATTTGTGTAAACTACATCATTCTGACACGCTTACAGGGTGACGTGGCATTTCGGATTCCTTTGCTGGTTACTGAGAAAGGAGCTGAGGATGACTTCAGCGAGGGCGACTTCTCAATGTACGCATGTCTCTCATTGTTATTCCAGTAGAGAATGATTCGATTGGTGCAGGAATGAGACCAGCTATCACCTGCACAATACAGAATGACATGTACTCAGGTTTAACCAAAGTTTAAACATGAATTTGGTTGATCATCAAAAACAGGGTGGGGGTTAACATCGAACCTGAAAAAGAAACTGCATGTACAAGAATAATCACGATTATAGGACAAAATTTTAGGAAGGATGTTTGAGGAAATGCTAGAAACCACAAGATGAAGAAATTTAGAAGTGGACCAAAAATCAAAAGGACAAGGCAACGCGGGCAAATACAAATAAATGATCAAAAGAGCATAATTTGTTCGATGACCAATTAGTATCATTAGTCGGATTGCTTAACTTGAAATATGTACCTACAATCAGATTTATTTGCTCCAGTAAAAGATTGCATAGACTAACACAGGTGTTTGTCACATCCCGGAAGAAATTACATAATCAAACAGTTTATAAGTTTTTCTCTTATATCTATTATTTTCATATTAAAACTAGATCATGGATATATGCGGTAGCATGATTTCACAATCAAGTAAATTTAATCTCAGCAAATTAACCAGCTGCATAGCAAAAGCTGTCCAAAATATCGAGAGATGCATGATAGGCTTTTATTAGCCCATGAAAATCGAGAATTTCAAACTACATATACTTTATCGCCATTTGAATTGAAACGGGCCCCAACTAACAAAAATCGTGGATTATATAGCCCATTAGATCACGAATTATGAACTATGTGCATTTAATTGCCGTTGGATTGAAAAGACGAAAATGGACAAAAATCATGGGTTATAGTCCATGAAAATCATAAATTTTGAACTACGTGTCATTGAGTCAAAGTGCATCAAAATGAACAAAAAATGTGGATTATAGCCCATGCAAATTGAGAAGTTATCTGCACGTAATTTAATTAATTGACAATGGGTCGAAATGGACAAATATAGATAAATATTGTAGGATATAATCCATAAAATCGCAAAGTTTGATGTACGAATACTTACTGTATATGGTTTCAAAACACACAAAAATGATAAAAAATCGTTGGTTATTTGCCCATGAAAATCAAGAATTCTGAAATACGCAGTTCATCGCCATTGAGTTGAGATGGACAATAACGAACAAAAAAACATTGATTAAAGTCCACAAAATCGTGAATTTTGCACTATGTATATTGCCTTTGGATTGAAATGGACCAAAAAAAGTGTATTATAGATTATTAAATGGTAGATTTTGAATTACATGCCAATCGAGTCGAAATGGGTGAAAATGAACAAAATAGTTGATTAGACCACCAAAATAGAGAATTTTGAGTATGAAATTGTCATTGATCGAAATGGACAAAAAAGAATAAAAATTGTGGATTACAACCTATGAAAATCACAAATTTTGAATTGCGTGTCACTAAGTCAAAATGGATAAAAATGACTAAAAACATGAGTTATAGCACATTAAATTGCGAATTTTTGAATTACATGTACTTAGTTGTTTTTGTATTGAAATAAAAAAATATGTACAAGATTTATGGATTATAGCTCATGAAAGTCATGAATTTTGAAGTAAGCGTGTTTAAGTTTATCATGTTGAAACAAACAAAAGTGGACAAAAATTGCGGGTTACAGAAAATCGCTAATTTTAAATTGAGCATTCTTAATTTCTTTTAGATTGCAATAGACAGAAATGAAAAATTATGGATTATAATCCATGAAAATAGTAAATTTTGAAATGCATGTTATCCTGTCGAAATATATGAAACGAACATTATAGACCATGAAAATCGAGAATTTTCAACTATCATGTAAGTAATTGTCCAAAAATTTGGTCAAAATGGACAAAAACGAATAAAAACCGTGAGTTGTAGTCCAAGAAGTTGTAAATTTTAAACTACATGTCACTGAGTCAAAACAGATGAAAATGACTAAAAACGTGGGTTATAACCCATGAAATCACGATTTTTTGAATTTTGTGTACTTAATTGACGTTAGGTTAAAATAAAGAAACATGTAAAGAAATTGTGGGTTACAATCCATGTAAATCGTAAATTTTGAAGTAATCGTGTTTAATTTCATTATTTTGAAACAAACAAAATTGGACAAAAATCATTAGTCATAGTCCACGAAATCACAAATTTTGAAATGAGGGTACTTAATTGCCTATTGGTTGAAAGAGACAAAATATAGCCAATGCAAATCGCGAATTTTGAACTACACGTACGTAATCACCATTGAGTCCAAATTAGCAAAAACAAACAAAACTTGTCATTAAAAGCTCATAAAATCACAAATTATGATGTATGCATGCATGTTTCCCATAGGGCCAAAGTAGAGAAAAGCAATAAAAATTATGGGTTATAGTGCTCATAAAAATCGATACTACAATAACAGATAAAAATCCTGGGTTATAGCTAATAGAATCACGAATTTTGATGTTTTGTATACGTAATTGTCTTTAGACTAAAGTAAAAAATAAACAAAAAACTATGGGTTATAGCTCATGAAAATAGAAATTTTAAAGTAAGCATATTTAACTATCATGGGGTCGAAACAAAGACAAATGGATAAAAACCATGGGTTATAACCATGAAATCGAAACTTTTTGAAATATGTGCCACTGAGACAAAACTGATAAAAATGAGCAAAAATTATTTATTATCATCTATGAAGTCATACTTAATTGCCATTGGGTCGAAAATTGCAAAAGCAGATAAAAATTGTGGCCCATAAATCTCAAATATTTACATATGCATACTGAATTCCTGTTGAGTCAAAATTCATGAAAATGAACACAAATCATAGGTTATGCCCATGAAAATCAAGTATTCTGAACAATGTAGACTCAATCTCATTAGGTCCAACTGAACAAAAATAATAAAGAATAGAGGGCTCATGAAAATCATGAATTTTAAAATACGCATAGAAAAGGACAATCTAACACTATGGGTTATAACCTATCCAATAGTGAATTGTGAACTACGTGTACATAATTTTCTTGTGTCGAAATTTACAAAAATGGACAAAAAACATGCATCGTGATTACGTGCTTGATTATCATTAGGTCGAGACTGACAAAAATAGACAAAAATTATGAGTTATAGCTCAATAAAATCAGAAAATTTTTAAGTAAACATACTTAAATATCACTATGTCGAAACATAAAAAAGGGACAAAATCCATAAGCTATAGCCCACGAAAATCAAGAACTTTGAAGTATATACACTTAGTTGCCATTCGGTTGAAATTGACAAAAATGAATAAAAATATGCGTAATAGCCCATAAATTGAATAGGATAAAAATAAAAAAAACATGAGTTATAATACATGAGAATTGGAAATATTGAAGTCATTAGGTCAAAATGGAAAAAAAAAAGGAAAAAAATTTGTGGGTTATATTCAATAAATTTGTAACTTTTTAGCATACACATACTTAATTCCCATAAGGTTGAAACAAACAAAAACAATAAAGGATGAAAGTTAAGAATTTCTAAATATGCATACTTTATTGACATTCAATAGAAACGAATAGTGTCAGACAAAAAAAATGTAGGTTATAGCTCATAAAAAAGTATGAGCTCATAAAAAATCAAGAATTGTGAACTATGAGTACTTATAAGACATTGCGTCAAAACGAACAAAAAAGGATAAAAATTGTGGGTTGGACCTCAGAAAATCGCAAAATTTGACGTACGTATGCTTAATTCCCATTAGGTTGAAACTAATGAAACAAATAAAGACTCATGAGCTATAGCCCATGAAAATCAAGAATTTTAAACTACGAATAGTTTATCCCCATTGAGTCGAAATGGAAAATAACAAACAAAAATTATGCATTATAGCTTGTGGAATTGCAAATTTAGAACTACATATACCTAATTACCTTTGGGTTGGAAGAACAAAACAGGACAAAAATCACGGATTATAATCCATGAAAAATATAATTATTTAGTCAAAAAGATAAAAATGGACAAAAATATGGATTTTAACCCACGAAAATTGAGAATTTAACTACACGTACTTATTTGCTATTTGTTTGAAATGGACAAAAATGAATAAAAATTGAGGAATATAGCACATAAAATGTAAAGTTTGATGCACACATACTTTAACTTCCATTGTTTCAAAACAGATTAAAAACAATAAAAATTCGTTAGTCCTTACTGCTCACGGAAAAAGAGAATTTTGAAATAGACAGCTTGTCGACACTGAGTAGAGATAGACAATAACAAAAAACATTGATTATAGCCCATGAAATCACGGATTTTGAACTATATGTACTTAATTGAATCAGACAAAAATGGACAAAAATCGTAGTTTACAACCTATAAAAATGGTAAATTTTGAATTGCATGTCATCGAGTCGAAATGGATGGAAATGAACAAAATAGTGCATTATAAACCATGAAAATCGAGAATTTTGAACATGTATGTAATTGTCATTGGGTCCAAATGGACAAAAGCGAATAGTTGCACCCAATGAAAATCGTAAATTTTGAACTATGTGTCACTAAGTCGAAGTGGATGAAAATGACTAAAAACATGGGTTATTACTCGTGAAATCGCGAAGTTTTGAATTACATGTAATTTATTCTTCTCGTATTGAAATAAAGAAACAATGTACAAAACTCATAGATTGTAACCCATGAAAATCATGAATTTTGAAATAAGTGAGTTTAATTTCATTTAAAATTAGACAAAAATTATGGATTATAGCCCACGAAAATCGCTAATTTTCAACTGCTTGCAATTAATTGCTTTTGGAGTGAAATAGACAAAAAAATGACAAAATTCATGGATTATGGCCTGTCAAAATGGCAAATTTTGAATTACATGCCATCTTATCGAAATAGATATAACCGAACAAAAAATTAGGATTATAAACAATAAAAATCGAGAATTTTGAATTACATGCACATAATTGCCTTGCTACGTGTCACTAAGTCGAATGGATGAAAATGACTAAAATGTGGGTTATAACCGATAAAATCGCAGATTTTTGAATTACATGTGCTCAATTGTCTTTGGGTTGAAATAAATAAATATATACAATACTCGTGGATTACATCCCATGAACATAATGAATTTAAGTGTGTCTAATTTCACTATGTCGAAACAGACAAAACTAGACAAAAATCACTTGTTATAATCCATGAAACTGCGAATTTTGTACTGGGAATACTTAGTAGCCTATTGACATACCAAAAACGTGGAATATAGCCTATGAAAATCGCGAAATGTAAAGCTGAACAAAAATCATAGGATTATAGCCTCGCAAATTTTAAACTATGTGTCATTCGGTTAGAAATGGATGAAAAGAAAAAAAACACGGGCTATCGCTCATGAAAATCCAAGTTTTGAACTGCACGTACTCAATCACTATTGAGTTGAAATTTGCAAAAATAGATTAAAAAATGTTGGTTAAAGCCCATACAATCGTAAAATTTGATGTACATATAATTGCTATAAGGTCGAAATGGAGAAGAATAATCAAAATTTGTGCGTTCTACAGCTCATAAAAATTTCTAGTTCTGAGATATGCACAATATATTAACATCGGATTGAAATGGACAATGACAAACAAAAATCTTAGTTATAGCTAACAAAATTGTGAACTTTGAAGTTTTGTACACTTAATTGTCTTTCAATCAATATAAAAAAAGGATAAAAGATTATGGGTTATAGCTTATGAAAATTGTAAATTTTGAAGTAAGCGTACTTAACTGTCATTGGGTCGAAATAAAAAAAATGGACAAAAACTATGTATTATAGCCCATGAAAATGGCAAAATTTTGAACCACGTGCTATTAAGACAAAATTGATGATAATAAACAAAAATTGTGGGTTATCAGCCATGAAAACCAAGAATTTTTTAACTGCATGTATTTGATTGACATTAGGTTGAAATTTATAAAAACTAATAAAAAGTGTGGGTTATAGCTCATAGATCACAAATTTTAACATACACATACTTAATTCCCATTGAGTCGAAATTGATTGAAATGTACACAAATTTTGGGTTAAACATATGAAAATTAGGTATTTTGAATTATGCAGCTCAATCCCATTGGGTTTAAATGGCCAAAAAAAATAAAAAATTATGAGTTATAGCTCATAACAATCGAGAATTTTTGAAATACACCATTGGCTCTAAAGGGATAATAACATACAAAAATCGTAGGTTGTAGCCTATGAGATCATCAATTTTTAACTATGTGTACGCAATTTCCTTTATATACGAATTGACAAAAATGAACAAAAAAAACATGCATTACAGACAAAATAGACAAAAATCATGGATTATGGCCCATAAAAATCAGAAAATTTTTAAGTACACATATGTAATTGTTATTGGTCAAAACAAGCAAAAATGGACAAAAATAATTGGTTATAGCCCATAAAAATTGAGAATTTTTAACTTTAGGCATTGAATTGTCATTCGGTCGAAATTGGCAAAAATGAATAAAATTGTGGGTTATAGCTCATAATATTTGCAAATTTTTATGTACCCATGTTTAATTCCCACAAGAGCGAAATGGATAAAAACAATAAAAAATCGTGGGTTATAGTACATGAAAATCACAAATTCTAAATTGTCATTAGGTCAAAAAGGAACATATAGAACTAACTAAAAGTCTGGGTCCATATGAAAAGCCCTAAAAGTCTAAAGTAGCTAATATATACGCCTGCAAGTGTGTGAGGTGAATGATTTTATAACATGATATTTTGAGACAAGATGCAACATTAGTGTATACATTGACTCAATGTGGCACTGTGGCCGAACAATATCAGAATCTTGGAATAGGCGGATATATCCTCTCATATTTCACAGTTCAGCAAGTATTACTTTTGTCCACTTCAATGACTACATTCATAAATATATTATGTTACTGCAGCTACTTCACTTATTCAAGAGGTTATAAAACAGGCTTCAAGTATTACAAGTTGCTTAGCTGTTTGTCTACATGTTGTTGCCTACAATCGTCCAGGCATCCATTTTTATAAGAAGATGATTTTTAAGCTTGTAAAAAGGTTTCAGGAGTTCTACTACATAAACGGACCACATTAAGACTCATTCTTGTTTGTTTACTATGTAAATGGCGGCCAAGCTCCTTGCTCTCCGTTGTAAATAAATGTTTGCTCTGAACGAATACTATTTTCCGTATAATGCTGATTAACTGCACCATGATGTTGGAGATTTAAAAGTGTGCTCGACATTATATGACATTATGTACTCTTTATCAACAGCAATATAAGTAAGATGGCAAAAGAATGTGTCACGGCCAGCTGTCTCTTTGTAGGTCTCGTGTGGAGATATACAATTTAATTTACTGAATCAAGAAATTTCAAGCTTTGACTTCCCTTAACCTTAGAAACTCTAAATTTGTGATTCATGGGAAATCTTCAGTCGATACAGGAGCTTCTGTTGAGTTGAAAATTGGAGTAAAAGACTTTTAAGCCATCATTACTCTCGGAATTTTTATTTGCACATGAAATTGACTGTTTGTTTCCTTTACTAAATGTGTATCATCAGCAGAGGCTCTACGCAACAGCTACTGTTTAATCTTCTATCACATTTGGCTTTCTTCATGTCATTTCCATCTAAATAATATAATTGTGGATTGACCCCTTGTAGTTTTATTTTTGCAAACCCCCCCCCC
>NC_033803.1:1823840-1834355 GCF_001876935.1 Asparagus officinalis
TTACTATCACCCAATTGTGGATCAGCCCCTTGAGTTTCTTTTGACTTTTACCTCTGGAGGTCTATTTGTCTCACACACGTCCGTACACGCAAAAATATCCTTAAAACTGGTAGCAAAATAGAAACTAGCAGGAAGCTAACCAAAGATTCAACAAAAAACCCAGAAAGGAAAAAAGAAAAAGAGAAGAATCACAGAGAATAAGAATTTGAATGATGAAAACCAGAGTGAAAAAAGTCTGGAAGAAACTAAATATTTACCTAGGGCAAGTGTTAACTGAAATGAGCCATCGTTAAATTTGGTTGTTACTTGGTTCAACAAAACAACCTGCACACAAGGAAAAGGCAGGGTCAATAGGCAAGTTCAGCAGAAACAGCAATTCAACAACTCCAGATAATCCTGAATAGAAGTCCTTTTATATGGAAACCATGTTTGTGGATATAATCGATAAATCACAAGAACACAAGATTGTACCTTTGAAGCAGTTTCAGATATGGAAACCTTTTTTTGAAATAAAGGGCTTGACATGTCATCCAATTTGTCAAATTCTCTCCAATTGTCGCCTCTGAAATTCTTCTTTATTATGTGGATTAATTATTTTCCATTACCCTCAGATATGATGTAAATGCATAGGTGACCCTGAAGTCCGCATACCTCAACAAGTTAACTCTATTTGATTTTTGCTGGCTTGGAGTTCCTTCTGAATGTTAGTTAGGATTACAGTTAGGTTACAACTATGGTTAGAGTTATGGTTAAGATTACAGCAACATTACTGACTTTAATGTTAGGGTTAGGAGTATAACAATGAGACTTTAGTGAGTAATCATTGCTATAACCCTAATCTTGCCCCCCAACCCTAACCAATACCGTAATGCTAACCGACATCCAGCAACTATAAATCAACAAAAAACAAATAGGGTTAACTTGCTGACAGATTCTAGAGTCACTTGTGTAACTAGAATCAACAATCTCAGGGTTACCCGTGTAGTTATGTAGACTTCAGGGTCACCCATGTAATTACATCATACTTCAGCTCATGGTAGCCCATTGTAATCAATCCCTATTTATATTATCATCACTAATCAAACATTTGGTGCCATCATACTTAATGCACAAGATCTAGTTTACACACTCCATGCTACAACTAGGCACGTCTCAACTCATCAATTCGACACAATTTGTTGGAAGAATTAACCTAACGCAATTTTATACTTCACAAAAAAAAAATTATAGCACTACAGAGGTTACGTATCTATCATGTATAAGAAGTACAATAGTTCTCAAGATAGTATTTTCATGGAAAATACCATGGCAAAGGAAACAGTTGTATGAGGCCAACTTCAAGAATTTCTAGCCATTATCTGTACACCAACTTACATCAGACCATACGCTCTATGCCATTCATGCAGATAGTGTTATCTAAAGGATGTATTATGATAAAAAAGACACGCATGATTTATTTATTTGAATATTTGGTCAGGTTATCGGGATCACCACCAAACAGTTACTGAAGAACAATCATGGTTGGTACTATATTTAAATATAAGAGGATCATAAAGGTCAAATCTTCTGAATTATCACATTCCATCCAATAGAGAATATAAAAAGCAGTAAAAGTTTTCATTTCAGGAAAAAATGTTACTTACAGCTAAGCTAAATTTTTTCGCGAGTTTCATCAACTTCAATGACAATCCACTAAGTACCCTGGTCCTCAGGGCCAAATCATCAAAATCTTGGCGGAAGTGAAAAGTAACACTGTCGATAATAACAACTTTCACCTGTGGAATAAAGGAATTGAATACAAAAAACATACGGCTCGACTTCTGACTACGGTAAGCTTTATGGAAAGAACTCAATCTAACAGGTCAAATAATCATTAATACAAAGGGCCAATTAACAACATCCCACAAAGAGAAATACAGAGCTATAAAAAGAAAATAAGTATCCATGCATTGAGCTATTTTTCTAAGATAATGAACGGATAAAGTCATGAATAAGTTCTTCCGAAAGTTTCATAAGCACTTAAACCCTTATGCACAGATCGCTCCACCATGAGGCAGTAACAGTCATGATCCTACTCACTTTGCACAATACTTGAAGAGAAGAACAAAATTATGAAATGTAGTTACTGTGACAGAAGGAGCAGCACTATCAGTTCAGTAGATATAGACTTCTATGTACATAAAACTTTTTTTTTTCTAATCCTTCTGTTGTACTTTTATCTTCTCCCCTCAATCTCTTTATGTATGTTATGTATCATCTCTCTCTATCTCTCCAAATAATGAAGTTCTCAGGCATCTTTCTCAGGTTACTCAAAAATATAAAAAATATAAGTTTAAAAAAATAAAGGAATTGTGGGTGCTCGACACTAAATCATTGTTAAAAACAGAAATTTGCAATATTAAAATTATAGAGCAAACAAACCTGGAGAACTACAAAAAGCTTAAACAAAATGAATTAAAAAATAATTTGTTATGACACTGCATCCCATATTTAAATTGCATATGAAGAACTATAAAAAGGTTAAATAAAATGAATAAAAAATAATCTGTTATGGCACTGCATCTCATTCTTCAATTGGATTCCATATTAGGACTTTAGTGGCAAAGAATAATTTAATTTGAAGGGTAATTACACTTTTGATATTAATACACAAATAACAAAGAAGCATGGAAATTTCAATTTACTAATTTGGTGCTCCAACACGAACAGGTTTTGGGAAAATACATGATGAATAAGGCTAAACAGCCTAAAAATATTGCGGACAGTTATTAAATCATTTGTTTGACAAATATCTTTGTTAAAAAAATTTATGCATGGAAGTTTAAAGAGTTCTTGAAGAGATGATAATTCTTAAGATAGAATCTAGACGAATGCGCAGCATCTATCCTTCCAAGTAGAAATTTCTAAATATAAATCATAACAACAGTTTCAAAGCAGATTCCGAGTAATTATTAAAGTTTGCAATATGCCAAAATATTCACAGCTTACGTCCTTCTGATCTGCGATAAATTTCTCTAGGTAGTTTATCACAGCAATTTGCTCGGTGTAACTGCAGATGCGGAAGTAAAATATATTGGCTAGGAAATTGTTAGGATGCATCTGTGCATGACAATTTTGGAAGTCTTTTCGGTGATATAGAAAAGTGTTCCCAGTATCTGCGATACATGCTTCAGCAATCTGATAGGCACGTTCAGCCATAAAACTGCCTTCGGTATCTGGAAGCACGTAAGCATATTATTATGCTTCTAGAAGTTTGACAAGCAGCCATCAAAGGAAAAATAGTTCAGATGTCTACCTATGTAAATTGCTTTTCCCCCAAGACCACCATAATCAACTGGAATTTGGACATTGATTGCAAGTTGGATCCTGCATATATCGGAATGAGAAAAGTCCTTGGTCCAAAATTGCAAACCCACTTAAGGTGCCTAAGATGAAAAACTAGTCATACCCCAGTTGTGTTTTGCCAATACCTGGAACTCCACCTGCAAAGCTATAGATAATTGAATAGAAAAGCATACACATTTCAGTTCCAAACTTAAAGCCAATGAGAGCATAAGAAGAAAAAAAATGGAGAGAAGCTCCAAGCAGGGATCTGGCACAGCTCCATGTGCATGTAGACTATGCCAGGTTTATGGAAATATTCCCAAGCCATAAACTGCCTTTTAATTTAGACAAATGTTTTCTGCAAATTTCAAGTATATCCTCTATCGTCACAAGTCTTCAGCAGAAATATAAATATCATAGGCAAACAAAACATCTATGTTTGATCATATTGCTAATTAGTTTAGAATGCAAAAAAATCATTTGAACAGAGGTTTAGATGGATATATACCAACTTCAGTAACTTCTTTGCAATGAATACCACCTCCAAGTATGCCATCTAGATCTTCGCAACTGGTAGTTATGTGTTTCAGAGCTTGTTCCTCCGACAGAATGTCCCAAGCAGTCTGAGCTCCTATAAGAAACAATATTGCTTTTTTGTGAAATCAGAGGCCTTGGGCAGCAAGAAAATACATGTACCCCACAATAGTACCATTTAAAATAGCATTGCCGCCACCTAATCTTGCAGATGAACTACTTTCTGATGCAACCTTGAGGATATCCATTGCTTCCTGAAGTGCAATGTTCAGATCTGTTCCACATTCAGTCAGATAATTCTGGTCAAATAATTTTTAGACAAAGGATTCTTCCCCTAACAAGTGTCCTCAGTCATACCAACAAGAAGTATCAATACACATGAAACAATCACACGCTAAAGTATCACAATGTGTTTGCCTGTTTAAGACCTTTCTGCCTGAACTATTAAATAGTTTAATCAAAAAAAGTGTTCGTGGAGCTTGTTAAAATGCACAGTCACATAGCATACTCTGGCACATAAAGGATCAAAGAGAGAACATTCTCAGAAGTACGCTAACTGTCTCTGTTAAAGAACACTTGATTTCTCTTTTAAAGAGCAGTTGATTTCCTCTTAATCTAAACAATTTTTTAGTCTAGAGCTGATTGTAAACTTTTAATAGATCTATAAAAAAACCATCTCTCTTGCCCTCTAAAATCCTTATGCACTACCTTTCGAAGCCTGGAGCACTGTTCTTTGGCTCCAGCAGTGCAGTAATTATCTTTTTGTGGTACATGCATCTTGTCATGCAATTTGCTTCGCGTGACTCCAAAAGCATTTTAGACTAGATTAAAAGAAACTATTAGGTTAATCATACCGAAGCTGAGCTACCGAATAACCAAAGTGCAAATCAAGTTACCTCAAAGTCATCAATACAAAACACAGTTAATATCTCCTGCAAGTGAATCAAATCTAATAATGTCAATGTGATTCATAGATCAAGCCAAAATCTAGAATCGTAACCTCCTGTCATTTGCTTCTGAAATCACTCTCTCTATCTAATTTTTTTTCCAGGCCACGGTTTCAAGCATTTCAACACACTGTGCAAACTTAGGTTCAGTCCTCAGAACACAGTCCTAAAATTAGGGTTTTGAGATCAATATGTAGTGCATGGCAGGTAAAAGATCAGAACCCTAACATTTTGATTGGAGAAAAATTAGGGCTTTGAGAGAAATATGTAGTGCATTGAAGGCGAAAGATCAGAATTCTAACAGTCTGATTGGAGAAAATTAGGGTTTTGAGAGGGAGAAAGAGAGTACCTTCGGCGAGTTGAGGAGCGGAGACGAAGGAGAGAGAAGAGAGGGACGTGTAACCGGCGGCGAGGAGCTTCGATCGGTGAGAGGAGGAGATCGGGAGGCTCTGTATATCCATTAAGAGGTCAATTTGCAAAACCCTAGAAATGAGATTTCGACGATTTCGGCTCCTCTCTTTTCGTGGAGAAATTAGGAAATTGAGAAAGGCCGAGGGGTCACGTGCTACGCACGCTGATAAAAAGGGGATAATTTTGGCGGGAAAACCACTCGTTGACAGCAAGCCTTTTTTTTTAATTCTATCTCACACCAGTTAATTATAATGTTTATTATACTTATAATTCTATGTTTATCATAATTATAATTCTAAGTAAATATATAATAATATCATATTCGCTAAGGATCATTTTTTTAAATATTGGAGAGGATGAGAGGGAGGGTGAGACGGATGTTGGGTTTTATTTTCTTAAATCTAGATGTAAGAGTAATTTTGCAAATATGGAGGATCAAAGGGGGATATATGCCAAAAAAAGAATCTTCAGTTTGCCGCTCAAATATCACGACTGCTGACCAAATAGGTTTTTTTATTAGCTACACGGGTCCTTTTTTATACATTAAGAGCTGTTTGGATCCTTTTAGGAAACTAAAGTATTTATGACACAAAATAGAAAGTGGTGATTCATCTCGTTACTTTCTATTCGAGTGTTTATATTGTTTGGTTATGAATCTTTGTGAATCCTAAAATAATAGTATTACATTGTTTGGATAGTATAATTTATACTAGAGTATTTATGACACAAAATGGAAAGTGATTATCCACCTTACCACTTTCTTTTGATTATTATTATTTTTAACACATTTATGACATTGTGTCAGCTTTCCAACAAAATCACTCCTAATTTTGGTGATTTTGCTTTCGGTGACACATCATCAAAATGTGTAAGATTTTCATGTAAAAGAGAATTTAAACAAACAATTTAAAATGATGAAAGCTGATATTGAGACCCACTTTTTACACTTTTCATCCTTTTACATGGTAAAAACATACAACCAAACAGCTCCTTATTATCCAAGCAAAAGCAGAAACAAAACTAATAGCTTCGGAGACAAATGAGCCTGCCAGCGCGACCCAAAAATGCCAAAGATTTAAGAGACTGCTGACATGAAGTACTGACGTGTCAATTACAACAGGATTTAATAAATGCCAGTTAACAGAGAATAGGGGCATTTTTGACAAAAAGTTGATTTTATCTGTATTTTTCTAGAAAATTCCTGATCAAAATGTGTAAGCATTTTTGACAAGTCGTTATCTCTTTTGATCACGCTTCCGCTGCATCAGTGCCTATTTCAACGCACCGATCAAACGAGGTTCCCAGTGCTTTTCGCTGCTATTGAGATGGATGGAGCTAGGCGGAGAGACGACGATGACAGTGATAGGGGATTTGTGTTGCATCGCCCATTGTGGCGGCTTGAGCTGCTAAGATCTTTGATAACGTGACGAAGAGAAATCACCTAGCCTCCTACCGCTTCTATCACCGGTTAAAAACTTTGTTTCGTTTATTTCTGCCAACAACATGCATGCTTTAGGTTGGAAAAACTAATTTATCGAAGATTTATCCCCAAGCCTAATCATCACCAAAAGAGTCTAATACTTTGTTGTGTTATGTATGATTCCAGTTTGTTTCGTCTACAGGTCAAATCAAACCTATTCCTCTACTATAATTCAAGTATTCAAGATTTACTATTCATTTAACAGTAAATTACTCTGGTATATTACTGTAGCACAAACAGGAAGGCCTGACATTCACTATTCATGCTACAATAAATTACTATAGTATTATTACCGTATTAGCAACGTAAAAATATTATCAACGTAGTATTATTACTGTAGCTCAGATGAGATACCGTATCATTTAAAAAAATATCATTGTAGCATTTTTACAAAAACTGTATTTAAATACAGAATTACTATAGCAGATATAAAAAATTGAGGTCGTGCTTTGCGTAGGGTGCACATAGTAGGAGAAGTTAATTCCAAACGAAAAGCTTTTATTCGCTATTTTGGATCGGTGAAGGCGGGACTCGGGGGATGCACGAGTAAATTCAAGGGAGGAGGAGGAAGAAGATAAGAAATGGGTTCAAGATTTGAAAATTCTAAAGTCGCCCTTATTTACTATAGTAAATTAGCAATGCGTTCACCCTGACATAAAAAATGGCACCCTAAACCCAAAAGTACTTCCCACGTCAGCTGCCCCGTTGTCTGCCCAAAATTTGGCTCCAAAAAGAGTGGCACGACAGACACACCTCCAGCCACACCTTGGGGCACACCCCCTCGCTCAGCTACAGTACACGGGGTTTACTTTAGCTGAGAGAGGGGATGTGCCCCAAGGTCTGATTAGAATGTGTCTGTTGTGTTTTCCCTCAAAATAAAAACATTAGACGCTAGACCGGAACCTATTAATACATAGTGGCCAGCCACTATTTATGCGCCCCTTGCTCCCTTGCACCCCCCATTAATTGTGATAAATTATCCGGCTACTTGCCTCTCTTTTCAAAAAAAAAAAAAACCATCAGCTCGTTCCGAGCACTCTACCACTCACTTCAAAAAAAAAAAATACTAATAACCAAAAATGCTGACGATTGCAGTTTCCGTTCTTCCGCTCCTCTTCTTTATAAAACCCCAAAACTCTCTCTTTCACTCAACCCTCAACAACAAAGACAACAAAACAATGGAGTACTCCAAGTCCCTCCTCCTCCGCCTCCTCCTCCCCCTCACCGCCCTCTCCTCCTCCTCCTCTTCATCCGCTCCCCGCCCGCTCGTCGACCTCCTCCGGAACCCCATCCAACCCAAGCCCGGCGAAGTCGACCGAACTAACCTCCAGCCGCCCCTCGCCACCCCCTCGACCCCTTCACCGTCCCGAGATCAACCGCGCCCCGCTCCGTCCTCCTCTCCCTCCCTCCCTTCTCCTCCTCCCTCCTCCTCGCCTCGTCGTCCACCTCCCTCGTCCTCGACGAAGCCCGACAAGGCCCTCGTCCGATCGCATCCCGACCGGGCGCTAGCTCGACGGAGGGGCGTCGGCGGTGGCGAGGTTCCGGGGAGGGCGTCGCGTGACGGTGGACCTGTCGACGGGGACACGTGAGAGCCTGCCGGTGCCGGAGTCGGGGTACCCGATGATGCGATAGAGGACATGATCGGGTCGACATTGGGCCGGCCGATGGCGGACGCCGAGGTTCAACCGGAGCATCGGCCCGAGGGGGGTTAGGATGTCGGAGACTGTCGTGGCTTCCCCGCCCCGCTCGTGCGACGGCTGCCTCCGGACCTCCTCGCGAACATCAACCCAAGCCCGGCGAAGTCGACGCCGAACTAACTCCACGCCGGCCCACTCGCCACCCCCTCGACGCCCCCTCCATCCGTCCGCTGGAGATCAACGCGCGCACCCGCTCCGTCCCTCCTCTCCTCGCCTCCCTTCTGCCTCCTCCCTCCGTCCTCGCCATCGTCTCCACTCGACCTCGTCCTCGACGAAGCCCGACAAGGCCCTCGTCCGATCGCATCCCGACCGGGCGCTAGCTCGACGGAGGGGCGTCGGCGGTGGCGAGGTTCCGGGGGAGGGCGTCGTCGTGACGGTGGACCTGTCGACGGGGACACGTGAGAGCCTGCCGGTGCCGGAGTCGGGGTACCCGATGATGGCGATAGAGGACATGATCGGGTCGACATGGGCCGGCCGATGGCGGACGCGAGGTTCAACCGGAGCATCGGCCGGAGGGGGGTTAGGATGTCGGACGTCGCTTGCCTCCCTATTTCGTCCGGATGGTAAAAAAAAAGACAAAATTTCAAAATTGACGCGTTTAGAAACTTATTTGCAAAAAACAACCTAGCTACTTGAAAAATATTTGTCAAATTCGACTCAGTTTCAGTCAATTGGTTTAAACTGGGTCGAATTTGGTGAAAAAACATCTAAAACTTCACGGGACTTTAAGTCCCTGAAGTTTAAGCCCCCATTACTTCGTTAATTAAGTTAGTAATGGGGGCTTAAACTTCACGGGACTTGAAGTCCAAGTGAAGTTTTGGATGTTTTTTCACCAAATTTGATACAGTTTTAACCAATTGGCTAAAACTAAGTCGAATTTGACAAATATTTTCAAAGTAGGTTGTTTTTTACAAATAAGTTTCTAAAGTGGTCTAAAACAAAAATTTGTCCTATTTTTTTATTAAGCAGTTTTAAGTACGGTTTAGTTGGGAGATTAGTGGTTGGGACTAATTTATGAATTTGGACAAAAAAAAAACATTAAAAAAGGATAGTTAGTGAATCACAGCCGGATGGTTATAACATTGTGACTAGAAATAGTCTTTTTAATATAAATTTTTAGTAGGAAAATTATTTAAAATCATTTAGATTTTGAAGAAATGCCATGATACTATCTAGTTTGTTATGTAATACTATTTTAGTAATATTAATTTACGTTTGTGCTGTTATAAAATCAACTATAAAAATCGTAATATTAATATTATAAATATAATAACTTCGTAATACTAAGCCATAGTGCATATCGATGGAGAAAAGCTACTAGTTTTCTAGAGTAAGACTTTTAGTCTATGAGATTAGTTTATTTTTTTGTGAATCTAAGTTATATTCATTTTTGGATATCACCAACAAATTTCTAGAAAGAAGACAAACCCAGAGAAAGACCCCATGTACTTATATTGCCAAGTGGTTTTTCTTTACTTTTCCTTTCTCCTCGAGCGCGTGCAACATATAAATTATTGTATAGTTAACCGACAAAAACTTCAAAATTTACTATTAATCTAATTTGGTGATTTACTATAAAATTAGAGAGTGGGAAAAAACAACGTTCAAGTTGAGTCTCCCCTTTCTAGGTCAGATTGAATTTTTTTTCTATCTAAAAATGTAAACATATGCCACCTTCAATATAATACTGACCAAATGGGATTTAAAATAATTTTAATATCAACACCTTACAAATTTAAGGATTATTTACACTTAAATACCCTAAAGTTTATATTATTTTTTAAACTTTGATATTCCAAAGTTTTTTTTCAACAAGCACCCCTAATTTCAAGAACATTTACCTTTGATACCTTAAAATCACTTTTTTAAGTAAAAATAGGGCAAAGCGCCCTATCATTATATAAATATTAAGTAGATAAAATCACTTAAGAGCGAGTATAAGTTTTTCTTTCTTTCTTTTTCCTTTTTTCAACTTTAGGTCTTATTGGGCAAAATAATAATAATAATAATAATAATAATAAAGGCCCATCAAAGCTGAAAATGGCATAAGTGTTTGGGGGTATTTAAGTGTAAATAGCTCTAAATTTAATATGATTTTTTTTTCCTTTGATTTTTTTTCAGA
>NC_033803.1:1834378-1838343 GCF_001876935.1 Asparagus officinalis
AATACAATTTCATATTGGAAAAGTTGAAAATAGTGATAGACTTAAGTAAAACTTGGGCTAACATCTTATAGCTTAAGTTGTTGGGTTAGTTTGGTTGTAACTTTCGGATTTGGATCCTCTCCACTACAAAAAAATAGTAGAGAGACCACTGCTTTTAATATCAATCGTTGATTATTTAGTAGGCGGTTATGATACAATCTAAATCTAACACTTACCATACTCCCGTGTATTGCACTCATTCCTAATTTGCACTATAAGATAAAATCACAACCATTAACTAGATAATCAATGGCCGTGATTATGTAGTGGTCCCTCCACTGTTTTTTTTTGTAGTGGAGAGGATCCGAATCCGTAACTTTCTGCTTAATACCCACTAATTCTATTTTGAAACAGGTACCGGCGTAAAGTCGAAGACACAAGGCGCCTAATCAAAGTCCAATGCTACTCCGCCGAAGGCACGGCCAACTTCTACATGCGGCCCATCGAGGGCCTCACCGTCCTCCTCGACATCGACACGAAAGAGGTCGTTGAGTTTGTAGATGAAGGCCGAGACATCCCCATCGCCAAACCGTCGAATACAGACTACCGTTACGAAGTCACAAGCAAAAACAAGCAGCCCGCACGGGTCAGACCCTTGAACCCGATCTCGATCGAGCAACCCTTGGGCCCGAGTTTTGAAGTGGTCGACGGGCACCAGGTCAAATGGGCCGGGTGGGAGTTTCATCTCAAGCCTGACCCGAGAGCCGGGGTGATCGTTTCGGATGTGAGGGTAACGGACCCGGATACGGGTGAGAGGAGAGAGGTTATGTACAAAGGCTTTGCTTCGGAGCTGTTCGTACCGTACATGGATCCTACCGACGCTTGGTATTTTAAGACGTACATGGATGCTGGCGAATACGGGTTCGGGTTGCAATCGATGCCTTTGGTACCGTTAAACGACTGTCCGAGGAACGCATATTATATGGACGGGGTGTTTGTAGCGGGAAATGGGAAACCGTACGTCAGGTCAAATATGGTGTGTATTTTCGAGAGGTATGCAGGAGACGTCGGATGGAGGCACTCCGAGAGCCCAATTACTGGAATGGAGGTAGGATTTTACGTTGATCTGGCTTCTCTGCAAACCACTCGTTTCGTTGTTTTACATGCTAATTAATAATAATTAGTGTGAACACCGTACAAAGCACGACATACTTTTTTTCTTCGCCACAGTAATCCCGATTTAACTGCTACAGTTTTTTGTTTTTTAAATTGCTACAGTATCCCACCACTGCTACAGTTTTCCCCGTGTGATACACTAACATTTTTCAAAAGGGAGCGTTACAGGCACACCACCAGACACACCCTCAGCCACACCACCTCTCCTGCTACAGTGCAGGGGGGGCCCACATGAGATTTTTTTTAAATCACATGTGGGCCTCCTGCGCTGTAGCAGGAGAGGGGGTGTGGCCGAGGGTGTGTCCGGTGGTGTGCCTCTATCATTTTTATTTTCAAAAAATTGTTATTTCTAGTTTTATGTTTGTTATAGTAAATACAACTGTAAGTAGCATGAACAGTGAATCTTGGGTTTTCTCATTTGTATAAAGTAATAGATAAAAGGACGTCTTGTTTGTGAGCAGATAAGAGAAGCGAGGCCAAAGGTGACGCTTGTGGCGAGGATGGCAGCTTCGGTGGCGAACTATGATTATATCGTGGATTGGGAATTTCAAACTGATGGATTAATTCGGGTCAAGGTCAGAAAAGTCCTTCTCATATAGTTATATGTTATTAGCTTCAAATGTGAATTTCTCTATCATTGATTATACATAAAAAAAAGGTCTCACTTTAAGTTTCATTAAAGTATGAACGCCTCTAGTACGAAAGATAAGATGTCACATCATGATCCAAGAAACAAAGACCCTTTTGGTACATGTGACGTGTACTAGCAATTATTCCACTCAAATTTGATGAACCATACAGTGAATGGTCTTATCAACTCATCAAAGTAAATTCATCGCATCACGGATACGAGGTGTTCAAAATTTTGAAAATCTGAAATATTTTTGTCATTTGGGGCTGTTTGTTATCTTTCAAAAAAAAAAAAAAAAAAAGAAGAGGAAAATAGTGTTGAAAATCAATTTCAATGCATATATGAGGTTTTCAACGAAATAGATTTTTTGTGTTTGTTTTGCATGGAAATGATAGGGTGGAAATGTCATGTTTTCATTTTTATTGTTTGGTTCATTTTTTTTTAAAGCTTGAAACCCGACAAAATATATTGATTTCCTCAATTTTTACTTCTCAAAACGAGAGTGGGTCAATATTTTAATGCTAAAAACTCTATTTCCAGCCCATTTCAGAGGCTTTTGGGTCTGAAATGGGATTTCCCACTTTTCTAGCGTGGCAACCATTTTTTATCCCTATTTCCCTGAAAACCCTCAGTGAACAAAACACCTGAAACGAAAATACATGGAAATAAAAAATTGACGTGGAGATGAAGTTAGGACACGGAAATCATATTTTCATCATTTTTTTTTGGCAAAACAAACAGCCCCTTACAGGGAAATTCTGCTATTAGTTATGGTGGTAATATTGTTTCACTTCGCGAGTCTCACAATTAAAAAAATATTTCATGTGATTTAGATAAACAATATCACTCATAAGGCCCACACAGTAAATATATTTCTCAGCGTTTATGTTAATAACAAAGTCGGAGAATTTGTCTACAACGCAGAATGTAAAGGATCTCTGACCCTTTGATTATGCGACTTATTTCACTAAAATCAATTTAAGAAAACACCCAAAACATTTCACGAAATTACATTAAAACAGGTCGCATTAAGCGGGATCCTGATGGTAAAAGGAACGCCCTACACCCACACGAACCAAGCCAAACCCGACGAGGACCTCTACGGCACGATCCTCTCCGAGAACCTCATCGGCGTAATCCACGACCATTACGTCACGTTCTACCTCGACCTCGACGTCGACGGGTCCGCCAACTCCTTCGTCAAAGTCAACCTCACCCGCCAATACACGAGCCCCGGGGAGTCCCCGAGGACTAGCTATCTCAAGGCGAGTAAGCAGACGGTCAAGACGGAGAAGGACGCACAGATCAGGCTCAAGCTGTATGAGCCGAAAGAGTTCCACGTCGTGAATCCGGGCAGAACGACCCGGGTCGGGAACCCGGTCGGGTATAAGGTCGTTCCTGCGGGCACAGCCGCCAGCCTGCTCGACCCGGATGATCCGCCTCAGCTTAGAGGCGCGTTCACAAACAATCAGGTAATGATTGCGTATATAACTACAGTTGCAGCTGTTTGGTTTATTTCGGTTGTAGCTATAGATACACATTTGATTCATAACGTGTTCGCGATAATCGTTTTTCCCCCGCCTTTTTTCGCCCCCCCTAGATATGGGTCACGCCCTATAACAAGAGCGAGGAATGGGCGGGAGGACTGTTCGTCTATCAAAACAAAGGCGAAGACAATCTAGCGGTCTGGTCGAACAGGTATTCAAATCCATACCGTTGGATGTGATCTATAAACCGATGTACTTTATATCGATATATCGCTCAACTCAAACTCGGATATGCTGGTTATATTATACAGGGACCGATCGATAGAGAACAAGGACATCGTGTTATGGTACACTCTAGGATTTCACCATGTCCCTTGCCAAGAGGATTTTCCTATAATGCCGACGGTTTCCTCTAGTTTTGATCTCAAGCCTGTCAACTTCTTTGAGAGCAATCCAATTCTTGCGGCGCCTCCGAACCTAGAGAAGGACTTGCCTGTATGCAGGGCTGCAGCCTCCGCTTAAAGAGAGGGGCCAGGGTTGATTTTGAGCCGCACGTGACTTTGATGTCAAGCACAAATTTGAATTGGCATACATTGGATGTAAATAAGCCATGTATGAAGATTTGAGGTACTTAGGTAGACTAGAATGCTCTCTCTCTCTCTCTCTCTCTCTCTCTCTCTCTCTCTCTCTCT
>NC_033803.1:1838353-1897388 GCF_001876935.1 Asparagus officinalis
CTCTCTCTCTCTCTCTCTCTCTCTCTCTCTCTCTCTCTCTCTCTCTCTCTCTCTCTCTCTCTCTCTCTTGACTGTGATTTATGATGTTTCAATGTGTTACAAAGAGATCTGGTGTTACATGTACATACAATAATAGAGAGATAACTTCGTTTGGAGATAAAAGATCAACATGCTAATAAAAACTACAGGAATGATTGGAGATAATAAGTGGAGTACTAACCTTCTCTAAGTAAGAGGGTGCATCTGCAATTCACCCAAAAATAAATTTCGTAATTCGAGCGATTCAAAATTATCTTAAATTTACACGTGTCAAAAATCCAGTGAACAAAGAAAAGAAAGAGCCTTCTCATATTAAGACACCGTGATTGGACATATAGTCTCAAAAAACAACTGTATTTTTCCTTAGCGTTTTAGGTACCTTGGAGGTGGGTCATGAGTAGGATCTTTGCTAACGTTTGCTGAATCTTGATCACTTTGACAAGTTTCACAATCTTGGAGCACTGCCTGCCAACCAAAAGCATCAAGCTCAGCACAATTATTATCATATGACTGTGTAAAAAGATATGAAATGACAATGACAGCCACCAGCTATTAGTGGCATATTCGACAAGTAACTAAGATTATTAGTGGAAGAAGATGCAGTAGAATATGGAATCTATAGGATCTTTCTCTTTCATGACAAGAACTTTGATGTAGGCAGGGTTTGGATTGTAGCTGCTAATGGATTCCATTTGGGTATCAAGATGAAATATCTTTGGACAATCATCTCCCATTGGCTTGGTTTTGTTTTAGGAGTTTTAAAAGTTCAGCTGACTTACTACAGCCTTTCCTTTGTGATCATTTAAAAGTAAAGAATTCTAAAGTGTTTAGAAAGCTAAAATATCCCCTTCTAGAATCCGGAATCTGGATCTAAATACTAATATAAAAGATGAATAGGACTTTTGTCATTTGCACCTAGATATGTGCTTTTATGTAGACAAATATACATATCATATTGAGTAAGTTGCACTAAAATGGCCTACTGTTTCCTTCTTTCTCACTTAAATGACCTCAGTTGTAAAACGTTTCAAATAAATATCTAAAACTTTACAAATGTTGCAACTTCATGGCCTAAAGTTCAGAACATTAGTGATCTGTTAAAAGATGATGAGAATGTTCCCATGTAAGGGGGTCATGTGATACTACGAGGCCGTTGTTTACCCCTATATGTCTCTAACTCACAATAAACTGCCCTCAAATTATATTACACTCATTTCTCCTCAATTTAGACCTAAAGCTCACATTTTTTCCCCATTGTCTCTCCTCATTCAATGCAAGGAAACATGAAGGGCAAGCTTAAGAGAAGTTCAAGCTCAACATCAAGCATAGGGGTGTCGATGAGAAAGAGACGAGGGATTTGCTATTGTCAGGCTATGGCTCATCTTGAAACAACTTAGACCAAAGAAAAATCGGAAGTTCTTTACCTGACTAAGTATAGAGGTGGTTCTAAGTGCAAGTATTTTGAAGGGTATGATAAAGTTTTTCCTCCCCAAGCTTAATCTGTGATCAACAAGTTGCTATGTGATAAGGTGGAGCTGAGATTTGATTTGAAGAATAAGGATGGATAGAAATTGATCTTATTAGAGGATAAACTGAGAGAAAAGAAGATGCAGTTGAAGAATGGAGAGATGAAATTGATGGAGATGGAAGATAATTTGAGAGTTGGAGAGAAAAACAAGAGAAATCAATAACTTTTGAGGGATAGCGAGCAAAAAATGTCTTTTTTTTTACGAGAAAAATATAACGGCATTGGCATTTTTTTAGTGGAAAAAAAGTAAGGTTATTAAAGTGAAAAGTTCTAAAGGGGGGTCATTTAAGTGAAAAAGAGGGACATGTAATTTAACCTATCATATATTTCCATTTAAGATATAAGGGTATCAATAATTTTATACTATTCGAAATAGCATAATAAATATCCAAGTATCTGAATGAATGCCATACATGTAAATGTTGAACAATAGAAAATTGTAGAATAAATATCCAAGTATCTGAATGAATGTCATACATGTAAATGTTGAACAATAGAAAATTGTAGAATAAATATCCAAGTATCTGAATGAATGCCATACATGAATGTTGAGCAATAGAAAAATGTAGAATAAATATCCAAGTATCTGAATGAATGCCATACATGTAAATGTTGAACAATAGAAATTTGTAGAATAAATATCCGAGTAACAAAGATATGAGTGAAGAAGATATACTAGAAAATCTTATATTATCTTTCTCTTTCATGACCAAAAAACTTTGATGTAGACAAAGCTTGGACTGTAATTAGTAATGCATTCCATTTGGGTATGAAGATGAAATATCTTTGGACAATCATTTCCCATTGGCTTGGATTTGTTTTGGGAGTTTTAGACGTTCAGCTTACATGGTACTCCACCCAAGCTAATCAATTGGAAACAATTAAGAAGTATGGTATACTATAATGATTTAATTAACATAGGAGATAAACCTTAACATAGATGAATCGAGAAATAGAATTCATTTAATTACCCCAAAATTTTAGGAGAAGTAGAATTCATATCAACAACTTACCAAAAGCCAAGGGCAATCATCTGACCCTTTCTCCATAAGTTCAAATCCACATTTTCCCTCCAACCTCAAAACTCAAACTACTCCATCTTCAAGTTAAATCTCTTAGTAGAAACACTAAGCAACTTATTAAGAGACATCCCCTTCCCTCTACTCTCCTTCTTCATCTCATACCTATGCTTAATCCTATCATCAAGCTTATACCCTAAAAAAGCAGGAAACCCCATCAACTCTCCAACATCCCTCTCCATTTCCTCAATCAAAAACTCCATCTTCTTCTCCAATGACACCCAATTATACTGCAAAATCTGCGGATGCTTCTTGCTCATCTTCAACAAGTCCTCGCAAGAGAACCCGTAGCTTAGAAACAGAGAAACCACCATTTGCAAATTCTTGCAGCTCGTTCTTGTCACAGACCCTAATGCAATAGCCAATTCTTTCGTTTGGTGTTTGTATCCGATCTTTATAAGAAAACCCAGTTTTTTCGATAGGTTTTTCTCGAATGAGAGGCTTAGGAAAGTCGGCGCCTTGATCAAGAACTTGAAGATTTCTTCGGTGTTGAGGCTGCATTGGGTTAAGAATTCGATTCGGGGTTTGAGCTTTCGCTCTTTGCTGACACTGAAGATGTTCGGATAGACTAGCGCCATTTTGAGTATTTGTTCTCTAGTGAGGCCGATCGAGGTCCAGAAGTTGAGATGGGATCTAAAGTGTGACACAGTGTAAGCCAAAATTCCGGGTAGTTTTCTGATTAAAGTCGCAGCAGCGGATTCCTCTCCGTCGGCGAGATCGATCAGAAAGTTAATTCTTGGAATCAATTGGGTTTGGAGATCGAGATTCAGGATTGCCGGTCGCCGGAGAATGATCTCAGGAGAGCCAAATCGCTGCAGAAAGAGGAGAACTTCCTCTAACTCCCGAATCTGCATTCCATCAAACACCTTGCCTACGTTCACACTGTTGATGACGTGGGCGAGTTTTTCTTCAGGAATTCCACGCTCCAATAGAAGATGAATCCTCTCAATTGAGTTTGATGGGTTCGTTGATATCAGCAACCTCTCGAGCTTCTCTTGTTGGATTTCTCCAACTAAGTGCTTCTGAATGAAATCGAGCAATGGGTCGAATTCAGGGGAAGTTAGAATCTCGGGTCGACGAGAGATTGCGCTTTCAGTGATTCTAAGAGATCGCAGCTGTGATATTCTGCGGTTTAAAGATTCTGTAGATGAGAGCTCGATCTGAGGATGGGTTTGAAAGAGGAGATCGATTTGGGACTCAGAGAGGCCGAGTTCGTGGAGGATGAATGTGGAGTTAGCGGCGGCGGCCGAGATGGTACTTGGGGTGATGGGTTTTTGCTTGAAGAAGAAGAAAGGTTGGATTTTGTTGAAGGAGAGAGAGGAGATTTTGGATTTTGATGAGAACAGCGCTGAGGTTGGGGGAGAGAGGAGAGCAGAAATTGAAGAAGATGAAGCCATCGCGCGCGCGCGACTCATCGCACTCGGAGAGTTGCGGCCATTTATAGGATAAGTATCCTATGGGCTTTAAGAAAGGCCCAACAGAAGGTAAGAGCCCATAGCAACTTTCCATACTGATTGGGCGCCTAAAGTCCTGGAGGATTGGGTTGTGTGTGAACTCAACTTCGTCAAATTCAGAGCAAAAAACTGAATTTTGCAAAATAGTGGATTTACTTTTAATAATATAATTTAGGGTAGGGTTAAAATACACACATGGTGTAACTTTTTAGTCACATATGCCTATAAAAATATATTTTTGTCCATCTATATTGTAAATCTAAACTGTTCATTTGTTGTCTACGTGTCATTAAATCTAAATGGATAAAAAATAACGTGGTTTGAAAAATTCTTATTTTATAATCAAAGCGATTCAAAAATAAACGTCTAAGACCATTAGAGGCCGTTCATTCCTAGGTTATCAGATGTATAAACTAAAAAAAATTTATTGGAGCCATGCGGTATGTGATTTCCGTAAAGTTTTAAATGCATAGGTCACAACCAAAATTATTGCAGACACTCCATAATCAAAGATACAGAGAATCTCCTCTCTTATCAACACAAGTATTAACTTTTATCAAATCCATTGTCAATTGTTATAGCTTTGATATTCATCCAAACCATCGTATCTAGATATGTATTATTAAGTTCATACTTTTACTTACTAAAATCGTTCAACGTATTGACTTACACACTACTAAAACCTTCAACACGTTGACGCTTGCATCAACAATCTCAAGCAAAACCAACAACAATCAAACGCAAAATCACATATATACACACACCTTCCCCATTGATTTCTCACCATCTCCAACAAAAAAAAGGAGGGGAAAAGGGAGAGAGAGAAATATAATAATAATACAAAAAAACCCTAAACCCTGATCCCCTTCCTCCCCCTCGGCGACGCCGGAGTTATCCTATAAACGTGCTCCTCTCCGGTGAACTCATCGACCCTAACCACCCACCGGCTCTTCGCCCTCTCTGATCTCCTCCTCTCCCCCCTGCAGACCCTGAGCCCTCCTCCTATCGGCAACAAATCCACCCTCGAGTCCTCCCCATTAACACCTTTATTAATATTCCTCGCACAGCTGAAGGCATTGCATCCTACGACTAAACCTCCGTTGCCCTCTGCGGCCTCAAACACCCTCTCCTGATCCCTGAGCCGGCAGTCGACGAGCACGAAGTCTGCGGACTTGAATTCATCCGAAATGAGCTCGAACGCGTCGCCTACGACGAGCTGAACGAGGTTCCGGTTTGCGTTAACATTGCCGACGGATTCCAGAGAGGGCTGCAGATCGTCGGGGCTGCTGAGGATGGCTCGTTCCCCTGTGCAAAGATTCAAGAGTTAGACGGTTTGAATTCACCCGTTGCAGAATGCAAATCTTATCAGAACAACTCATGTACGTATCGTATCATCACGCATGTGATTGATTTGAATCGCGACAAGATGTTTTGAAGCAACTTGACGGGATGTTCTGATAAGATTTGTACTCTCGTTTATTTTGTTCGAAGGATTCCAGGGATTTCGCTTACGGATTTGAGAGTGTGGAGGTAGGCTCTGGTGGCGTTCTCTACGGACCAAGCCATTAGTTAGAGAAGCGTACGTCGGGGATGAGCGAGATTTGGTGGAGACCGATGAAGGGGGTGGTGGTGGGATTTTATAGAGGGGGGAGGAGGGTAGAGGAGTAATAATATTTGGGTTCTGCTTGCAATTGTTTGATTGTTGCAAGTTGGGGCCTCTGCTTTTATAACGGTGTTTGTGGTTTTATCACTTGGACTGCAGTTTTTGCAGCAGATAATGAGGATCGGTAGAGACTCAGAAATACAGAACGTACGGTGCAGAATGTAGCTCTAAGTAGGATACATGGTTAATTGCAGATAAATCTTTTTGTATTCTGACGCAGCGCGGAAGTAATAGCCTCGGAATCTACCAAGGAAAATCTTCGAATCCACGAAGAGCTTCGAATCCACGAAGAAATATTGAGAAAAAAACGAAATTTTTATTAATCAAAAGTATGCCTCTAGGTAGGGGTGCATTCGGTCCGGATACGGCTCGGATATGATGCTTACCATATCCATATCCGCTTACCCATCTCGGATACGGATACGGATACGGATATACCTCGGTAAGAAAAACTTATAACCATATCCGCTAAAATCGGATACGGTTACGGATATACATGCGGATATATAAGCGGATATGCATGCGGATACAAAACAGATATGAGAAAACTAGATAGTATTGAGAAAAACATAGTTCATGTGATACAAAAAAGTTCGTTAATATATCCATTATAACTAAATAGTTAAGATTAGTCATCTTGATCATCAAAATTAACCACAAATCCATAATCTAAGAATCGAAACAATCGTAAGAGTATGACTAATATGTATTCGGATATTTCGGATACGGATACGGATATTTCACTACAAAACCATATCCATAACCATATCCTATCGGTTATAGATTTGAGTAACCATATTCGTATCCTAACGGATACGGTTACGGATATTTCATCGGATACGGATACGGTTTAGCACCCCTACCTCTAGGGCTTACAATACTCTTCTTAAATAGAAAAAAAAAGAAACAAAACTCCTACAAGGACTCAAACTCTACCAAAAATAGTAAAAGAATTTCTAAAATATTAAAACTCCTAAAAAGACTCCTTATTACTAGGAAAGTCCACCGGTCAAATCTGAGATCAAATTGGATTTGTTTCCTAAACAAAACAGACTCTTAAAATATTACTAAAAATAGTAAAAAACAGACAAAAGTGCAAATATCTCTCAAACCGTGATTTCTCAAAAACATGCTTTGTAGTAGACTATTCAACCAATCGTCGCGCGCATTGCAATATTAAACGAACTCCCAAGAGGAGATCCCTCCTTGTTTATCTTAATACAGGATCAAGCTAATAAACAACCATTAATCTATCATCAGGGGACCATTAATAAACAACCGTTAATCTACCAAGCAGTGCCTCGTTCAAGAACAATCCTTTCATAATCAGGATTTGAATCCTCTTAATTAGACATCTCGTGCGCATCCTTATATTTCTTATTTGGCAATAAAAAAAAGATTGTTGGTTTATTATTTGGGATCCAATTCTGGCATCCTATTATCGTTTGACAAAGGGTTAAGTGAGGGGTTAAAGAGACTTAACCTTTTTTTAACCCGCTAAACACAAAAAATCTATACAAGAGTTAAAGTGAGTCAACCCTCCATAGTTTGCCAAACATAAAAAATATAGGAGGGTTAAGCTAACCCCTCCAGAGAGATTAAAATAAGGGATTTACTACTCCTATTTAGAAGGATTAAGAGTTAATCCTTCTAATTATAAATAAAATAGTCAAAATCCTTGTTATCCCTAAACACTAAAAACGATCATAATGGATAAAATAAAACTTATATAATGAGTTAATAATTTAGTCTTTCGGATTATCGAATAGATTAACTATGTTAATTCTTCTCATTAATCCCTCTTCCTTAACACCTTTACCAAAGGGGCTTTGGGACTCCCGGCAGAATATCCTCTTACATATTCTTAACCGATGAGATCGCATTATCAATATTGCATGTCGCTTTTACATTTGACATTACAGGAGCAAAAAAAAGTGTTTCAGAATAAACTTACAAACAAACATTTATAAATTCTGTTAAATTAATACGCTTACTAAATTCTCCTATAAAATCATCTGTGTTAATTTCTTGCATAAACTAGTCCAAAAATATTCAAATTAAAATGAGCTGTAGAGACTTCCCCCTTGATTTGATCAGACAAAACTCTGTAGAAATGTTGAGATCTCCACGCCAATGCACGCGTCTCCGCAGACAACGCAACACTCTCCCATGTTCCTTTTGGTTAGAAACAATTAATTAGCAAAAATATTATTTACACGCATTGTAATGCTTTAAACGGTAATTAGTTTTTTTTGCCTATAATAGACTGGATTAGATGAATAGTTAACTTCATTAAGCTACCTACAGTCGACTGAAAAAATAGTCAGTTGCTTGAAATTTTGTGCTAGATAATGTGGTGTATATGAGCACCGTATATGTTAGTATTGATTCTGGAGGCAGACAAATCTGAGCTACCAAAAGATAATCAACGAACTTGGGTTCGAGCCGATTGAATAGTATTATTAATTAATTGTTCTTTTAAAATAAACACTTGGCCGATTGAGCTCATTATTGTTAAATATAATGATAGATTATATCATCTGTCCTATAATTGGTTCTATGAATTTAGGGTCCCATAATTTTATTTTTTAGGTAGAAATTAATTTCTCTTATAAAATTAAATTCTGAAATACAGTTAATCGGCCCCACATGTATCCCATGGCAATAACAAACAGAATCCGTCAGCAGTAGGTAGTCTACGAACAATATGTCTCATAATTATATAATATTATTGACCAGTTATATAATGCTAAATCTCAAGGCAAATTACATTATTCAATTCTTCACAAAATTTAATTAATTCCAATTTGCCCGCAGTTTAAATAATTTTACTCATTCTGCTCTGCTTCTGTTTGTGCATGCAGAGTAGAATTGAAAATGGAAGATTACCGTGTGGGTTAGGTTGTAGTTTACGCATTAAATTGAAACAAAAGTTATGTGCTTAAGGGATTTGATCATCTAGATTTGTTAATATACAGCTATACTTAGAATAGTCATTGAAGGAAGAGTTAATTACTTAATTACTCAATAAATAATCGTTTGTCATATTTATTTAAAAGAAAACATAGAAGGATATTGGTGATCAAATTAATAATGAGCTCCATAATAATTCTCAACACACTCAAACTATTGAATATAAAATTAAATAATTACAAAATTGCAGATTTACAATGTGGAAGTGAAAGGAAACAGAACAATCCAAGGTATCTCCTCTTTCAACTGGGCTTTCGTCCAGTTCTAGTCAAACCAATGATGGAGGAGCAAAGCCCATTATCTAATCCATATGGGACCGTGGGGACAACGCCATTGGCATGTTGTGCACAGCGAAAATTTCGGTAGAGGTTCTGATGCACAGTAAGAGAGAAAGATCCCAATAAGAATTCTCGTCTCACCAAGCAAACAAGAATCTGAAGCGAATATCTCAACAAAGTGAGATATCGTCTCTTCCTCTCATCAGTTCTAGGTCTGACCTGTCGAGTGATCCTAAAAACTATTAGAATGGCCACAAACACAAACAAACCAGTTTTACGTGGTTCGGCAAACTGCCTACGTCCACGGGGCAAGGAGGGGGGAGATCTACTATTAGAGGGAGATAATACAACTAGGGTTTACAATCACTTTATCTAAACCCTCACACAAAATCTCAGATCCCTCACACAAATATCTCTCTTAAAAGAGCCAAAGGCTCCAAGCACAAAGCTACACGCTATCCTTTTCCTCTGCCTTGTACTCGTACAGCCACAACTGCTCAAGAAGAAGAAAAAAAACCGACTTTGCCTTTTGCTGCCACCCTCTCTTTGCTACAAAACCCTAGGCCGAAATTACATAGGTATTTATAGGAAAGGACTTAGGTGGGCCGCACACTGATTGCTTCCGTGTTCGTGGATATGTGGCCCCACCACGAGATGCGTGAACTCCAAAAACACGTTCACATCTTCCATGCAAATTTTGTGGCCCCCACACATCCCAATAATTCTCCACATCGGCGAAGTTTTCCCAAAACTGAGCCGACACCAACCAAACCAAATGTCTCACTTGTTGCGTTCAGTACGAAGTGAAACAATTCACGATAATGGACTCTACCCACAACAAGTCAGAACCCAAATGAGAATGCAAACACTCTCCAAATGTCGGTATCAACTCACAAAATCGATCTCACCCCCATCAAATTCTAACCCAGCTGCATCATAAAGACTGCCTACGTATCCTCTTGCTAAAGGAATCAAGTCGAACGTAGTTCACCAAATGGCCTCCAAAGTCCTCAATCCACTAGAAGAGTTCACAACCCTTCTCTAACATTATCAATTCTGTGGCTGATAGCACCTCCAATGGCCTCAAACACATCCACCTAAGATGAACCAATGGCCATATCCAAACTACCATTCGGTCCGGATACGGCTCGGATATGATGCTTACCATATCCATATCCGCTTACCCATCTCGGATACGGATACGGATACGGATATACCTCGGTAAGAAAAACTTATAACCATATCCGCTAAAATCGGATACGGTTACGGATATACATGCGGATATATAAGCGGATATGCATGCGGATACAAAACATTTATGAGAAAATTAGATAGTATTGAGAAAAACATAGTTCATGTGATACAAAAAAGTTCGTTAATATGTCCATTATAACTAAATAGTTAAGATTAGTCATCTTGATCATCAAAATTAACCACAAATCCATAATCTAAGAATCGAAACTATCGTAAGAGTATGACTAATATGTATTCGGATATTTCGGATACGGATACGGATATTTCACTACAAAACCATATCCATAACCATATCCTATCGGTTATAGATTTGAGTAACCATATTCGTATCCTAACGGATACGGTTACGGATATTTCATCGGATACGGATACGGTTTAGCACCCCTACCTCTAGGGCTTACAATACTCTTCTTAAATAGAAAAAAAAAGAAACAAAACTCCTACAAGGACTCAAACTCTACCAAAAATAGTAAAAGAATTTCTAAAATATTAAAACTCCTAAAAAGACTCCTTATTACTAGGAAAGTCCACCGGTCAAATCTGAGATCAAATTGGATTTGTTTCCTAAACAAAACAGACTCTTAAAATATTACTAAAAATAGTAAAAAACAGACAAAAGTGCAAATATCTCTCAAACCGTGATTTCTCAAAAACATGCTTTGTAGTAGACTATTCAACCAATCGTCGCGCGCATTGCAATATTAAACGAACTCCCAAGAGGAGATCCCTCCTTGTTTATCTTAATACAGGATCAAGCTAATAAACAACCATTAATCTATCATCAGGGGACCATTAATAAACAACCGTTAATCTACCAAGCAGTGCCTCGTTCAAGAACAATCCTTTCATAATCAGGATTTGAATCCTCTTAATTAGACATCTCGTGCGCATCCTTATATTTCTTATTTGGCAATAAAAAAAAGATTGTTGGTTTATTATTTGGGATCCAATTCTGGCATCCTATTATCGTTTGACAAAGGGTTAAGTGAGGGGTTAAAGAGACTTAACCTTTTTTTAACCCGCTAAACACAAAAAATCTATACAAGAGTTAAAGTGAGTCAACCCTCCATAGTTTGCCAAACATAAAAAATATAGGAGGGTTAAGCTAACCCCTCCAGAGAGATTAAAATAAGGGATTTACTACTCCTATTTAGAAGGATTAAGAGTTAATCCTTCTAATTATAAATAAAATAGTCAAAATCCTTGTTATCCCTAAACACTAAAAACGATCATAATGGATAAAATAAAACTTATATAATGAGTTAATAATTTAGTCTTTCGGATTATCGAATAGATTAACTATGTTAATTCTTCTCATTAATCCCTCTTCCTTAACACCTTTACCAAAGGGGCTTTGGGACTCCCGGCAGAATATCCTCTTACATATTCTTAACCGATGAGATCGCATTATCAATATTGCATGTCGCTTTTACATTTGACATTACAGGAGCAAAAAAAAGTGTTTCAGAATAAACTTACAAACAAACATTTATAAATTCTGTTAAATTAATACGCTTACTAAATTCTCCTATAAAATCATCTGTGTTAATTTCTTGCATAAACTAGTCCAAAAATATTCAAATTAAAATGAGCTGTAGAGACTTCCCCCTTGATTTGATCAGACAAAACTCTGTAGAAATGTTGAGATCTCCACGCCAATGCACGCGTCTCCGCAGACAACGCAACACTCTCCCATGTTCCTTTTGGTTAGAAACAATTAATTAGCAAAAATATTATTTACACGCATTGTAATGCTTTAAACGGTAATTAGTTTTTTTTGCCTATAATAGACTGGATTAGATGAATAGTTAACTTCATTAAGCTACCTACAGTCGACTGAAAAAATAGTCAGTTGCTTGAAATTTTGTGCTAGATAATGTGGTGTATATGAGCACCGTATATGTTAGTATTGATTCTGGAGGCAGACAAATCTGAGCTACCAAAAGATAATCAACGAACTTGGGTTCGAGCCGATTGAATAGTATTATTAATTAATTGTTCTTTTAAAATAAACACTTGGCCGATTGAGCTCATTTAATTTCATCTGTCCTATAATTGGTTCTACGACTTTAGGGTCCCATAGTTTTATTTTTTAGGTAGAAAGTAATTTCTCTTGTATAATTAAATTCCGAAATACAGTTAATAGGCCCCACATGCATCCCTCGGCGATAGCAGACAGAATCCGTCGGCAGTAGGCGGTCCACGAACAATATGCCTCCTAATATATATAATATCATTGACCAGTTATGCAATGCTAACTCCCAAGGCAAATTACATTATTCAATTCTTCACAAAATTTAATTAAATCCAATTTGTCCGCGGTTTAAATTATTGTACTCATTCTGATCTGCTTCTGTCTGTGCATGC
Source organism: Asparagus officinalis (assembly GCF_001876935.1). Classification (NCBI taxonomy): domain Eukaryota; kingdom Viridiplantae; phylum Streptophyta; class Magnoliopsida; order Asparagales; family Asparagaceae; genus Asparagus; species Asparagus officinalis. The sequence goes on from NC_033803.1 coordinate 1,850,989, forward strand.
AGAGTAGAATTGAAAATGGAAGATTACCGTGTGGGTTAGGCTGTAGTTTACGCATTAATTAAGGACAAATTTTCAAAACAGACTGGTTTTGAAGTTTATTCCCAAAAACATACATGTTTCCAACTTAATTTTAAAAACCGACCCAGTTGACTGAAACTGGGTCGTTTTTTAAAAAAAAAAAATTCACAAACTTCACGGGAGAGTTCAACTCCTGTGAAGTTTGTGAACTTTTTTTTTCCAAAAACCGACTCAGTTTCAGTCAACTGGATCGGTTTTTGAAATTAAGTTGGAAACAAGTCTTTTTTTGGGAATAAATTTCAACACCGGTCTGTTTTGAAAATTTCTCCCATTAATTAAATTGAAACAAAAGTTATGTGCTTAAGGGATTTGATCATCTAGATTTGTTAATATACAGTTATACTTAGAATAGTCATTGAAGGAACAGTTAATTAATTAGTTACTCAATAAATAATCGTTTGTCATATTTATTTAAAAGAAAACGTAGAAGGATATGGGTGATCAAACGAATAATAATTCTCTAATGTTCAAATTGCACATTTCTATGAGCTCCATAATAATTCTCAACACACTCAAACTATTTGAACATAAAATTAAATAATTACAAAATTGCAGATTTACAATGTGGACGTCAAAGGAAACAGAACACTCCAAGGTATCTCCTCTTTCAACTGGGCTTTCGTCCGGTTCTAGTCAAACCGATGATGGAGGAGCAAAGCCCATTACCCAATCCATATGGGACTGGAGCCTATGAGTCAGCCTGTGAGTTCTCTTGAGTTGATTTGGGCAAGTAGGTCAAGATTGGTGTGTATCGAGTTCACAATATGTTGCGCTCAAATTTCCATCCGAAATATGATTCATGTGTATTTAAGAGAGAAGAAACTTCAATTGTAAGGTGCAATCACTTAAGCTTCGAGGATAGTCGTGCGATGATCTACATCATAAATAGAAAAATTATAATTCCTTAATTAACTCTTCTAATCACCCGTAAATGAAGTAGATCACCCCTCTCTACAGGATGTTCTGATCGAACCGCTTGCTCGATTTGAAAATGAAATGAATGCTTTCACTTGTTAGAGCCTTGGAGATGGCCTTCAAACAATAGGACGAAATGCCCACAACACGTCGTGCCAGTCTCAACAAAACTATGACGTTCAATATTCATGACTCGAGAATCAAACTTTAGCTGATATTATTATTCCCTTAGGGAAAAATGCTTCCAGCCCCCAAAAGCCAAGTGAACGTGCTTCCCACCCCCATGACTTGGTCAATGGGTGTTTTACCCCTAAAAATAAAGAATCTGTTCTCTGAGCCCCCAAAACACAAAACCCAAGACATTAAAACATGTGAAGACCATAATACTCTTCTCTCTCTCTTTCTTTTTTTATTAAAATATGATAGGGGATTTTTTTATTATTTTTGTTCTCTATCTCTCTTTGTCATGATGTATCAAGAGGATAGTTGAAATGATTGATGAGGATTATTTTATTATTTTCGTTTTTTATTATTTTGGTTGTTTGTATTGGGAGGTTGTTAATGTTACGGGTTGATTGTTAAGGTTACGGGTTGGTTGTTAAGGTTAAGGGTTTGTTGTTAAGGTTGTGAATTTGTTGTGTAGGTTACGGATTTGTTGTTAAGGTTGCGAGTTTAATTGTTAAGGTTACGGGTTTAATTGTTAAGGTTACGGGTTTAATTGTTAGGGTTGCCTATCTAAAGATCTTCTTGGTACATCATGGTAAAGAGAGAGAGAGAGAGAGAAATAATAAAATAATCTCCCATCATATTTTAATAAAAAAAGAAAGAGAGAGAGAAGGGTATTATGGTCTTCACATGTTTTAATGTCTTGGGTTTTGTGTTTTGGGGGCTCAGAGAACAAAATCTTTATTTTTAGGGGTAAAACACTCATTGACCAAGTCTTTAGGGTGGGAAGCACGTTCACTTGGCTTTTGGGGGCTGGAAGCATTTTCCCCTTATTATTATCATCATCTGTGTGCGTTCCCTCATGTGCGTACAATGATTGGGGGTCTTTCCATAAATAATAGAGCGCTAGCTTCGTAATTCACAGAAATCCTTGGAGCCCGTACTTGGGTCTTATTAGGGTCGGCCCACTGTCCTTTTGAACGGTCGCGCTGGGATCCGCTTGCCCGCATATCATTGACGAAGAGTCACGGGGCTTTGATTCTGACGAGAGGTTGAGTCGACCTGAATTGATCAGGTGCGTGAACAGTGTAGACTGGAATTTTTTTGTATTATTTTAGACAAAAACATAGTTTTCAGACTTAAATGACTCAGATGAGACTTCAGATTTATGATACATCTCGACGAAAGAAAGAAAGAGAATATGCACATCTCGACACAAATCTTAAAGTTAGATGGATATTAATCATCAACTTTAATATTCGTGTTGACACCCGTGTCTAGGACGGTATACGCGACTACGCCTACATTTGATCCTACAGCACGAATACACCCGCGGATACGGTTAGTAAAACATGAGTGATATAAACCATATAAGGTTCGCATCCCATACACAATCCAACATGGCATGAAAATTCAGTGTGGATATTGATAACATATTGAAGACGAGAGACATGAGACAGCATAATCCTACGGCAATTCATGGATGGGTAGATTCCCTGCAGAATTGGTCGGATTTAGATTCGAATTATTCATTGTGTAATTATAATATTTTTAGTTTGGTGGGGTTTTTTTGTTAATTATATTTAATAATTTTTGATGCGTCTCCTTTTTCCTTGGTGTACGGTCAAGGTACAGCTAATGCTGCTGCCCTTGTGTAAGGATGTGTACCATGTATTTCAATTTTTAGTATGTAAACTATAAGGTTGTTCTACAAGGACCCAAATCCATGGGACCAGGAGGGGACAGGTGAGGTGTCACCTCCTGGTTGCATGATCTACTGTTCATGAACAGTAGATAATGCAACCAGGAGCCTCCTGGTCCCATGGATTTGGGGTCCCCATGAAATTTTTCTTTAGGAAGGGTTGTTCTACAGGACCCAAATCCATGGGACCAGGAGGGGACAGGTGAGGTGTCACCAGGAAATAACTACATTAACGCTGCATATGTCAGGGGTGGCAGGAATCTACAGCTTGGCATTTTGTTAATGCAGGATAGAACTTGAGTACGTTGTGTTAATTATTTATTTGTTTTCTTTTCAAAAAAAAATTTATTTATTTGTTTTTGGGGGAAAAGAGGGCCTCAGCCCTACACAAATGCGGACAGAAAAACACAGGAAATCGAAGCGACTCTTCTACAAATTATTCAAATTCCAACCATTTCTTAGCTGCAACGCAGAACAAATGAGTAGCACGAGACTAATTTGGGGGAGGGGAATTTTAGGAAATGGTTTGGGCATGTTTGGGCTACATTGATTTCTAAACTATTATACCTGAATTTCACAGCATAATATTTGGTCAAATGAGGATCTGAATCAGTGACTCTGTATCCGAACTCTGAGCTTGAGAACCTGTTAACTGAACATCCGGGTCTGAAAACCTCAAATCTAACATACAAACTTGCACTCGATGTCGAGCTTTCAAGCTGGAAGGAAAACAAAGCAGATTACATAAATAACAACATATATATGCTTTATACAAAGACAGCATATTTCACATGAAAACTCAGTTTCTAAATAACACATAATTTAGGGTCCCAACCGCAAAAGTAGGAAAAGAGAACAAGGAGCTATCACTGAAGAAGATACCAGGAACAACAAATCCTAGATATGTTGCAACACACAACCACTCTTTATTCTTCATTAGCTTCTTCCTCATCACCTCTAGCCTCCTCGTCGCTTCCCGCTGAATTCTCTCTATCTCTACCCGAGGGATTTGGCTCTGATGGTTGATCATCTTCCTCATCAGATTCTGACCATGCCCGTCTCTTGCGCTTTGAAGGTGCACCCTTTAAAAAGTCAAGCAGACGAATTATTGTCACTTAAGTTAATTCTACATTTGACTCTCGAATCTTCATATTTCTAAAATTAGACCTCCAAATCTTCATACTTGTTTGAAATAGGGGTCTTATTTTATTTAAAAACAACTTAACAGATTTGGGGTTGTAAATTAAAAACAGTTAATAATACTATGGCGTTATTTAAAACAATTTAATGAATTTTGGGGGGGTCTACTTTATAGGTATGAAGATTTGGGGGTCTAATATAGAAGTAACAAAGATTTGGAATCTAATATAACAAAACCCATTCAGAAAATAAGAAACCCAAGAAGGTAGGGCTGAATTGTACCCTGTAAACTAGATTGGGCAACCATGTTTCTAGGTTACATTGAAGTATATCATCACTTATCTATTTAATATATTTACAAAGAAAGAGAAATATATTTATGATATTTAAGATACAATAGGGCCAAGAAGGATAAGTAGGCTTAGGAGTTGGGAGAACCTTGTTGTAAGAAATTAAGAAGGATATGATAATTGCAAACTTAACGGAGGAGATGGACGCTAACAGAACCAAAACGTAGAAATACATTCATGTAACCCACCCAAAAAATTTGTACAAAGGCTAAGTCATTTGTTGTAAAATGCAAGAGGAAAAGATATTACCACGTCTTCTTCAGCATCGGAATCTTCAAGACCAGCAGCGACAAAATTATCTCGTGTTCTGTCTTCTCCATCCTCCTGATCATTCATTGGGTTCACATCTTCTCCATCCATTTCTTCATGCTCATCCTCCATTTCAGCTTCTTCTTCTTCTTGTTCTTGTTCAAACCGAGTCTTACTCTTCTTCTCCTTCCTTCTCCTTTTCCCACCCTTCTTCCTCCTCCTCCCACCATCTCCACTCTCATCGTCTTCACCCTGAGTTCTTTCTTTCCGCTTACCGCTTGGAATGCTAACGGACTTCCATTGTTCCTGCAGAACATGAATGCCGAACATGGATTGAGACCACCATGATGAATGTAAGAAACTTCTGAAATATGTACCCAATTAAAGGCAAACATTCCATCAACTTGCCATATCACTGGTATTGATGCAAGTTCAGATAATGCAAATGCCAGAAAGGTTCAAATCAAAGTACATAAAACCATAGGATAATGAGAAAGACTTTCATGTTCTTTATGGTTATGTCATGCAAAGTTAGCAGGATAGTGCTATAAGACTTTCTCTGCATAAAAAACTTTGCAAGAGAAGAAATTGCACGTGTAGTAGGAAGACGAAAACCTGACCTTAACACGCTCAAAATGTTCCTCCTGCTGCCTCAATTGCTTTAGCTCATCTTCATGCTTTCTTCTTTCTGCCTGTATCGATATAAAAAAATTATCGATAAATATGTGAAACCTGAAATAAAGGACAACTGGACTATGGGAAAAAAATGAACCGTAAAGGCCAAACTATGAATTAATGTTATGAGTTATAATTTGCCTGAAATTTCCTCTGTTCTTCAGCCTTTCGTCTAGCTTCCTCAGCCAAGCTAACCTGGCGAGCAAGCTCTAACCTCTGACGGTTTTGCTGCTCTTCACGCTCAGCTACTTCACAATGAATCTTAGCAGCATCAAGCAGGTGTTTACAATACTCTACATGGGTCTCTATCTTCTTCTCGTCAAACCCATGAGTGTGGTAACTGGATGCTGCAGACAACTGACTAAATACACGAACTGCATTTTTCAACTCTGCAACAGTTGATCGCACCTGAAATTGTTAAAAAAAGAAAAATTATAGTACAATGAATAGTCAAGGAAATAATAATAACATAACTATACTTTTTGTATCTCAAAAAAAAAAATGCATGGATACAACCGCAGAAGCAGCTTAAGAAATGGATACAACCACAGAAGCAGCTTAAGAAACCACCCGCCCACCCACCCATCTGTTCGCCATCCACGACCAAAGAAAGAAAGAAAAAAAGGAAAGAAAGAAAATTCCTAGACATCCTTGGATACTGTTACAGAGACACATTGCAAAAAAAAGACACGAAGCGCGCGTTGAATGAAGGACTTCTGAATGCAGCAATGTGATTATAGAATCAATACACATGCCTTATTTGTTTTATTATGTAGTTAGGGTTATATAACGGATCTCAGAGGAAAATAATGTTTAGCAATCAGATGAAACTATGAATTCTATGATAATAAATGGCTATCTAAAGAACAGAAGCATATGACCTCATCTGCAGTTCTCTTCGTCTTTTGTAAGGTTGATGCAGAAAACTTCTGCAATGCAACCCCCACATCAAACCGGAGTGTATAATTTGAAGGTGCCAAATGAATAGCTCTGAGCAAGGATTTTTTACATTCTTGCCACTGTTCAGCCTCATAATGAGTACGGGCTAAATATAGAAGAATCTGTGTGTCCGTGTTGTGATAGAACTTTCGCAAGCAATTTTGGTACTGCAGAAAAGCAATAGTCACACTAAGTGATGAAACAAACTTTTAGAGGAAAAAGAAGGAGATCATGTACTTGCCATTTTCACTGCCAAAGCGAAATGACCTTGAGCAAAGTAAACATGAGCCAAATTTACCCACACATCCGGCATCTGAACAAAAACGCTTCCTGAGGCAGCTTCTTGAACCTAAATTTCAAAATTAAGACCACCATAAATAAGTTATCAATGGCTATAGAAAAGAATTTGTAGATAACCAAACCTGACCTGTGTAAATATATCCTTTGAAACATCAAAGTGGCCTTTTTCAGCCAAGACAAGCCCAGCACCATTGGCAGCATACAGGTTCCCAGGACGCAGCATCAATATCTTTAACATGTCAATGCCAATTAAAACAAAAAATTATGACTAAGGTGCAGTTCAATCATTACAAAAACAGAAAAAATGTATACATTAAAGTTTAAAAAGGAAAAATTGAGGTATTTTTTAAAGCAAATGTTAACCTCAGGGTATCAAACTTAATTGGTGGGTATTAAAGTGTGATTAGGAAACTAAGTAATAATGAAAGCTTTCAGCAATAAACCAGATCCCAGAGCAAACAGGATCCCACAATTAGAGGCTCCGACAGTGCCCATAAAAATATTATGATCTTATCTCATCAAAACTTATGGACGACTCTTTTGATGTAGCCTGCCCAACAAAAAGATCATTGGTAAATGCAACTCATTTGAAGACAAGTAAGAATACAAAGAACTAAATGTTTTCATATTAGGAGACAAAATTTAAGGGAAAGGCATACTTTAGTATAAAGTTCTTTTGCCTTTTCAAGATGTGTGGCTTCCAATTTCGCACCTCTTTTCTCAGAACGAATAGCTGCAAAGTAGTTCCAATTACCCTGCCAACCTCAATACACTAACATCAGAAAACTGTAACAGCTGTCTCGCACATTAAGCAGACATCAATTCAGATGGTAATTGCAAAAGAAAAGGGGAAAAAAGAAGCTAATATGTGCAATCTTTCTCTGAGAAGTCAAAACAGCTAAGATAGCTCAAATTCATTTCCGAAAGCATGTACTTCAGATACTAAAAGACGCACCAGGTAGAATAAGATTCTTTCCCATCAGTTGCATCTTTGGCAGCACGAAATGTATCTTTCGCCTTAACCCAATCATCATTCTTTAATTCGAGACTGCCAAGCATGGAGAGAGCATTGGGGCACTTGTCATCTATCTTAAGAGCATCTCCAATCTGAATCATGCAAAGCATCAGTTCTGAGGAACAAAACATCAAAAAAAGTAATGTTCTCAAAGAACATGTTAAATTCATCACATACCAATGCAATGCTTAACTGAATGTTGTTTCGTGCTTTGGCCATGGCAGCGAGCCGCAAATAAGCATCAATATAGTCTGGATACTGCAGGGAAAACATAAAAAAGTTGTGTTAGAATCCACCAAAAACAACGACATAAACGATAAATTTAAAATCAATTGCAATAAGCTGCAAAAATATTGATTCTCCATCACCCGAAAAGATCACACTCCGTCATGGTTCTAGTTGTGAAGTATCTATTAACATGAGAATTTCTTTTAGCATCATAACCACATAAACCTGCCCCCTGCACGCACATATCCATGCACAAACACACACAAACAAGAGGAAAACACACACATGAAAGTGCACAGATGCACACATGCACACAAGCAAAAACACACGCACACAGAAGAAAAGGACACCTGCACAGGCAAACAAAGGAGAGCAAAGAGGAAAGGACCTTAAATAAGATAAACCGGTAAAGAATGCTTGCTTTCTCAGTATTATATAACTGTTCAAGCAATCTGGCATAGTTGAACAGTGTAGTAACTTTATCCCAAGGCAGCTTCAGAGATGTACCACCTTCTTCAAGTTGATGGAATAGACTCATATCCCTATACTGCATAGAGAAGGTGCTACAATCTATAGTAGAGATATTTATTTCCCCATTCAAGAAGGAAACCCAGATTCCTTCCCCCAAAGCGTCCTTGAACGTCTGTTCTGCAAGCTGAAAAAAGCCAACAAAAGAAATTAAGAGGAAAAAGAATTGCATATAAAACTCTTAAAGACAGAAACGGTTTTAGAAATCAACAAAATCCGCCAGATTAAACAAAATGGAAAAGCTTAAAAGTGAAAGAAACTATTTGGAAAAGTTGCATTGCATCACAAACCTCGAATTCTCCCTTCTCAAAGTAGAGAACTCCTATGCTGTTGAGTAATTCTATTGGTACTTCTTCACCACCTTTCTTTATGAGACTAAGAGCCTGTGGGAATGAAGGAATGAAGAACGAAGGCAGAAAATTGATAAACAATGGCAGAAGCTAAAAAATGGTTTAGGACAGAAAATAAAAGGTGTTAAAAAAAAAGTTGATCTCAAAGGATTGAAGCTAACCCATCATTCATCCCACTCATCCTGATCCTAGAAACTTATAGTGAGAGTAGTACTTCATTCTTTAACATTTTGCCATCTCAACAAGTAATTTTTTTTAACCATATGAAGATGAAAGGATCAAATATTTACTAGAAAATTGATTGCATTAAATTTATTGACGTTCGCCTCTAAAATCCTGGCATGAGATTCTCTGTTTAAATGTTGACATGTAAATAGATTTTGATCTGAGAATATTTCTTTGGGTTTACACGCCAAAAGTATAAAAACAGACATGGAGATACCTTTATTGGGAGCCTAAATGGCAGAAGCAATATAGAAGATGTCTGGTGCAAGATATAATATTTGGCTTGCTCTCAATATGTTTTATTTATAACCTATTATGGATCCTAGAATAAGATAAACTATAATCAAATCACGCTATATAAGATTTGCAATTTTCTATCTACCTTAATTCTCTTCCAAAAGCTCCACGGGTACTTGTACTTTCTATCTTCAAACTGTAGATATTTTTGTAAACCTATATCCTAAACATCATAATTACAGGGAAGTGCTTTCTTTTGCAGGTTCTGAGAGGGAAAAAGAGGAAATAATCTAAATTAATCCTATATTGCTATTGAAAAAAATAAAATTTAACGTTAAAAAAATACCTAGTAAAACTATCTAATGGAAGTGTCATAGTCAATATTTGTCAATAAATACACAATTCCAGCACAGGAACGACTCACTATTAGGTACTAGATAAAACCAAACGCAAAAGTGAATTCGTCTAGACTATCAAGCATGACGCTGAGGAAAGGTTCATACCGTTTTAAATGCATCTAAAGCAGCGCCAGCATCAGATGATATCAACAATTCCCCAAGCTCCATAAACGCCTACACCAAAATCTCATCAAAAAATAATGCAGCATTGCTAAAAGCTCCAAGGAAAAATAGTTTACCTAACACAATACAAGTGTTATTCAAAATAGGGAAGAAGGTTGCAGTTTATGATGTCCCATAACAACAACAATGTAAATTAGCATCTCATCATGATACTGCCACCTTTACATTCACATCAAAGCTAATACTACAATAGTCATGGGAAAAGAACATAAATGTTATCAAGCCAAGGTAAGGAGAAGGCAACCCAGGCGAGGGACCTGCTCACAATGACATAAATGGAAAATTCTCAGGTTAACTAGCCCCTATTTACCAAACTCTACACATACACACGCACAAACACACAAAGGAAAAAAAATCAATATCAAAAGAATTGAAACAAAACGATGGCATGCCATGATGGTTGATAATTAACTTCTTGCAAAGAGCCCATAATAAGTTTTGTACAAAAAATGTATCAGATATCCCCCAATCCCTCGGTTTCCCACTTCTTTTCCTCCCGCCATCCCTCTTTTAAATCTATAACCATTTCCAATCTAACCCTCCCATAAATCCTTGTTGTCATTAATAAATACCAAGCAAAATCCTTACGTAAGAATATTTTTGTTTGACACCATAGCCTCTTTTTCAATCTCAACTTCTATATGATTTAAAATGCTTGACTTCTGATCAAGCTTAGCAAGATAGTATTATGACAGAGAGGCTTGAGCTAAGCTAACCTTATATAGTCAAATAAACAGGACACAGAACTGGATGAAGGAAGACAACTCAATATTGTACCTATCAACTACAGAAGTATATGGACACAAGTCTTTACTTTTACAGTAAGGTATATGCTCATAAGTCATAAAATAGATTAGGTAATAGTCAGTAGGCTCAACATAAATAATGACTTAAATATTAGGGAGTAAAATTAAATATCAAAGACAAGAGCACCATAAAAAAATGACAATTCACTGCATCGGACAGATAGTAGCAACAATATACTATGCCCACTAAACGTCTCTTCAAATATGAGTTATCTAGTATATCGTACTAATATGCAAGTAGTTGAGATAATAAAGGAAAACAAGGAAACACTAATAGTTTGGTTCTAATATTCAATTAAGTTTAGCATAAACATAAGAAATAACTTCAGATAATGCTGCAAAACTGGCTGGAATTTCAAGAGAAAAATAAGGTGGCATCATTGCTTCTGAACCAAATAGAATGTAGTAAGTGGTCTAGCAAGCAACAGAGACTTGACCTCTATGCTTAAATTACCTAGGCATATATTTCGATAAAGAGTAAAACATGATGATTAAAAAATAAAGCGGAGTTCTATTACCAAACAAAATGCTTACCTGAGCATCTCGTGGGTCAATTCGTGCAGCCTTGCGGAAGATTTCCAGGGCCTTCTCATTTTGACCAAGCTGAACATAAATGTGGCCAATAGCCTTTTAAAAGGAAAAAACCAATCAGATAAATAGCCAAACAAAATAATAAATTCAAATTTCAAGAACAATCTTTTTTTCCTGTCATATTTACCTTCATGCACTCACAATTTTCAGGGTAAACCGCCAACACCTTCTCAAAGCTTGAAAGAGAACTCCTAAAATCTCCTAATTTTAGTTGGACTTGTCCCAAGCCTACTCAAGAGATCAGTGCAGCAAGAATTAACATAATCAAAGGATAGGAAAACATGAAATCAAGCATGACTGCTAGATGAAAAAGAAAATGACATGCAGCCATACAACCATTAGAAAACTGACCTCAATATAAATTAAAAAAAAATGTTTTTGACTCTTTAACAGGCACGTGTAAAGCCCATATTTTCAATCATTCATATATAATTATATAAAAGCTATGCCTTTCTACAGATCAAGGCATTTGCTATCTGTGAAATACATGAACTACAGAGATATTATGCGCACACAGTATGCTCGCAAGAAATATAGTGGTGTGCAATTGACAAATTCTCAGAGATATTCCTACAGATGTTAAATGATTTCTGTAAGAGGGTAAATCAGCAGCATAATTCATGTCCTTCTAACATGTGCAGGCTTAATGCAAGTAGTTTTCAAGGATGTGCCAGCTATTTCGATGATTGCCCTAAAACACAAATCTGCAGAGCTTTAACCTCACTATCAAGTAACAGCACTGTAGTAAGGGTAACAATGCACAACAGAGCTTTCTCAAAATCATGAAAGCATGACGAAGCAGAGGATAGGCTTAAAAACGCATACCATAAAATGGCAACACAAAGTCTTGTGGCCTATTAATTTCTTTGACAGACGCCATGTAGTAACGGCCAGCTTTCTCGAAATCACGCTACACTTGAAATAGATATGGTAAAGGCGATTAATAGTAAAATGAAAATAACAAAATATCACACCTGAAGATGCATAATCAATATTCAATATTCAACATTCAACATGTTTTTCACCTTGCTGTGGTAAGACCTTGCCAAATTGTAGTATGAATGTGATTTTGTCAAGCCATGGTTGCTTGTAGCTAGAGCAGTCTCAGTTAACTGCTCAACCAAAAAATGCTGTCCAGTAAAGAAAAAGTGATTTGCTAAATGATTTAGCGCCATTGAACAATAAGGGTATATTTCAAAAGCCCTTTGCATTTTCTCCATTCCGTTGCGAATTCCATAAGCTACAAAAAGGAAACGATGTGAAGGTGATCAAGATATGTTGAGCCGAACTCCTCAGAAGAACCAAAACCAAGAGAGAAGATGCACTCCAACAAAAGATATATGATATCATTCACTCATAAATTTAACATTGCACATTCATGTTACCTTCATTTGTTTGCAAATCCATGATTCCGAGAGCAACTAGAGCCTCAACACTTTCTGGATCTAACTACACAACGTAAATCATAGGGGGGAAATCAGAAACACATAAAGGTATGTCAAAATAAACATATACATATGGGACCACATAATTAACTTGCCTGTAGGACTCGGTGAAAGGCCTGTCGAGCTTTCTCGGACTGACCTAGTCTGTAGCGACATAGAGCTATACCAAGTCTCACAGCTCCAGGACAATTAGGATGCACTTGCAATGCCCTCTACTCAAAGTTTTTAAAACAAGTTAACAGAGCGGTCTACTTACAAATTGAAGTTAAATCCTTGATATTACTTTGAAATTTAAAAAGATAAATAAAGTCAGAACATGAGAAAATAAACAAACCTTAAATAACTTCAAAGAGTTTTTATATGAGTCCGTAGCTTTATACTGCTCTTGGCTTTCTCCCTGGTTAAACTCAACACAAGCCTGAAAGAGAAATTCTGACTCAAACTACAGGCATAAAATTCCTAATATACAGCTTCGCCAACGAACAAAAACCAAATGCTGAGATTCAAAAAGAGATTTAGGCACACGAACGTAAAACTACATCAGAAAGACTCATTATGCAATATTAGCCAAGCATAATTCATCACATCATCATCCCAGTCACCATCAAAACATTTAGATGTTGAGAGAAGCATAATTCATCACATCATCATCCCAGTCACCATCAAAACATTTAGATGTTGAGAGAAGTTAGGGGAAAAGGAAAAATAAAGAATAGGTGATAACAGTCACCATCAAAACATTTAGATGTTGAGAGAAGTTAGGGGAAAAGGAAAAATAAAGAATAGGTGATAGATTACATGAAGGTATCAAAGACAGCTATATATGGCATATAAAGCTAAATGATGTCCCTCACCATAATAACAGAAAAAGAACGAAATGATTAATATTATCATCTAGTCTTTTTTCCATCAAACTGTCAAATACATCAAAAAAAGTTAAATGAAAAGATGACATAATTTTACAAGTGGTTGTATCAAGCGTCTAAGTAGGTGAAGAACTGTTGGTAAAGGAAATCATCGTCAGGAGAAAGGCTTGTCATGAATCCTGGAAGGATGCGTAGGAAAGTCTACTATTTAACGTAGAACAACTTTCATTTGGAAGATCACAAAAGATGTAAAGAAAATATTTCAACATTGAATAGTAGACTTTCATTTTTGGGAAGAGCATACTCTTCTACTAACTTTAAATTGTGTGATTCAACATTGGTATAAATCCTAGTTTCACGAGTTGTGAAAACTCAAAACAAGTGTGAAATTTTCTCTTTATCCTTTTTCTTGGCTCTCTAGTTTCCTTTACAAATCTCAGATGCTGCCTGAAACCATCTCCAATCATTTAGTATCATAGCCAAGTTAAATGATAAAAGAAACAGCTCAAAGATGGTTCCACACTATTTAAAATTTGAGATTTGTGATGAGAAGTCGGAGAAAAAAGAAAGATAAGGAGCACTTTTTAGACTTCCTTTAGGGTTTCACACTTTGTATAACTAGTATTTCACACCCAAAATTGCATCAATCTAAAACTAAAAGAATGCTAATTTCTATTTCAACGAAATTAGAATTTTCAAAATCATTTTCGTCCTTCTTGTTAAAGAAAAATCAGTTTACAATTATGAAACTCAAACACCGATAATTTAATTCGCATTATAAAGCTTGTATCACAATAAAACAAAAGATTTTCCAAACAATTAGGCTGTACAAATTCCTAAATCAACTATAATGAACAAATAAATTATCTTGACAATTAAAATCCTAGATATTAAAGTCTCAGCCTATTTTTCTCCTTTTATTTCTAATAGTGATTTTCGCTGCTACAATTATTGTCCCCTCCTTTTCTCTTCATTTCTTCTACATTGACTTTCCAAATGAAAGTCCCCATTCTACATCACCATAAAATTCGTGCAATTTAAGCTCATGGAGCCAAAGACAAACCTCCAAATTTATCCTTATCTAAGAAAAAGTGCAGAAAGAAAGATTGTTACTAGAAACTTAAGATACAAATAAACCTAAAGAGCAAAAATAAAAGATGTCCCATAGAGTAGGACTTAGTAGAATGAGCACACCTGACCAAGAAGAGCAGGGATGTTATTAGGATCTTCATCCAAAACTATTTTAAAGAAACCAGAAGCTTGCTGGAGGTCACCTTTGGCCACAAAAAGATGCCCTGCATAAATATGTAAAGTTGATGGATAACTGATTAGCAAGTGCAACTCATTGATAATATAACAATTTCCCACTAATGTCTCACAATAGATTACGGAAAAAATAATGATAAAAGAAAGGAAAGTCGGCCCTTATTGAACAGTTAGACTACAATCATTTTTCTTTATATAAGTGAGTTTGATACACGTGATAAATGTTTAATATCGGTATTGGAAGCCCAAATAGAAAAGATGGAAGACATTATTGAGCTATGCATAAGAACCTAATTTCTGATAGTACATCCAGGATGTGGAGCATGATTTCCTAACTGGTAATTTGTCTTTGGTATTTGGTCTTTGATTTCATGTACATGATGTCTCCAAACATGTAAACTGAATCAGGAGCCACTAGTTTAGAAAGTGCAAAATAAAAGTAAAAGATAAAACCAGTGCCCTTTATACATGTTTCACATGTTCTCTTCTAGAAACATAGTCAAATATAACCATGAGGTTTAGCCAAATAATTATAACAAGAATCTGATATATTGAAGAGATAAACTAGACATCAATTAGATTTGATATTATTAAACTACAATTTTAGAAATAATCTTAATTTTTCTTAGAGTCTATCCAATCAAACTATGTCTAGTCAAAGAAAATCTATTACTATTATTCTATTACTATTATTATTTAAGAAAAGCCGCAATTTCGGTTCTACCCGTGTGTGTCAAAATCTCAAAAAATTCAACATGTCCTCAACATTGCACACCAAAACTAATTAGAAGCACAAAATTGGAAAGATCAACATCCTAACTACCATCCACTACTTGATAACTACCCCCACTCCCCACATTTTCTAATAGTAAGATACTTTATATCATGCGGCAATAATTTTCTAAAAAAATATTCATATCAGTTAAAAAAAAATTACGCACAACTTTACCATGTAATGCATGCATTGAATTCACCGGAGAACTAGTAAGGACGGAAGAAAACTGTTATTTAAGGATTAAGCAACTATTAGAGAGGAAAGTAAATAGTGTGAACTTCAAACTGTTACCGTGATATTGAAATGTGAGGCAAGGGTACCTATTACTACATATCACACAGGCATATCTGTTTCGGGTGGCGAGGTGTGTGGAAAAGGCACAGGTTAATGAATGAACAGTGATACTATAAAGAATTAATACAAGAATGCATCAAGTGAATTGCATTTTAAACATTGTTATCGATAAAAAAAAAGTTCTGCTATGTAAGCTCTTTCTACAAGACACTCACCTTTACCAATCCACGTCGATGGTTCGTGAACATCGATCCTTGATGCTCTATTGTAATATTGAGTTGCTATCTTAAAATTCTCGTTATTTTCTCGTTTCATCTCAAGCTTCCCCAGATAAGTATGATATGCCCCCAAAGCATTTAGGATAGCAATCCGCTCGTACTTCACATCAGCATAATACTCATCGATTTCTGCAACACGAACAATATCATAAACACATAGTGCTCGTTGATTTCAGCAACATAAATAACGTCGGAAACAGTAGCACATACATGCAAAAGGTAAATATATAACGCAAAATATATGCACGGCTATTGGGATGGGTGGTGATAATAGAAACAACATAAAGCAATTTTAATGAAACGATGCCCATCAGTTATCTCTTTGCTTAAAATGATCCTTTTTTCTAGCAATTTAGAGGGAAAAAACACTTGATATCGAGTACCTGGACCCGAACCTTCCTCCAAAATTTGCCGAAACTGTTCGATTTTTCCTTGCTTGAAGTATTCTCTCTGCACGACCAACAACGAAACAGCAGTTTATAGATTATTACACTCTGAAAGTTTTTAGAAGTAATTGGCGAGCCAATCAAGAAGTTTAAGCCCCAACTAAGTCTAAAAAATTCCTCGCGAGGCTGAATCTTGAAAAAATCTTAATCGGGTTCAATTTAGGGTTTAGCGACTGACCGCGATGATGAGCCAGAGATCGAGAGGGGCCTGCTCGGCTTTGAGGATGTCGAGGATGTCGGAGGCGTCCCTCGGCAATTGATCGAGGGCGACCCTGACCTCCTCCTCTGAGTTCTGGACTGGTATGTAAACCGACGCCATTGCTCGAGCGACCGAGCGCCTTGTCAGTTCGCCGGAGCTAGGGTTTCGATCGATCGATCGATCGACCGCCGGGTTCTCCCCCGGGGAAGAGAATGAGGAGAGAGAGAGAGAGAGAGAGAGAGAGAGAGAGAGATGCTATCGGATTTGGGTATTAGGGTTTAAGTGAAAGCTTTTGCAGGATTCGATAGCCCGAATAGACCTTTAGAAAGGATTGTAACTTCAGCATTGGCCATATTTGTTTGCACGAAAGTAGCTAAGGGGCTGTTTGGTTCGCTAAAAAAATTGGAAATGAGAAGAAAATGAAATGTTTTCTTAACTATTGGTCCATTTCTTGTGTTTGGTTTACTTCTTAAAAGTAAAAAGAAAATGAGATGAGATGAATTGTCATTATATTATTGGATGATGTGAGTGATTTTTAAATAAAATTTATTGGAGGTTCTTTTCTTGTGTTTGGTTGGCTAAAAAAATAAGGAAAAAACTTAAAAGGAAAAGACTTTCCTTGTTTAGATTCCTTTATTGTGATTGGTTCATTCTTAAAACTAAGAAAAGAAATGAGATGAGATGAGTTGTCATTATATTATTGGATGATGTGTCCCACACTTAAGGAAACTCATTTCCTAGTTTTTTTTGGAGGAAATGGGTGGAGATGAAAGTTTAAGGAGATGAGATGAGTTGTCACCATATTATTGGATGATGTGATTGATTTTTAAATATGAGATGTGATGAGATGAGATGAGTTGGATGATGTGATGATAAAAATAATATTTTATTAGATGTTGGATGATAAAATAATATTTTATTAGATGAGTTGGATGATAAAATAATATTTTATTGAATGTTGTGGTAAGTTTTAGGAATGGAAATGGTTGAGAATATGAAATGGGAGATTTCCATGCTCTCATTTCCTATTCTTGGTTTTTAGGAAACCAACCAAACAGCCCCTAAATGAAGTAGACGAAGTTTCTCCTATTTTAATTAAAAAATTATGTTTGTTTTTCTGAAAAGATTATTTTAACTACTTTCATAAATGCAGATGTGCTATCTAGATGGCACTCATGCTTCCTAGAGTTTTTTCCGCCTTTAAAAGCTCAGAACGAGGGGAAGTGGATAAAAAGTGGGTTCCACTTAAATTAGAGATTTACAAGGGCAGATGATTTTAAAAAATATATTCAATTTTTATCCAAACAAACAAATAAATAAAAAAAAGATGATGAAGTACTATTTCTGCTACTTCTAAAAATATATGAAACAAACAAAATAAGTATTATTTCCGCTATTTTCTACTTCATAATTGAGGAAGTTACATTTTTGATTCACTTCTTACTTCTACTAGTTACGTCCATCCAAACGGACCCTATAGTTGTTTACGCAGTTTTTTAGGGGTAATTAGCACTTTAAGAACTCAAAGTTTCATTTATTTTGCACTTATATACCCTCACTTCTCCGTGAAGATTTTAAAATATATACTCGGAAACTTCACCCTGAAGTTTTTAAAATATACACTTTGATGCGTGCTATTTATTTATACAAACGTGAAAATGTCCGTCCAAGAATATTTCGTTCGACTCGTGCATGCTACTTTAAGATTTTTTTGTTAATTATACTGTTAAAATCTACGTTAATTTGTTTAAACCTACTTCAATTCTATTTTGCAATCGATTATGAGAGGACTGAACAATAAATTTCATAAATTAAGGATTAAAGTGCTTTTTTAGTATGCGAGTTAAAAGAGTTTTTGGAATAATATTATCACATCGGATAATAGTAGATATTAAGATGCAAAATTTGTAAATCTCAAGGTATATGAGCGGCAATAACGGGTTGGCGGAGCCGCGGAGCAAAGACAGAAACCCGTAACCCGGAAACCAAACTTCAGTTTTTCTTGTGAAACCAAATCCAGAATCTCCGGCCCAAGCTAGAGTCCATACAAAAACGGTGACCCAGCCCAACCGCCCAAAAACAAAATTGAGAAATCAAACACTTCATTAATCTTTAGTAAGATCACAGCGAGCAAAAAAGATCCCGAGGAGGAAGAAAAAGGTTAGGGACATTCTTAGGTAAATAATTTATTCTTGTAATTTATTTTTTAATCAAGAAATTTCATTAACACATGTAGTTTTTCCTTGAGCCACTGTTTCGTGAAATTTGTCCGTTGATGAGGGTGATTGGCGACGTACATCATCTATGTATTCTAAGTTGTTTAAAATTATCATGTCAATACCTTCTATTATGCAAATGTAAAAAAATTCACCATAATGTTCATGACATTCACGTGTCATTTTTGACCTCCTTAACCTTTAACGTTTGTTGAATATACTTTATATTTTAAAACAGAGCGGGGGTATATGTTAAAATTTTAATCTAGATAGGTTTAACAATAAATTTAATAATATAAATAATTAAAAAGTTCTAAAGTTAGCATGTAAGTGACATGTGGAAACATTCTGGTGAAAATTTTCACATCTGCGTAATAGAGCGTACGAGCATGCCAATTTCTAACAACTTAAAGTATGTTGCGGAACAGAACTGAGGGTATGCATGCAAAGTGAGCGACTCAAACCATACGGTATTTAAGTGCTAAAGCTTCCGTCTCTCACTTTTTTTTTAATTTATAAATTTATTTTTATATACCAATCTCTTACTCTGTAGCTTTTGGATTACATTTGCCTACCTGTATCCGCAACCCACTTGATAGTTAATTTTTCCTTTTTAATGAAAAAAATAAGCAATCGACATAATTTCATACTCTCCGAGCCAACGATGTTATTGTCATTAACTCTTTTTCATTTTTCTCATGTCAATACATGGATGTCCTTTTTATCTCGTTACATATGCCGCCATCACTTTGATTCATTCCAAATTTTGATGTCCTTAAATTGCTAGCATATTTTTTATTGCCTTTTGTTCAGCTAATTAACTCCTTAAAAAAATAATCAAAAAGCTTCCTAAAATAATGTTGAGGCAAAGATCAAAGACGAAAATATTTAGTCGGTTTAGAGCTTTTTGATGTAGATTAATTAAGATTGTTGGGCTAAATTCCAAAACCTGACGTCTGAATTGTATGGAAAATACGTAAGATATTTTATCAGGAGGGTGTATTTCGCTATTTGGATATACCATGTTCTCACAGTCATATCCAATTACAAAACGGCTAATCATCGTGTATCTATTTTATATGATTTTATAATAAAAAAACTAGATAAAATATGATCATTACGATAAAAACTGCTAATAATTTTCAATCACATATGGAACACGCACGTACAACCGCTACAAGAAAAGTCTCATATACCCACATTTATTTATGACGCGTGTATAGATGTGTTATGTTAATTGTAAAACACTAAACAATAACGACGAGAATAGAAAAATGCCCCACGCCACGAAGGTTTCATCAGAGACAAATAAAATAAAATAAAATGACATTATCGCAGTGAGTTACGACACATTTTAACATGTGCAGAAAGATCCTCTCCGGTGCATGATCTGCCCACACTCTCGACTAGTGCCACGCTCCATTTGTGCGCGAGACACAAATGCGGCGGGAAATGGAAAAAAAAAACATTTGTCACAAGTTTTTGTAACTTAATTTGTAGTGAGCTACGATCATTTTAAGGGCCACAACCACATAAACCGGAACCTAGGAAATAATTTTTGGTTTTGTGCTGAAAGTAGGAAGTACTAACATGCATGTACACTTTTTCAAAAAAGCTCTCTGCTCATCCCCATGAACTCTCACAATCTTTGTTTCTTCATCACTAATATTCTCCTGCCAAAAATGACTTGCAGAGAGGGTGGAGCATGTGAATTGACAAAAATGGGAAGTAGGGACAAAACTTACACAGCTCAAAGCCTTTGAAGGAGGGCCCGGCCCACTTCCCTCTCTTCAATCTCCAACTTTGCGAACATGGCAGTTGACTACAGGATAAGGTTTCCATAAATGCTTCGCCAGTGTTTTCTAGCGACTACAGCAACATACTCCCAAGACTGGCTTCTCCAATTATCCTGTTATAGTAAATTTATGAGTCATTTTCTTGTTTTGAATCAAACAAGCAAAGTAAAGAAAAATAAGAAGATTGGTATTTTTTGACTTCTCAAAATTTTCCCTATAATTTTTTTTAAGAAATACAAGAAAATCATACTTTGGGTGGAAAACATTTCTTATAATTTATAAAAATTAAACCAAACACCACCTTTAAGCTAAATCACTACCGTCTATTAAACAAATTAACAGTTAAAATATTATAGTGACTTTTTAACTATTTTTCTTTTATAAAAGAGAGGACCCGATTCCAATTTGAGGGGGTATATGAACAAAAGAAACAACAAAAATTAATAATAAATATCGTAGCATTTAAATCACCACTCTTGGCCTTCTTCACAAGGCTTATTCCTTCATCACAAGCTCTCCCCATGGCCTCTCCCTCCTCCTCTCGCCGCTCTCCTCTCCCTCGTTCGCCTCTCTTCACCTCAGTAAGCGTTCGTTTCTAAAAATATCCCAAAAAACAGAGAAATTTATTTTCTTAAACTCAGGTCCTTGGACCTGGTAAATGTTTTTTATTGGGTCCAATTTCAGATACCGGAGCTTAAAGCAGGAAAGGAGTCGAGCGACCGGCGAGGCCGGGAGGCGAGAGCCCAGGTCACGGCCGTCAGGCCAGAGGAGACCGCAAGCTGTCGGTCTCTCAACAAGTGCCGCCCCTCGTCACGTGACCCAACAAGCAGCCCACCCGCCGCCGCCCGCTCGGCAGCAACCGCCACGTGTCCCGCTCTCAAAGCTCCTCCACTAACCTCCTCAACTCACCCTCACCCGCAGGAGCCCAGGCCCGCGCCCCCTCCACGTCACCGCCGCTGCCCCCACAGCCAGTGGAGGCTCGAAGCCCAAGAGCTCTCCCGCAAGCTTCTAGAATCCTCCCGTCAGCGGGACGAGGCGCTTCTAGAAGCTTCCGCACTCAGGCGCTCCGTCTCCGAGCTCGAGCGCCAAGCTCGACCGCTTGGAGTCCTGCGCCTCCGACGTCAGGTCCTCCCTCGACCAAGACCTGTTGGGCCCCACAAAGACAGGGCCGGGTCCGCTCGAACCGTTCCGGTCGTCAGTCATCGAGGCCCGGACAGCTGTCCAAATACTCGGTCGAGCCCTCTCGCTCCGAATCAAACCGGGCCGGGTCGTTCAAAATAGAGAGGCCCGATTAATCTGCATCGAATCGCAACTGAACCGGGTTTTTTTCGACGGTTTCGAGAAACCGACGTCTATAGAAGCTAGGGTCATCGACCCAGCGGTTCGGTTTAAAATAAACCGAGCGGAGTACGAAACGGTCAAAACGCTGACGTGGGAGGGGGTGCTGAGTAAAGGGACGAGGTTTTACAGCGAGGGGTTGAGTAAATTTTGCGACGAGAAAATGGGGGAGATCGTGGGCTTAATGGGCTGGGCGAAGGCCTGGCCCGAGAGCTTGCTGAGGGCCTTTTTCGGGGCTGCGAAGGGGGTTTGGATCGCGTACCTCCTCGCGCGGTGTGGTCACCGGGGGGTGAGGATAATGAGGGTGGAGGGAGGCGTGGGGTTTGATGGGAGGTACATGGAGGATGTGGATACGAGGAGGGGTGGGGTGAGTGTAAGGATGATGGTCGCGCCGGGGTTTTATTTGGACGAGGGAGGGGGCGGGGTGATCAAGAGCAAGTTGGCTTGCGGGTGTAGCGGTGGTGAGCGTGAGTGGAATTTTTATTTATTATTATATTTAGTTTTTGTGTTATAAAATGTTTATTCGTGTTTGGTTATATGAAAATATGGGAGGATGAATCATCGGAAAAGAGAGATCAAATACTGTTCCGGGTTCAATGAGACCCGCTCAATGATTCAAAAAAAATATTCGACCGCTCCAAGGATCACAAAAATGTAAAAACTACATCGGACTCGGAGAACAGAAAACATCAGCTTTGTTGAGTACAGGATCAGTTCGTCACAGAACGCTGACCCGTGCTGGGTACAATATAAAAAGGAGCCCAGGAATAGAAATATTAGGGTACATAGTTCATATTGTTTTCTTGCAAACTAACAATGAATGGAGCTCTATCGAACTAGAAATCCCTCCGTTTCTAATTTCATCACCATTGGAGGGAACTCAAACTCTATTAAGCCCCTGTGGTTTCATCTGCGAATCTATTAAGCCCCTGTGGTTTTTTTCGACTCTATTAAGCCCCCCCTGGTTTCATCTGCGAATCTATTAAGCCCCCGTGGTTTTTTCGGCTCTATTAAGCCCATGTGATTTCATCTGCGAAACTATTAAGTCCTCATTCTTTTTTATTACTCTATTAAGCCCATGTGGTTTCATCTGCGAATCTATTAAACCCCGTGATAAAACCACGAGGGCTTAATAGAGTCGAAAAAAACCACGGGGACTTAATAGATTCGCAGATGAAACCACATGGGCTTAACAGAGTCGAAAAAAACCACGGGGGCTTAATAGATTCACCGATGAAACCATAGGGGCTTAATAGAGTTTGAACTCCATTGGAGGTGATTAGGAATCCATCAAACAAAACCATTACAAGCTAAGATATGCTTGTACTCATTGGAGATATTTAGATAAGAGCAATCAAAGAGCAAGCCCCGAAATCCACAAGCGGGAAGCACAAAATTTTGCAGTTCTTTTACAGCTTATTGGCGAACACAAGCCATTCATATTTTTACGTAAATGTTACCGTGTGATGAGACATATATACAATTTCAGTTACTAATTACATCTTCAAAAAAAAAGAAGCACTAGCAAGAATGTCTACAAAGAAATTACAGCACGTTCACCATAAAAATCACGGTGCTGATTTGTGCAGTCAGCGTGATCACCAAAAGAATCATAGGTTTTGAAGTAAGATGAGAGTTGGCCACAGAAATAGACCTGAAAGCATCGTCAGCAGAGAGTTCAGAGAGTTCCATGATGCATTCACAGGTCAAATCTCAAGGTCACCAATTGAGAGCTCTTCGACACCTAGCATCTTCACTTTCTGCAGTTACACATCCATAAATCTCAGGAATTAGACAAAATTTTGTGATTTACTTCTAGCTCATCTCTTTGCCAATGTATAGACAAAAGGCGTAATGCATAGATACAAATAGGGCTTAAAATTAAAACTCGACGGTGCCATAGCTCTACAAATTTTTGACTTCTTTGGGTGAGATTTGCATTTTGACATCACTCTTGTGTTCTCAATCTGTAAGCAATTAGTCTTCTGAGATCTTTTATTCTTCTAGTTTTCGCTCGTAGTCTCGTTAAACTACGCGTATCACATTTGAATATGGGTGATAAGATTGTAGATAAAGTACTTCAATCATTTTTGTAGTCCTATGTTATGTTATCCAACTGATGATGCCCCTCAAAATGCCTAAACAATTGATCATCATAACTTCTCTCTTAATCATATCTAAATTGAGGCATGCCTAAACAACTGATGATGTAGTTTGCATATGATACAAAATTGATAAATATATCTGGGAGCAGAAACAATACCGATTCAATGGCATAACAAGGGACCATCAAGATAACACCAACCAGAAACTTCTGCTCCTGTAATTTCACAGACAAAAAACAAAATTAAAAAAAATCCAAATCAAGCTCAAAAATAACAACGAAGATGACCGATGATGACGACGATGACGAGAAGCAAAACCTCAGGATTCTTGTAACCATTAGATAACACCAACCTTCGTAAATTCTTAAAGCCACTGTGACGCATGAAACTTACTTTTTCTATCAATACATTTTCTTAGCTTCATATTGAAATAATAGTATTGTCCTTCTATGAACTAGCAGGAAAAGACTCGTGTAAACTGCTTGACAAGCTAAATAAGAGATAGGACCAGTTGCCTCACAAAATATGTTAACAATATACAGACATTGTATCACTATTATGAATAACTGGTTTCTTCAATTCAAGAGGATTTCCTTTGGTAGATGCTGGGAACATAAATTTTAAGGAAACATATATAGAATACAGGATGAACAAGCAAAGATTAACACCTGGCAGTTTCAACCGCAAATTAACAATAAAAACTGATTAAGACGCACTACCTTGCTTTACTTAAAAAGAACAACATTCATGAACGTGAATGATCATATTTCATGAACAGGGCATAATCATGAGTTAAGGTAAAATGCCTGCACATCCGTATCAAACAATATTGCAAATGAAAATATAAAAGAGAATATGAAAATATAAAATAGACCAGATTTTTTTGTTCTTTTTTCATATTAGATCCAGGCATGACCAGTTTAGAAACAGCAAAACCTCAGAAGAATTCTCACATTTCCTAAGATTCTAGACTAGAAGTGTAAAACAAAACTATAGACAATAAACAAGATCGTACATGTCTTACCGGAGTAGGTAACTTTGGGACTACTAGGCTGGTTTTCTTTGGACCCTGTTGCTCAGGGCTTTTGTGCTCCCCAGGAGAATCTGCTTTATTAATAGAACCTTGTGCACGCCTATCATCAGACTTTTCCTTATATTCAGAAACCTTCTCTTCTCCATACTGTAAATGTGATCTTGCAGTAGAATTTCTAGGTATCCATCTTTTATCTTCATATTTGGCGATTGAACTATTTTTCAGGCTACCGCATCCAGCTATACAAATCTTAAGTAGAACTGTGAAGAATCACAGTACAAGAAAATTAGAATATCTATTGTGATGCGATGAATTCCAAAATAAATTTATACTTGTAATTTGTAAATGATTTATTAATTATTAATAAAGAATTTATTTTTATAATTTTTTATTTATAATTTATGTCATTTTAAGTGATTAATAAAATTATTATTTTTTGTCTTTTTTTATAATTTAAAACTTAAATAAAATTTGAAAATTTGAAAAAAAAATTTTAAAAAAAAAGAAAAAACCCGGGCCGGCCCGGAACCCGGTCGGGCCCGGGCCCGGCCCGGGGTACCCGGGTCCGGGTCCGGGCTCCGGTTTTGCCGGCCCGGCCCGGATGGATAGGCCTAGATACAAATCGATAATCAAGGAGTCCAAGTTTCAGTTGGATTTTATGACCATAGCAGTCTGCACAATTTATTCAGTATACATCCTAAGAAAAAAATAATCACCATAAGATGACAGATAGAATAAGAAGCCGTACATCTGACAAACAAAAGCAATTTGAATTTTTTTGAATATGCTACTGGTAATGCATAGGTCTCCTAGACTCACCGTAATGAATTGAGGAGGATCGTCAAGGCTAGTAGAACCGATGATGATTTCCCTCTTTAACTTTTCCGTTAGCTTGTGAATTGCACGTAGCTGGTACATAAACATGATAATTAACGAGAGAAAAAAATTATTCAAGAACAACAAAGAGTGATGCAAGCTTCAGGAGAATAGATACCTCAGACCGAGTAGCTCCTCCAATGATAAAGATAAAAATGCGCTGACCCATCTTTCTAAAATCACTAGATGCATGTCTTAGCACCGAATCACTGCATCAAACATCAACAAAAGATGGTTCACATTTGAATCTTGAAATGATAATTGAGGCGTGCTACATATCTTATAGTTACTTGCCTGTGTGGGAAACATCATGTGTTCATTGCTGTTATGCTTGGGGCCAAATTATGCTTTATTATTTATATTGTGCTATTGCTCGTATGGAATAATTATAGAACACTTCATTTGGGTAGAGTGAGAAGGGTGATACTACCATAATTATACCAAACTTATTGATATATGTCACAGTCCAGAGTTTTCATCTTAAGTGCAGTCACATGCTCTTTTTAAACCATGACAAACTTCAAGATTTATTTTCTGTTCAGCAAGAAAATGGGAATAATTCAAACTCTACCTTGAATAACCATCATCAGAACAACGACGCCTGGCCCATGTGGCAGTCCGTCTTGATCTCATAGAGTGAGCACTATGAACAGGGCTTGCCCGAAGAGAAGAGCTTTGCAAGGTTCCATGGAAAGTAGGATTTGGTTCGTTCATACACTGATACTCATTCTTTGGCAACTCATCCTTGGCAAGTTTCTCAATCAACTCCTTCAATAAACAATGATTGTTGTTATTAAATGACAATTGATAAGAAGACAAGGAAGAGAGAGCAAAATGCACACTTCATATCAAAGCATAAGGTGATAAATATATTTTATTGAATGTCTACTATGTAGCGGAACTCGTTATCAGTGAATTGTCAACCCGAGCAAATGCTAATTCTATCTCATTTATCATCTTTGCATTTTCACGTATACAAGCTGACACTCTTGCCCTATTACTTCCAAGCTTCGTTCTTCCACCACCATCTATCTACACGATATAACCTAACTACATCCTTCTCACTATTCCTGCTACTTGAAGACGTGCTATGCACATAGCACTTATTTTTCACTCAAATTTCAAGTTCCTTCCTTTTACTATTCAATCTTAATTTTCCTCTTAACACAGATGTTCAAGAAAGGAAATAAATGTTATCCACAAACATTTTCTTCATCTGTAATTTCATTTCTTTCTTCTGTTTATTTTTCTCATGCACTACATAATACAAATATTTAAACAAACAATATTATCAATATTTGTTGTGTGAACTTCCCGTCTCCGTAACTTTTTATTATACCCTTTTTCTCCATGTGAGGAGAAAAATTGCTAATTAACACACAAAATTAGGACTAACAATTAGACACAGTACTATGCATACAAGGAAAAAGATTAAAAAAACAACCAGAAGTTCAGAATAATGAAGATATATCAAGTAAAAATCAACAAATTGTCAATTTTACATGTCCAACCATCATTTTTATCAATTTAGTTACAAAATATAAAGAACTGAAGCACACCTCAATCATCGGGTAAAATCGTGATAATGTCCATGTTTCTCCTTCATTGTTTCGCTCTTTTCTTGCTGCATGCTTCTTCTATTACAAAACAAAAGTGTATTGAAGAGTTTCCGTGAAAATAACTTGCAAAGGAAGGTGTTGCATGTGTACTCATAATAAACAATTAGCATCTTCACCTTATGAACATCAAATTTGAGAGAGAAAACCCCTCCCGATTCCTCCTTTTTAGTGTCTGTTCCTCCCAAGAATCTCATGTTACTTATAGCAACAGCATCGTCATCCGATAATTTTGCTAGCTGAAAAAAAAAACTCACATCAAATGCTGGAAGTGGATGACACGTCACAGAGCACAACACTATATCAAACATTTAATCATGACACATATTTGAATGTGCATGTAAAGCACCATCGATGGTTATCGGCCAACAACAGTAAAAATCAATTAGGGGTGACAACTTTTCATGTTAAACCGAACTGCCAAACCAAACAAAATTTGGTTCAATCACTATGCTTCAGTTTTAGAACAAGAGTTTGGTTTAGGTGTCAGATTACTCCATTTGGAAGCCTAATTAAACAAAAAAAACCGAATTGCATGCCCATATACGATTACAGATGCGAACAAATATGATTTGATAAGACTCATATCTATCCACCAGAATCAGATACAGAGAGGAAGTGAGAGAAATGTATAGATGACACACATCAGATATGAGAGAAAAAAGACTAAATAATCATGTCATCATGTGTTGGGTAAAGTGTCTAAATATTAGAGAATGTTTAAGTAAGAGCCAACCAATTAGTCCAACATACACCAAAGGCGTAAAGTTAGACCCGGGATCACCAAAAGGTTTCAGATTCACTAATCATAGATCATAAGAGTTTCAGCGGGTTTGGCAGAAATAAATATCTGAATACCTGTATCTGACTTTTTAACCTATAACTGCATCAGTACGTATATCTTATCAAAATAGAAAATTGTGTCCTTATCAATATTTGAACCTGATGTAGCAGAAATGAGTAGGGGGTTATTATGTGCTACAGCTATAGAATGAAGCAGTGCCACTGTTAGATAAAATGGCATCTTGATGGAAATAAGTGTTTAAATTCTCAAAGTATAGAAGCATGGAAACTAATGAATTGAGAAGTACATGAAAACTAGTGATGTCAAAGAATATCATAGAATTTACCTACCTGCATTAGCTTTTCTCCCTTGTCACCTTCGAACTTCTCAGGATACATGGATGCATAAATCATCAACAAACGCAATTTGCTTTCACGTGTAACATCCTGCATGAGTAATTTAAATCTCAAGTTCCCTTTACAGTTGATCAAAGAAGCAAGCATGTATTTTCTTCTGGGAAAGAAAACTTTTACAACCTGATTTTTCCTCAGGAACTCGATTATTTCTTTCGTCCCTGCATCTCCAAAGACAAGATCTTGCTCGAGTTGTCCAACATCCCTAAGTCCTAACTCTTTAATTATTTTGTTAATTTTTCCTGCAATCTGGATTCATACATATGGTGAACCAGACACAATGTTAGTATAAATTTATTTCTCACAGCTAGCTCGAGCAGCAATATACTATATTACACTGGGTGATAACAGTATAAATGTATTTTGTATATGTTGATTCTTTCTTCTATACTTTCAAAATATAAGCTGATAAAATCTATTGAAGCAGTGAAATAGACACGGAACAGCAGTGCTGCTAAACTTCCCATCAAGAAGAAAAATTTCAGAAAGTATATGGGTCTCTCAGGAAGTAGAAAGACACGCTGATGCCACTAATATGGCCAATTTAATGGGGAAATTAGAGAGGAAGCAAGCTTAAATAGTTACAAGTAGATAGACTGCAGAAGGATTCTTCCAGATTTAACACCCCCTTCCACAATCAATCTGTCACAAGTTCCAAGTAAAGGGAGTGATGTGTTAGATCATCTCTCCAATCAAGACAGGGAGTAACTGCATTCCATTCAAAAGCCCAAGGAAATGACAGATAAGAAAAAATGTTACCTCATCTTTCTAACCAACAAGGAATATATATATATAGTGGCTAGTTTTGACTTAAGAGACTCCAAACACCCATAACTTGAGCAAATGAAACCCCAATAGACAATTTTTATTTGGCAGGGAATGGTTTTGAAGGAATGGACATAATGTTTCTTGTGAGACCAATTCACTTAAAACCGTAAGTTTAAGTATTCCTGGGCAACAGTGCCTAACAATATTGACAACTAATAATTAAAGTTCCCCTCCATTCTCCAATATATAGATGACTTGTTCGGAAAGGTAAATTGAGTATAACAAACATATCTTAAGTTTCCAAGTTTCAACCCAGGACAGCTTGAAACTAAATTAAACTTGATGTTATATTAATGTCACTACCACTACATTGAAAGTCCAAAAATCTGAAGTTTTGAGAATCATTCGGGGGTTTGTATTAGCTTATTAGCTTTTTGTAACACCCTTTATTGGTGGCCAAAATCTAGGCTTCTGCATATGATCCATCATCATCAGAACCAGCAGCAACATCCATTCCACTTTAAACATATGTTAGACTGGCTTTAAACCCAATGTCTGTGATATATAAAGTAATAAAACTGATTTTCCCAAAGCTTATGCTCAAGAGTTTTTGGAGAAACAATATACCAGCAAATCGTAGCCTAACAATGCCTAACACAAATATTAAACAGTGTAAGGAAAGAAGGCGTCTAATTGGTGGTGACATATCTTGTCGTGTTTTGAAATAACCTTCGACACAAAAAGAAAAAAGAAAGAAAGAAAAGGATGTGAGGGAGAGGTAATGCAGTGCACTTCAAAATGATTGTCTGCTAAGTTGACTGAAAAAGTGATGTAGCCATACAAAAAATAAATAAATGGCGCACAAACTTCATTCAATATGTGAAAAGAAGTAAAGAACTATATCAGATCTTCAAGATAATGAATGATGGTGATGAAAAAGCTTTTACTTAATTTTTTAGGTTAGCTGCATGAAATCTATTCTTCCATTCAGTCCTATTAAGGACTATCTCCTCCATTAGGTTAATCACTATCATATCTTTCTTAATTGCTTTTAATTAAATTCTATTACGCCTACCTCTACACCTCTTGCTCTATTCTAATCTTATCAATTCTAATTGGTGCACTTAGTGGCCTCCATTACAAATGGCAAAACCATCTCAATTGAGACTCTCGTTTTCTCTTCAATAAGAGAACCTCTACCTTCTCGTTAATGCACACATCTCTCCCTCTCCCTCTCCCTCTCCCTCTCTCGGTGTATATCCACACTTTCATTGTAACATTCTCATTTTTGCTTCACACGTATATCCACACTTTCATTGTAACATTCTCATTTTTGCTTCACACATTTTTTAAAGAAAATGTATTGCTACAAATTTGAGGTATAAAAGCCGTCAAATTTCAAATAACAAGGAAACTGATATTCAAATCCCTTGAAGGATCAGCAACCTATTCTCCGCAGTAAAAATCTCAATCAACTTCTATAAAATGTTTTGTCCATAAATCTTCCTAGCTCATCACCTAATAAAGTTTAAAAGAAATAACATCAATAATGGAATAATAATGCTACATTTTCATCCATATTATACTTATAACTGATCTCCTCCTCAACCAAGAGATTATAGATTCATAAGCCCAATGATTCTTTTGCTGTTCTTATCGGTGGAATTACATCGTTAAGAGCAGCTATGCATGGACTTGAATTTTTTCAAATAAGTAATCTGTTAAGAGCGTTACCAAACATCTATTTTTTCATAAGCAAGGTCCTTTTTCTCTTTTGAAGTTTAAGAAGCCTAAGGAAGAATTCCAAACCAACCTAGATGTATCTTTTATTGATAACGGCATCTTCGAAGGTATGATATAGACCAAAAAGTCACATAAACACATCTGGAGAATTATAAAGCAAATAGCATTGTCAGAAACAAGAGTGGAGACTAAGTTCCTTGAGATTAAGCATGCCCACATGTTCGGAGGTTGAAGTCATTTATTTATAATAATAAAGATAATAATAATAAAAAAACTAAATCCTAGTTTAGGCATTATAAGTTGTTTATAATAAAATAGTAATAATAATAATAATAAAACTAACTTAGTTTAGGCATATTAAGTTGATAGTTTAGCAAGAGATGAAAAACAAAGTATAATTTGTTCAAACAAACCTCTACATGGAGAGAGAGCTTGTCGATTTGCTCACTGTAATTTGGCAAGGCTTGAACCACCTTTTGCAAATCCCTTGTTGATAGTTCAGCACCGTCTCTATTTAACAAATAAGAACATGAGACGAGTTATATGAAAGGGCACTCACAAAAAGATGCAGCACTTTCAAATCATAAATTACTTGCCGAAATTATATGTCTGGCACTTCTCTTATTACATTTTGAACTATGTTTTTGGTAACATAAATTTATAGGGATGTGTATGTATAGAGGATAGAATATTACCCATTTTCCGCACAGGTATGAATAGGCAACTCACTTAGTAAAGTGAGCTACCAAGAGCTGGTGAGATCCCCTTTCCCAAGTGAGTAGGAGGGGAGGTATCAACCTCATAACCATTTAGCAATGTTTGCGTATATGTATATGTGTATGTATATATGTATATGTATATATAGACACGCACACATATAATTTAAGTCTTGGTTGAGTTAAGTAGAGCAAGAAAGGAAAAAATACACCACATAGCACAATCGTTATGACTCTCTAAATTTTAGTTGCTTTTACTTCTTCTTTTTTTCTCGAGAGAAAAAAAAAATCCTTCTTATGAACTTGAAAAAGATTATGGCATCTAGTGATGCCTTCAAATGCTATTACTATAGATTTTTATGATGACCCTTTTCGTTATATTGGAACATTATATCCTCACTGCCACCCAGATATTTTTCAAGTCCCCGTTGCTCAATTATGATGCTACAAATTCTTTAGTGTTCTTGTTTAGCTGCGA
Organism: Asparagus officinalis; assembly: GCF_001876935.1. Lineage (NCBI taxonomy): Eukaryota > Viridiplantae > Streptophyta > Magnoliopsida > Asparagales > Asparagaceae > Asparagus > Asparagus officinalis. The sequence goes on from NC_033803.1 coordinate 1,883,514, forward strand.
GAGTGGGAGGAAAGCATGAATGCAATGGCTTGAGGAGACCATGAATGCAATGAGTTTCATATTTGAGGAGGAAGGAGGAAGACACCCCCCCCCCCCCCCATTTATTTTTAAAATAATACTTAATGGAAAAGATAGTGCTTTACTTTTACAATATAAACTCTGTGAAGTTTTAAAAGTCTAACAGAGGTTACCTACAAAATATGAATCTGATATCCACCTCTTAGGGGTTGCACTTCCAAGGTATGATTTGCTACGATCAATGGAACACTTTAATTCAATTACAGTATGTCAGCTTCTCATTCATTTAGTACAAGAAAGATACTGAGTTGAAATGGTTCTATGGTAATTTTTAAATGTATAAACCTATACTATTTTCTTCTTATATTTATCATAATTATTTATAAAATTAAATGATAGGGGGTCTTATGACTAACTCAAAGTTATAATTTAGTAATTTACTAAACATCTATGGATCATTGTGATTCGGTTATGAAGTCTGTTACCTTCCCGTTTATTTCTTGGCCCTACAGTAAGTCTTAGATGTATAAATCAGGTATCCATTATGTTTATCATAATTATTTATAAAAAATGACAAATGATTTACATTCAACTTAATAAGATTTTGAATTTAAGCATCTTTGGAGGGTTAATACAAAATTGCACATCCATTCATATTTATAAACATATAAAATAAATTGATTATGAATTCCAAAGTAATTTAAGTTGAAATGTACTAAGGGTTCGCATTCACAACCAAAACCTTTCTACTAAAAAAAACCTCCTCTTGTCATCCCGAAAAACCTGAAACAACAGTTAAAACTATACGGAGGAGCAAAACCTGTCTAGAGTACTGTGAATTGTATCTTCAATGTGTAGAACAGCATTTATGGTAAAATCAGACAGATTTAGACTGAAATCAGGGTTGGATTCAGATTCGCCTTAACAGAAACCATCTTGAATCTATGTTCATGTTAGTTCATTTATACACTAGAGGCATGGCAAGTTCTGACAAAAGTGAGCACAAGCAATGACCCAATGCACTAAAACTTCTTTCCATGTGGGTAATAGACAGGGACGGACTATAGATGAAAGCAATAGCGCCTCGTTTGGCATGCGAGAATCAAGTCAACTGAGAATGAAATTAAATAAGGAATGGAATGGAATAAGTGTGGGAATGGAATGTCCATTCCCATTCTCGTGTTTGGGTGCAATTAGAGGATTAAGTGGAGTGTCAATCTTTTTTATTTTTCATATCTGTAACTACTATGCAACCAAGGCATATTTAGAAAATATTACTTTCCACTTAAGTGGGAATGCCTGTTCCCTACCATTTTATTGGGAATGCTCATTCCCACATAATAAGAAGTGGGAATGTGCATTCTAACTTCCACAAAGACGCTGTGGTTGGTACGCATGAATGAGAAAGTGGGAATGTGCATTGCATTCCCACCCATTCCGCATACCAAATGAGGCCGATCACAACAAAAACTTGGTTTTTGTTAAAAGGAAAGGAGAGGAATATCAGAAAGATTGTCATAACTGTTTTATGGAAGTATGCTACTAGCAGCAGGCATTTGTGATGGATGTAGCAAGTATAATATGTTTAAAATTAATTAGCTTAAATCATATACATAAGAAAATTATATAACTATTGCTCTTTATAACAAAGAACAAGCATTTAATTTAACTAATAATATAACTTTTCATCACTAATCAAATAATTTACTTAGTAGTATATAAATATTCTAACTATAGCATTGACTCGAGAATGGAAAAAGTCAAATAAAGGTGCAAGGGTAGGTTGAACCAAAAGGAGTTGATGTCAAGCGTAGGATTTACACCCAAAAGCCAGTCAAATACATTGATGAAATGGGTAGAATTGTTTGAAGATGCTTTCGAGCTTCAGTACATTGATGAAATGGGTAGAATTGTTTGAAGATGCTTTCAAGCTTCAGCTCACTTGTCCTCGGAGTAGGCCTTAATGTTTGTAACAGATACTGACTTATATAGATTGATATGCACAAACCCAATCCTGTGTAAATATTGGTCAAATACCAGATCTAAGTTTCAGCTTTTCAGTAAACGTCTATGCTGGCCTTGTTGGGCTAGAGTTTCTCCCCTCTCCAGAATACAGATCGAACCAAACAACTTATATCAAAATTTATTACAAAATGCACTTATGCAATATAACCAATACAGAAAAAACATCTGATTTATTTCTCCAGTTAAACTTGAGATAAATATGTGTGTGCATGAAGTTTATTTATAGCACCCAAACAACCTGCACCAAACTTTATTACAAAGCGAACATAATGTAATACAAATAATACAAAACACACAAAAAGCATCAGAATGATTTCTCCAGTTAAATTTAAGGAAAGTCCCTTACCTTTCTAAATACACACACACACACATACATTATTACACAGGAGCATATGCATACATGCATGCATATATGTGTGCAATGGACAGTCATCATAGTCATACTTCAAAAACAACCTCCAGATGGCAGGAGATAAGTAACCTAATAACTAAGGTTCTGTTGTTTCTGAAGTTTGTCAGTTTTATTATATGAATCTAATGTGAGTAAGAAACAAATAGTAACTATGCATGAATTACCTTGAGTCATGGTGAATTTGTGCTGCTTTATTCTTTGATAGGAAGTTGGTCATCTTCTCATGTAACCTTTCATTAGCCTGTAACATAATTTTTATATAGTAGGCATCAGAATTCGGGAGTATAGTGTCACATGTTAAAATATTTGAAGTAATTCAAACACACGTCTGCTATGTGTGCATGCCGAAGCTCAAGCCAGATAGGATCATGGTCCTCCAAAAGAACTTCCCTCTTTTCAACTGTTCCAGATTTGCTTAGCACCTGCTCATATGTGCCAATGGTGAACTGATAGACATGAACGGAAGAAATGGAACAAAACATCCAAGTACATGTTTGTTTTAATCATAGCTTACCTCATGGACATATTTGTTACCTTCCATGTTTAGTAAATCATGACACATTGCATCGTAGGTCCACTCATGGATGATAGGAGCAATCTGTAACATGAAACAATAGATAAAGTGGCATAGGCCATATCTCAATCTTTATTATTCAAAAAAAAACCAAAAAAAAGCTCAGAAGGTACAGGAATGTTTAGTGTATACCTGGTCAACTGAGCGGTCCACAATGAGTAATTCACAAGTTTCCCTCTGGGGAAAATCAGGGATCGCAGTTTTATACCTAGCAAGGCAGTTCCAAATTCCAGCAGCAAGCTTTGTTGGTACTAAATCAGAGAGTGTGGTCATAGTAGAAGCATCTAAAGATGACTTTGCAGCACGATACCGCACATAAGGAAATTCCTGAAGTAAGTAATACAACTCAATATAAATCATAATCCAAAGTATCAAATTAAGAACAGCATGTAAATCTCAATATGATGCAAGGAACCAAATAACTACTAGGATTAAACTGAGAGCAGGTAAAGAGGAGTTAGTTCTGGATCAGAACAAATGGGAAGGAATTATACTTGTGCCTGTGTGAAACATATCATCACTCATCACATATATTCACACATAATATCATGAGGTTGTTGCAAGAGTGCCTTCCAAATTTATAGTATATATTGGCCTGTATTGTAGTTTACCAAAATGATGCTACATTCACTTGCCAAGAAAGAGAGAGATCCACATGATCGCATCAGAGTTAGTATAAGATTGATTATCCATCAAACCTTCCAGTTTCTTATATCTTATTTCATTAATATCTCAGACTTATACAGTGCTACCTCAAATGAATTTTCCGTATAAACATCAGTTACATAGTACCCTGCAATTTTATTTTATTTTTTGAACCAGTTTAGTTATCTACGAGAACCCTGAAACATTACAGATCCTTAAATTTATATTGGCTCTGGAATCATAAATTACATAAATAAGTTGAAATTAATATAACATATGGATGATGGATGATAATAGAAAAAAGAAGGCTGCAATCCTGATTATGGTTGCGAATAACAGAATTTCTTTTCTCTATTCAGCACTATTCGAATAAACTTTTTTTTAATAACCCAGCCTAGAATCGAACCCAAAACCATTGAAGCCATATTGGAACCTCCCAACCGTTCGGATCACCCCCGGTGGGCTTTTAGAATCTACTTGACCTGGTAAAAGTTGCGCATATAGACAAACAGGACCAACATAATAGTTTAAGTAGATCGAGCATAGTTGTGTCATTTGCACTTCACAAATTATGGTGTTTAGATTGAGCACCTACCTACATGCTTCATCTTATCAAGTGGTTGGTGTTTGAGCTTACATGTATGGAAGATCACCTCAATGCAAAAGGCCATTCTATGCTAGTCCTTACCATGGTATATCCTATATAATCAGATGCACAAGGATTTATACCAATATATTGAGCCATAAAATTCCCTGAACTGCCATAGTATAAATACAGACCAAAAATTTCTACTAAACATGGAAATGGATGTCCCAATGGAATTGCAAAAACAGCCAAGCATACTTCCTAAACTGCAATTTTATACACCTATGTTACCCTACTAATATACTAAGAATGTTTTTATCATACCCTCAAAGATGCAAATACTGTAGCAATGCGGATGGCCATTGTATTTAAACAGGCATTGTATTTGCGAGAATTTTCTGCATTTTCGGCAAATAATTCCTCTAGAGCCCTCTCGTGGTCAGTAATAAAACCCTGCATGGAATAACTCAGGAAGTGAAATCATTTACATACCAAAAATTAGAACTCAGATATAAGAAGCTTTTATATTTTCTATTGCAACCGAATTTATGTATGATTTAGGATCTAGAAAATAAATTAAAAAAAATCAGAAAAACAAACATAAAAAAGAACAAGAAAAATATAAGAGAACAGTGGTCTTACCTGACTATCAATTGCAAAATATTCCAAATTCATCTGTTCCAAAAAATGAAGAAAGTAACAGACCATTAAAGTACCAAATAACATGGCTGCAATCATAAAAAACGAACTTTAAAAAGGGTATCACTTGAACAAGGTACGGTTTTAGTAATAGGAGAAATTAAAGGGAACAGTTTGAACCTCACTCAAAGCACCTATGCGAGGTACTACACTTGCGTCACACCTTATGTGAGACACCAATTCTTTCGATGCAGGTGAACTGAAGAATACATATGCCCTGATGCAAAATATAATAAATTTCAATATAGAAAATTGAAATTCCAAGATAACACATAGCTAAGACTAATTCCAAATCAGTACATACTTTCTATACAAAGGACGTTTCCCGGACATGTCAGATAGGAACACAGCAACACTGCAGAAAGAGAATAGTCAGAAAGATGGGATGACCAAAATAGCATGATGATATACAAAGTAGTGCAAAACAAGCATATGCGCCAAAATAAGCAATGCATCTAGGATCCCGTTCTAAGAACTTAGGACCACTGTTAGGGAAGTATGCATGTTGCGCTAGGGAATCATGGACCACAAAAAATAAGTGATGCTTGTGCATTCATGCAAAACTATATACATCAACAACTATAGATCCATCTAGGAATTTTCGAAGTATATTAATGATTAATGATTAAAACTGATATTTTGTACATATTGTCCAAAAAGAATGCTATAAATCTGTGAAAGATTACTTTGAGGGGCTTAAGGAAGAGATGGATTCCTGAAGACGACTACTGGTCATCACATCATTTACCACCTTCCCATGGAAATTAATAGCAATGACACAAAGCAATCCAGCCACAATTTGAATGCACACTAAGCAATATATGGTTCATAATTGACACTTGCCAATAGCCTGTAGCCTACACAAAATAGCTATCATTACAAATATAAATATTCCGTAAAAGTTTCAAAAGATTAAAAAGTTAAAACAAAAGTTCACAAGCTTGCTTTCACCATCCATTCACCCCCAACAAAAAAATAACAAAAAAAAGATTAGTGCAACCTCTTCATGATAGAAAAAAGGACCCCAAATCATAGAAAAAATTATAAAATTAAAAAAAAAGCAAAAGTTAAAAAAAAAAACTATTGATACTTGCATCTTTGAAGACCAAAAAAATGTCATCTAGAGAAATATTGCACATCTCCAGCTACAAACTTAAATAAAAAAACTAATCAAGGAGACAAGATTGACTACTCGCCAAGCAGTGAGTAAAAGTCATAAAGTTGTTTGCCACTTTGCCCCATGCAAGACTTAATTACTTGTCATCTCAAAATAAGGCAAGTGACTTGCCATTGTTCAAGTTCCCATAGGATCCCTACCTTGGAGCTTGAAGCCATTGCTCTAAGAAGCAGCGTGGACGCCCACCTAGACCTAAGTGGTATCTAGGCTGCTCGCTCAATTCTTGAGGGCGCCAGGCAAACATGGGCAGGTTATGTGAACTCACATCGTCAAAAAAAGGTGTATTGCCCTGCTAAGCATAAGTATGGGTGCAGATAACATGCCAGGTTAAAAGGGATCATATCAGAACTCGATCCAAGTTCCTCTGACATAAAACAGTAAGGACAGACTGTGAAATTCTGAACTAAATCCTTCCTCTATCTGTGCTAAGAAAGCGCCAACTTGCCACTTAGGGCGCTCCCGGCTAGACACCTGGGTGCTAGGCACTATGTCCAGCGCCCGGAACCGCCTAGAGCTTTCTAAAATATCGCTTTGAGAACAACTTAGCACACAACTCAGTGAGAATCATCAACAAGACGTTACCCAAAATTTTATTAGCTCAGCCATATATAACTCTTTTTTCCATTCTCTCTAAACTAGCAAGTAGAATAATAATAACCTGATACCAGGGTCAACTCATTTCATGGTCTACCATAGCAAAGCCACTTTAACTTAAAAACACAAAAGAAAAAAAAAAGTCCTAAATGTTATCTTCAACTGCTATCCAACGTAAAATTCTCACTTCAACTACACTCAATATCAATTTGGATTCACTCTGATTTCGGACCATTACAACATGGATGGCTCTCTCCAACTTCACAGGGATTCTGGAGTTGCATAATAGTCAGAAACACTTCCCGCTTCAATTATCCCAGTTTAATTCCATGAACAGTGACACCAGTTTTAAGAATGAAGTCATAATCAATAGATCCATGCTGCAAATGACTCCCACCAAAAAGGAAAATCTAATTATACAAGAATAAAGATGAAAAGTCCTTTTCATCCATGGTAGGGTTGACCAGGTGAATGGTCAAAACAAAAAAAAAAACTGACAAAGTCTAACCCCTAAAAAACATGTCCATAAAACAGATGGATTCATGGTATAGGGTTATGGAGGAACCAGATCTTACGTCCTAACAGGAAAATGCTTACTATCCCACTCTTCTAGTAGAATAAAAATTGTCTCAGATAAACCAGATCTTACATCAGAAATCACTTGAACCAACATATATCTACCTAAGTGCAACACAAATGGTAAATGATGATGGCTTACACAAGGATCAAAAGGAAATCCAGCCAGATAAACCATGGTTGAAAAATAATGCACATAACTGAGAAAATATGGTACAAAACCAAGTTCGCAAGTACATTTAATGTCAAAAGTACTCAGAGCCTAAGATCTTGGCGAAACCAATGATGCAAAGGGCATCGTTCTTTCATTTTTTTCAAAAGGCTCATTGATGTGAAAATGACAGCAAGGTTAAGGCCAAAATACAGTTTTAACAAAAATGGTCATTGACAGAGAAGTTTTGTTAAATAGGCTGAGCTACAATTAAGTGCAGTACCAGAAGTTTTGAGGGAAATGTATCTGATCATTTAATATTTTAACTCGAGATGTGTACATTGTAAGTAGTTCCATATATGTGCATCTGATACAAGCATTCTCTGGGAAAGCTCAATGACGAAAAGTTAAAAAAACGAATTCAAGATACCAAACATGCTTAAGACCAACTGCCTATGCAACAAGATGACACATGCATGAACATACACACAAGCACACAAACAGACATGCATCAACGCATGCAGGTACATAGCACACAAAAACAACAGTCTAGTGGAATGAATACTGACAATAGAAAATAACTCTAATCCAATTAAACATACTTTTCCTTAAGAGGCTGCATAAAATATATTGCATCCATCGCGGGCATCGGCTGCCTTCGTTTGTGAAGGTCTTCCATCACTACAAAGCAAATAGAGCCAATGAGGAATGCAAAAAAAAAGAGGAATGCAAAAGAGGTCATAAATTCACACTAAAAGCAAAATGCAAAAATTGTCATAAGTATGATCTCAAAAACAATGCAAAAGAGATCATAAATTCGAAACGGAAGAGAAAAGCAAAAAAGTTCATCAATTTATAAGAACCAATAATATGATGGATAATTATACTTTCCGAACAATTCCTACACTACTAGACACAAGTGTTTGAGGGTATTTCTACTTGAATTGCTATTAAGATCGATGAGTCATCATGGACCCCACAATCCTTGGGTGTAGTAGTGTAGGAGTAGCTTAAAAAGTGTAGTCTAGTTAGCACTACTCTAATATGGTTAGGGGTAAAAGTAGAGTTCTGTCTGGAAAGAATACTGGTCAATGAAGTAAACTTTCCACTCTTAAAACTCGAAGCTAGAGTAAGGGGCAAAAACTATGTAGCATGAGCATACAACATAGAGAAATTATTAAAGCATAGGCCATGCTGAAGCAAGCACAAATTTGTTTCTAAAACATGACCAGAAAATTGCCATTCCCCAACATAGAAATTAACAGGAAACAGAACTATGTAGCATGAGCATACAACATAGAGAAATTATTAAAGCATAGGCCATGCCGAAGCAAGCACAAAGTTGTTTATAACATGACCAGAAAACTACCGTTCCCGACATAGAAATTAACAAGAATTAACTAGCCTCGTATAAAAACAAACTGCTATTGGCTAGAACCGTTCCCGACATAGAAATTAACAAGAATTAACTAGCCTCGTATAAAAACAAACTGCTATTGGCTAGAAAATGAAAGAGAGAGAAACACAGATATCCAATAAGTTGCACTTATCAACTTACATGAAACTCCTTCATCTGTAACGTCAGATATCTTGCACGAACTTGACATGATTCTCAAAGCAACTTTGTCCATGATGAGTACCTGAAAGAAACCAGCAATCATCAAATTCGATTAAAGAAATAACTGAAAAGAAAAGTATAATGAAAAAAGTAATCAGGGGTTAAACTTTATATTTTATTTTGTATTTTAAACGGGACAACCTCTACAACTAGCAGATGACCTCAGATGTCATGTCAAGGAAACAGTTATGAATTGATATCAAGTCAGTACAAATAAAAACATGAAAATATCTTTCAACTAGTTATCTTGTCTTATGTGTAAAAAGCTGGCATGATTAATATCTATGCTCCAACTTGAGGAGGGGGGGGGGGGGGGGGGGTTGGTGTAGCACATTTTGTTCCTTTGCAGCCACTTATGTATTTCTTGCCCTCTACTCAACCTATCATCTAATAAATAGGTTGGCATGGCTCATTAATTGGACATCTCTCTTAGTTTTCTCTTTCTACAATCCTTATCACCAATTCAGGACAATACTGAAATAGGCACATTAACAATCAGTATTAAGCTTATAGCCCTGAATTATGGGAAATAGGAGAGCTTCCATACAACCTAGACAGCCTGGTCAGTAGAAATATCAGCCTTCAGTCATGCTATTTAACTAATATCTAACCCTGCTTCTCTCTGATAATTTTAGCCTTCTTACTCCAGAAATTCATATTAAATAAAAGCCTCCTTCAAAAGCTATACAACTATATTACAGTTATATATATTGTCACACAACAACATGTGCGCTATCTATATTAAAAAATATTCAGATAAAAGTGTCCATATTAAAAGAAGAAAACAGATGAAGGATTAATAATTTGAAAATTGGGATGATTGAATTCACAAAGCAACGTGTGATAACCACTATCTTCATTCTTAAAAATCTCCACAGACATCAATGCACGGCACAACAAATCCAAAGTAATAAGTGAGAACTGTTTGAGCACATATATATAGTATCTCCACAATGTTAACTTTATCAGTGGATGGAGCTAGTAGCTTTAAGTAAAGGAAATCTTTACTAAGAAACTCCAATGCAGCTTCTCAAATGTTGGGAACTGCTCGATATATGAACAATTGAAAATAAAGGGGAAAGTCCATGAAAGACCGTATATCAATCACCATCACCAGGCCCTACACATTAAAATGAGGCCAGCTGTTGAAAAACCGAACAAAGCGACACCAACATGTCAATGCTAAGTATGTTAGGGCAAAATTCTGGTCCCTGCATCCGCAGAAAAGAGGAGGAGGGCCATGTGATAAAACCTAGAAGGCCTGGTAGGTAGAAAAGAAACCTATTTAAACATGCTTTTGGAAGCTTATGCAACAAAGGAGCAACCCTTCTAATTTGCCTAGAATGGCTAAAGAGTCCAGAGACACAGCGGAAAGTTCACAAAACAAAAAGAGAGAAATAGGCAACCACTGTACAAAAAGACATAATTGACTATATGTCCTGTAAAGTGAAAATATTCCAAGACATTGATAACTACACAGCATCATGCACACTTCTTCACCACTGCAGACCATGTAAAACATGCAAATGTAATATGAACCGGTACATCATAGAACAAAGGTGGATGTAAAGGAATATAGAAGGTTATATGTCACTATTACCTTCCATGGTGCCTTCGAGTCTTTCTTTGATTTGGTTGATCGAAGCATTTCATATAATAATCCTGGAATTCAATTAAATTCGAGTATTATGAGAAAAAAGAATGAAGAGACCACAATGCAAGAGCAAGAATGGTTGTAATACGTAAGAATAATTATAAGAAGCCATGCCAAAACCCGTTTCAAAATAACATTATCCTCCACCCGTCATCCCTCCTCTTGAATCAAACACAAAATATAACCTGCATCTAAGCTTTAGTAAGAAAATAAATTTGAGGTTCAGTGGGTCAATAGGTCTCATGTTAACCTGGAAATCAATACTGAAGCTTGATGCTTGCCAGGATATTCAGGATTTCATGTATCCAATAAGCATAAACCATTCGACCGAGTCTATATGCGCAGGAAATATTTTTTAAGATTTTACTGAAATGAAAGTTATAGTTAGATCAAACTAACAGTAAGTCACCATCAACATCATGAAATCAAAGGGGACGACTTGGCTGTTTGTGAACTATACCGTCAATCAACCCATAATGTAGTATTATCAAGAATATTTTCGGTTTTAATAGAATATAAAGTAGCAAATAACCAGTGTTAGCATGTCGCGAGGGACTACTTTGTGCTCAATTAGAAACGGGTCTTAGTTGCCCGTTTGCAACTTTATACTGACTAATAAGTTCCCAAACTTCCATCTGCCAGCTCTGTGATGAAGGGGTAAAACCAGCAGGCGCAAGTCACTTGCTAGTTCTCTCTAATAACCTTAAGCCATGTTCAGGCATCAGGTTTCTTCACATGAACAAAGTGACTGAAATCTTGTTTCCACTTGAATGTGATTATCTCACACTTCAAATACATTGCCGCCGAGAAAATCAAAAGTTGCCCATAAACTGCAGCCCTCATCCAATCCACTGAAAATTGCTACTATCTTATTCTTTTCAGACAGTAATCGCATCATATAACATATTATACCTATTATATTTCAACATGCATACAAATTAGGACTAAGAAAAATTACTCAGTTCAGTACTAACATCCCAAAATTAGCAATCGAAACAACAAAGATCAAATCGAATAGAGAGAGAGAGGGAGAGGGAAGCATACGCTCTCTGGTGATCTGGCGAAAGGTCTTGTACTCCGCCCCGCCGTGAGAAGACGAGTCCGAATCCGACATGACCGATCGCTTGAAATCAAGGAGGGGGAGGAATTAGGGTTTTGGCCGTCTCGAGAGGGGATCTGAGGCCTGATCCCGCTCTCAGCGACGATGAGAGAGACAGAGAGAGAGAGAGAGAGAGAGAGAGGATTAAATCAAATCAAAGAAAGAGAAATATTTTCGTCTTGATTGATTTATATAGGCTTCTCAACGAGGGGGGATGATAAAAAGGGGAGAAAGCAACCGCTGGCCGAGGCTTTGACCACGCGAGGGTAAAATGGGAAGACTAGGTCGCGCGCGCGTTCAAGATACGCACGAGGTTTTTCAAAGATAGGGAAATTGGCCCCCTGGTGCCAGGAGAAATTACTAGAGTAGCCCTGTTTATTTTTCTATCTAACCATTCGTTCAGAAAATATTGTTGGGTTATTCAGTTATAAAAAAATAACTGAACTCGCCTATGGAAATAATTTTTTTTATTTGTTCGAATTAGATCCTGAAATTAGGAGAAATTCCCTTTCGTCAGTCACGCGATGGGATGTTGGTGCATAAATAGAAAGTAAAAAATACTATACACGCTAACATGTATGCGTACATGCGCCGACAAATGTGAGAGGTGAAACATGAAGGCTTGTATTCTACTATATTTCACGGTTTGAAGAAAATATGATGTGACAGAAGCGTAATATAGAAGTACACCGGGTTATAATCATGCAAAAATAACGATGCAAACCCAGAAAAATCTTAAGAATCGAGAACCTTCTGAAATAGGATAACCCAGACGAAAACTAGCATATAATGAGGCCTCATTAAATAGGATGCGAAACAATTGCAACGGTACTAAACTACCCTCCTAAAATAAAGAGCTTACTTATAAAAGCTAGAAACTAAAACTAAAAAGGTTAAAAAAAATTTATAAGGTGACGTGAGCCTGAAGACGGATTCCTTTTATCCCAAAATGATAATGGTCATTCGGAGTGCAGAGCACTTTATGATCTTTTGGAAAATATATTACAATAAAGATTCTGTATCGGGAATTAAAATATGTGGTCTATTGAAGTCGCGCATCAAAATGTACCCGGAGATTATCTTTTTTTCTTGGATCATCCAGGCTCCATACAATCTGATCTCTCCAAAAAAGAAAAAAAAACCAGTTATTGCATCTGCATCAAAATAGTTATATCCAATCAAAAATCACAACCTATACAGAGTTGAAGGTATTTTTTTACTCCTTAACCATGATTTGCCAACAATGTGAGGTCTGCAAATTCCCACGGGATGCTTTATATAATATCGCGCAAATGTGTTTCTGGTATGGCTGCTGCTGCATGGCGATGATGATGGGCCAACTTTAGTGGGCTCTTTACGTAACCTTAATTATGATATCAGTTTTTAGGGCATAGAGCTTATGTTATGGACTCATCTATTATTCTATAATAATGGGAGGATCTAAGAGTCACTATCTATGCTACAACAAAACACTGTAGTATTGTTACTGTAGCACTGGCAGGAGGATCCAAGGATCACTATCCATACGTGCACTGTAGCGTTTTTAAAGTATCACTGTAGCTCAGTTGGGATACTGTAGCATTTTTAAAAATGTTGCTACAGTATTTATAAAAAATGTGCTTAAAGATATAATTAGTGTAGCAAAAATAAAAAAATATAGTTCATCCTTTGGACGGGGTGCACACTAGTTAATTATAAAGCCTAAAGCTCAATCTAATAAGAGGGGTGTTAGGGACACACCCTTGTGCACACCACCAACCACACTCCCCCTCATCTATAGTGTAGGGGCCCCACATGTGATTTTTTAAAAAAAATCACATGTGGGGCCCCTGCACTGTAGATAGTGGGGGAGTGTGGTTGGTGGTGTGTCCAAGGGTGTGCCCCTATCATTTCTTATCTAATAAAAGGCTTTGACAACCAACCAAAGGCACGTGTATTTTATAATAATAAAATAACAACACTAAGATAGCTTACCTTTCATACTAAGACTGCCTCCAATTCAAAGACAAAGTAAGCCCAAATCTTCTCTAATACACCTCAGGATCCC
>NC_033803.1:1897411-1899895 GCF_001876935.1 Asparagus officinalis
CTCAAAAATCCTACTCTCATTCCACTTTCTACTAAAAGCTAAAAATTCTAGAATAGACCAGCTCATGGATCAATCACTTTCTCAGTCTCCGTCCTTCATTGCATTCTGTATGTGCAACCTCATTATCATCTCCCTCCTCTTGCTCAGCACATTGATTAAGGAGCCGGCCACTGAAGAAGGCATTCATGCGTCCGAGGCGAAGGTTGCCGAGATTTTCATCGAAGAAGACGCAACTGAAGAAGGAGATGAAGAGGAGGAGGACGAGTTGGAGAAGAGAGCAGAGGAGTTCATTGAAATGATGAACAGGGTTTGGAAGGCAGAGATGGAGACGTTGAGGGCCTAAATCTAAACTGCAGGGTGCGGTAGTGTTGATCAAACATTGAGAATATAATTAATTCACATTATTTTTGTACTATAAAAGATTAAATACTATTAAATTCATGCAAAGGAATCGTGCGTACTTACATCTTTTGGTACATAATAAAATGATTATGAGATTTGCGTTAGAACGAGCGTATTCTTCACTCACAGCTCAAAGCTTTAAATGTTGGTGTATCTACTTGGGCTTGGCCACAGGCTTCGCCATCGACTCAAGTTCTTCATCCATTGGGCCTCATATATATCGGCCTACCTACACATCTATTAAAAAATTTGGGCCTATAATGAAGTCATGGGCCAGTGTACTGGGTCTACAATGCAATCCAAATTTCCAACGCACACCCAAAAGGCCGACTATGTTGCACAAATATTTTTATCCGTGTTCGAATTTATTAGTATCTTACGAACAATGAAAAAGTAATGGACGATTATAACTAAATTTGATATTAATCATAAAGTACTTATTCTCGCAGAACTACTTGCATAGTTGCATGAAAGCGGGTGGCTACCAATCTTTGATGTGTCAATACTCAATAGAGGGCAAAACTGAGATTTCACCCAGCTCATTAAAGATTGGAAAAATTCCTCAAGGACCCAAAATATGGGATTAACAGAAGGGTCATGTGAGGTATCCCCCTCCTGTTGCATAATGAGTTGGCCATCATTAATGATGGTCAGGTCATTATGCAACAAGAGGGGGACACATCACATGTCCCCTTTGTTGGTCTCATATTTTGGGTCCCTGTAGCAAAGCTCTAAAGATTGCGAACCATCCACCAGCATGCAACTGGTTTTGAAAAGACAAGAGCATGAGAGTTTTTATGTAAATTAAAACAACTTAGTGTTACATCTTGTAAACATAGAGAGACCTTATATTTCCAATAAAACTAAATCTTGAAGTCATCGCTCAAATATTTAATTAGGATCCTGTAATATTCCATTGATACCCAAATCTATTCCTGCCTCCAATTCACTTTCGCCAAAAAAAAATGGCTAGAGAATCTACTGTATCACTATTCACAAACAAAATGAGATGAATTTTAATGTTAATATTAATTTCTAGTTTTTGCTCTCTTGGTTTCGCATTCCACGAGCAGATGCTGCAGATTCTTCCCTGCTCACAGTTGTCTTACTTGCTGGAGGCACTAATATGATTGGCCGGCGCTTTATATTTGATTAATTAACAACAAATTACAGAAAAATTAGGTCAAATCCAAGATTCTATGATCAAAACATAGTTGCTTGCAAGAAATTGTTGAGGATCCCCTTGGAGTCTTCCTTGTTCAAATCAATCGTTTTTTTATTTATGCCGACCGTTGACCAGAAAAGGACGAGGGTCATATGAACGTAATAATTTATCACTAAACAACACAAATTAGATATATAATTACGTACTTTGATCTCTTAAGAGGAATTAAGTAACAAGCTCTTTGTACTTGTATCTCTTTATAACTTTTATTAAACTGAGCAAAACTTGATCCCTGCAAAGGTTTCTCTTGTTTTTTTAAAAAAAGCGCAAGCGACAAAAGCTGTGCTAAGAAAAAAAATTCTCTTTTGGATCTTCAATCATTGAGTTTACAGATCAATATAGTTTTATGTACATCATACAACACTAAGAAACATCTAATAGGACATAAATTGCTGCTTTTCTAACTTAGAAGCATATCAAAAGATCAGATTCCTAATTTCTACAATTAGAAAGAAACACAGTCTTTTCTCCAGAATATTTTGAAGAAATTTGCAAAATAGACCTATTTTGCTAAATATTTAACAAAGCGGTCTGTTTTGCTAAATATTTAGCAAAATAGGTCTACTTTGCAAAGTATCCTATATATCATCACCATACGTACAGCTTGCATTTTTGTGACAAATGCACCCTCAACCTTACGTCAATTCTCATTACTTTTTAAAGTGTTTAATTGTAGATAGACCCTAGTAGCGTGGTCTAGTTGCAGATAAACTTCTCTTAGTTCTAATTGTGCGGATAGATCCCTTTACTATTTGCCAAGAGCAAATAGATCCCTCCGACGATTCCTTTTTTTTTTTTCCTAACACTTTTTTTGAAGAGTGAAAAGCATTGGCATTTGGGTTTTTTTAAAAACAATT
>NC_033803.1:1899905-1913338 GCF_001876935.1 Asparagus officinalis
ATAAACACTATAATGATTTTTTTTATTGTTGCCCCTAAATCAGAAATTTTCTCTATTTTGAGCCATTAAAATTCTCAATTACGGTGCTAACAAGGTCAACCACAAGCTTTTTAACTGGCTATATGATTATACAAACGATATGATTCCTTTGATAATCAAATTTAACCTAAAGGTGATTACGGGATAAACATATGCTCTAGTTTCTAACCACATTTCAATTTAAATTAAGCTATCGAGGTTCACATGCTTTTAGTGCTGTCAAAATCTTTTTGATTAGGGTTGTTTGATAGAACTTTAAATTTAATCCCTTTGTGAACTTTTTATGTAAACTAGGTAAAGCAAAAGAGGGAGCTGCTAATTAATGATGTTTTGTCTACTAATCGGGTGTTAACAGAGGAATGAAAGCATCCTAAGATTTCACAACAACTCAAAAAGGTTTTGGAGGGGAAATGTATCCAATAGACTTAGTTTATGATATTAAATGCGCGTCGGAGAGATATAACTCTTAATGAGATGTCTCATGGCATGTTTAGGGAAATTTTGAGTAAGAAAAATTCCCCAAGGACCCAAAATATGGAACCAATAGGGGGGACAAGTAAGGTGTCCCCCTCCTATTGGATAATGATGATCATCTCATTATCCAATAGGAAGGGAACACTTCACTTGTCCCCTCTATTAGTCCCATATTATGGGTCTCTGTAGTAAAGCTCTTTTGAGTAACATAGAGAAATGAAATAAAGCTACAAATGCATTTATGATGACCACATTATCCAAAGCAAAGAGAGATTATTTAAGGGTTAATTTTAAAAAAAAAACCTCAACTATGGGGGCCGTCTCAGAAAACCCCTCTCAGCTATTTTAACTATAGAAAACTCCCCTTGTTTATTGAGTTATTGTAGATAACCCCCTTCAACTTTTAAAATATTATTTATCCCCACTAACTTTTCTCACTTAACCCCCTAAACTAATATCATTTAAATCTAAAGGAACAAATGATTTAAAATGACCCTAGTAGCCCTAAGACATTAAATTTTTTTACCATAGTGTTCCTTCTTAACTTTTTGGGTTAAAATAACTTTTTTTTTTAAATTTCCCCCTCTTCTCATTCCTCCATCTTCATTGTTAGTTTTCCATGCAAATCTAATTTTTTCCCTCTTTCGAAACATTATACTTCTTTTATTTTCTTCTTATCCATGCTTATAATGTCTGAAACAACTGAAACTTTTAAATTTTTTTTGAAGTTTAGTTTCCTCATCAAAACCCATCGA
The DNA here is from genome assembly GCF_001876935.1 of Asparagus officinalis. Taxonomy (NCBI): domain Eukaryota; kingdom Viridiplantae; phylum Streptophyta; class Magnoliopsida; order Asparagales; family Asparagaceae; genus Asparagus; species Asparagus officinalis. The sequence goes on from NC_033803.1 coordinate 1,901,174, forward strand.
ACCAAAGTCTAATATTTTGATTGGGTTGGGTTTTTAAACTGATATGATTTTTTTTTCAACAAAGGGTATTTTAATCATTGCATATTTCATATTAATAATATTAGGGGTTATATAAAAAAATAGAAAGATAAAGGGGGTTTCGTAATACACCCCCCATGGTTAAGGGGGAGTTTTCAAAAATTAACCCATTCTTTAAAGGCTTGAACTGCAGCATGAAAACAGAGCCTAAATCATCAAAAGAATATCAATTTGTTAATTAATTGCATGCCGTGATAAGTTCAGTGAATGAATGTTCCCTCCTTGTTAGTTGGGATGAGGCACTAAAACTGGTGGATTTGTCATTGTAAGCATTGGTTTCCACAAATTTCAGCCGCGATTTCTTTTTTTTTTTTCTTCGAACGTCGATACACGTCAGCAAAAAGGCTAAAACTATTAGCTTGGTCAACTCCTGATTGTATTACTTCACAAATTTTATTGTTTTTGAAATTGTTCTTTAAAAGGAGGGACCCTTTTTATTTTTTCTTTTTCTTTTTTGGTTGGAACAAAAGAGAGAGATTTAGTCATATGTAAATTCCCTCCTTATGGTACATGGACATGCATCCTTATCCTAAGTAGATAGTTCAGGGCTATGTTAAGATTGCTCGTATTATACAAATATTAATTATGTTCTTTCGTGTTTATAAAGGTATCATGAAATCTAGCTCACAAAATATTCGATTTTTTCTAATTTTTAATTTAAACATCTAAAAAGAGACACATGATATGTGACTATAAGGCTGACAAGTTCCACTTACTTCAAGAGAAATTATAATGACTAGAGAGATGTAAGGGGCTGTTTGGATGGGTAAAAGAGGGAAAAGCTGTCAAAAATGTTAGCTTTTTGGCAGCTTTCCCCCAAAATCACCACATATATAAGAGGTGATTTTGGGGGAAAGCTGCCAAAAAGCTGACATTTTTGACAGCTTTCTCCCATTTTACCCATCCAAAAACCAAAACCAAACAGCCCCTAAATGTCCAAACAGATCACCTGTTAAAACGCATGATTAGAATTTGAAAATTTCCTTGGGGATCCCAAATCATGGGACCCAAGGGAGGACATGTGAGGTGTCAACCCCTGGGTGCATGATCTACTATTCTAGATCATGCACCCAGGGGTTGACACATCATCTGTCCCCCACTGGATCCATGATTTGGGGTCCCTGTAGAACAACTCTCAGAATTTAACAGAAAAATAAAAAAAGCGGTCCCCAAATCGAGGGTGCCAAAGTTCAACTTTCGGAAGCTTCGGGTATCAACCTGATAAAAATAAACTTCAAATCGGGCAAAACTTGGTTGGAGGCATCAAATGAGCAAAAAATAAACGTTTGAATGACATGCAACATACATCAGGACACTTTGGAGTTGCAATATAACCCTAAGAAATATATGAACATAAAAGAAAAAAAAACTTTGGACTTGTAAAACAATTCATTTCAGTGAAAGCTCAAACTATTGTTCAGCAAAAGACGTCATATGACGCTCCTGAGTTGTGCAAGGCAGCAAGGCTCAAGGGAGACATAAAAATTATCTAATTTTCTATTTCAGTCAACCAATCAAGGATCAATTGATGTTTGAGTCTCTTTCATTTTCTTCCACAATATAGAAAATGAAGACCTCAATATACTGTTTGCCATAAAGTCAACCCCCATAGTTTCCAAAACAAAGGACTCCTCCATAAGACCTCAATTTTAAAAGGAGGGCACTCCAAAATGACCTCCTATTTTCATCAGTGAACATTTTTATAGAAAAAAAATAAGCAAACCAGACTATTACGATCTCTCATCAAAGATATCATCTACAGTTAATCATGTGTAGACTCTATATACTGTTTGCTAAAGCGTGGGTAGAATCTCTAAATAAATTTACCCGCACCAATAGAATTACAGGGGTCTATCCGCAATTAACCCTAGTATCAACATTCAGATTGGCTATACATTTTTTCAAATATAAATAATACCAAACCTACTGAATTATATTCATTCTAATTTTTCTAGCGGCTAATTTGTAATTTCAATGGAAAGATTACTAATATCAGCACGCTTAGCTTAAGCTCTCACTAGAAGAAACCTACAATTCTAGTCGACGACCATAGTTGGCGCCTCCCAACCTCTCAGATTCAAACAGCAGATAAAATGTTAGGTCCGAAGCCGGTGAAAGTTCGCTAATATGTCATCTTCATTGACCCACAAACAGTACCACGAAATTTTCACTAAATAAATCAACATAACCAAATATATCACAAAAGATCTTTTGATGACAAAGACAAAAGTCAAACATTAACACTTGTGCTACTAGCCTACGACTAACACCAAGTCCGTATATGTACATACTACAAATCTTACGTATTCTTTCTCCCTATCCATTTACTATTCGTATGTACAATACATGCAAATTACAACAGACCCGCGTGTATGTACAGGATGTTCTGAACCATACAAAGTGTTCTGATAAGATTTGTATGCGACGGTTTGGGTCTAAGAGCAGGATCGAATTAGTCCCAAACTGTAAAGATTCCTCTTCACCAAATTGCCCAAGTAATTAAACCCAACGTTGACGCCGCCCTCTTCTTCAGCCCGGGGGGTTTTTGCCCTCCGAACCCGGTCCTCGACCACCTTGAGCCGGTCCGGTCCGATCCTCTCGATGACCGACGCGACTGTTTTCCGATCGACCGGGTGACCGGCCGAATCCGTCACGTAAAATGTGTTGACCGCCGTTGAGTCCCTTGTTGAGACCTCTGCTCTCGTTACCGATAACCCGTTTTCTCGAAAAGTTCGGGTGACGTCAGCGAGCAAACCTTGGCGATCCACTGTGCATAGTTCTAGTTTTACACCCTGAAACAAAAGTTACTGGTGTGGGTTAAATTGGTTTTTGAATTGAAATGTGATTGAATTTGGTAAATTTTTGATTTTTTTTTAAAATTTTATTTACCTCGGATGATCTGCGTTCGATTGCGGCTTGTAAGCACTGAATCACTCGCTGTCTTTCTGCTTCTGAGCTTATTGGAGTCCCATCTAAATGCCTTATGTAAAATTCCTGTAAAAAAGTAAAAAAAGAAAGAATTAAACAAAAAATTGCGAAAAAAATAGAAAAATTTAGAGAGATCCGAGGAGAAAATTAGTACCAGATGAGCTCGATCGGCATCGGTGTCGATCGTGCCGTGAAACACGACGTACTTCATGTCCGTGAGCGTGCAAACGACATCGAACAGGAGCTTGGCTCGATCTCGGCACTGAACGCCGACGACAGAGTACCCCCTCTCGATCCAGTTTTGAACGGAAATCTTCGATTCATCCCCAAATTTTCTCTCGTAATCTCTTTCAGCGAACATTCATATCTGGTGGGTCTCGGTCGGCGTGGCCGACGGCGATACGGAGACACGGCGGTCCTTCGCTCCCCTTGAGATCGTGCACTCTGTTGAGAACGTTTCTCAGCTCGAAGTTATCACCGTCATCCTTCTCGAATCCTTCGATCTGCGATCCAGATTCGACGTCCTTGAGGAAATAACGGCGGCGATCGGGCCGGCGTCCGGTCCCAACCCTAGCTTCGACGATGCTGCACCTCAGGTCGGCGAGAACGGCGAGATCTCGCGACAAGAGGCCGAGGCGGTCGGTGCCGGTGAGCTCGAGCGCGGTGAGCTCGAGATCAGCGGCAAGGAATCGGATCTGAGTCCGAGATCGGAGTCGTTGAGAGACTGCCTCGAGGTAGGCGATGACTCGGTCGTCGGCGAGCTTGCGGCCGAGGTGATGCCGTGACGTGGAAGGCGTCCATGAACCATCGGCCGTCGGAGGAGATGTAGGCTTTTGCGGATCCAGAGGTGAGATCCGATAAGACCCGAACCGCTTCGGAGGTGGAGGCCCGTGCTTCGAGCGCTGTCGACTTTACGAATCGTCGCCGTCGAGCACGCCGCCCATGTCGATCACCACTCTGCAACCAACAAAAATCCAACTAAATACAAAAGGTTTGGGGGGGGGGGGGGGGGAATATGGAAATTTCATGTTTTTGTCTGAATTTTACCGAGGAGTGTTCATGCCGGATGACCAGCTTTTGTATTCATACTAGAGGAAGAAGGTCCACTCCATCGCCTTCAACCTCTCAGATCCGCAAAACTCGGAGCTCTAGCTTGGTGCATGATCTCGTTGAGGCCTAGGGTTTGGTTAAATTTTGAAGGAAATAACGAAATCGATGGATCCAAGATTAGCTTTGGTTGAATCGATCGAGTCGATTTTTGTGAGTTGCGAAGTGAGAGCACGAGATTTGAGGTGGTCTCTCTCTGCTTTGATCTCTCTCTTGATTTTACCGAGGAGTGTTCATGCGGATGACGAGCTTTTGGTATTCATCTAGGGAAGAGGTCCACTCCATCGCCTTCAACCTCTCGATCCGCAAAACTCGGAGCTCTAGTTGGTGATGATCTCGTTGAGGCCTAGGGTTTGGTTAAATTTTGAAGGAAATAACGAAATCGATGGATCCAAGATTAGCTTTGGTTGAATCGAATCGAGTCGATTTTTGTGAGTTGGAAGTGAGAGCACGAGATTTGAGGTGGGTTTTCTCTCTCTCTCTCTTTTTCAAATTTGGGATATAACGCCGTTGCGGTTTCCTTCGGGGTGAGGACTCTGTCGTATTTATGGTCCGAGAAAACCACTGTTTTTAATTAATTATTAATTAGAGGGGGTAACAAGTTAGCTTAACGGTAGTTAACTGATTGGCGGTATATACCCGAAATTTTTTGAATGAATAACAGTTTAATTTAATAATTGTGTATCAACATTAACAACCAATGAAAAATGACTCAAGGACCCGAAAATGGGACAGATAGTTAGGTGCCCCACTCTAATTGCATAATGAGCTGGTCATGGCCAGCTCATTATGCAATTAAGGGGGTAATGACGTAGCCAAGATTTTTTTTTACCCTGGGCGAAAAAATAATCCTGGTTGGCGATGAATCCCAAGGCGCAAACATCGGTGAAAGAGATGCCTCGTCCTCCTGCTCCCCCGTCGTCAGAGTCAGTACAAAACCTAGCTTTGAGCGAAGTGCATTTTGTTATAGTGCTCATAGCTTCTTTCTGCATTGCCCTCGAAAAGAATGACCAAAGATAATGCAAGTATAGGTATTGCAAAAAGTAAATCTTAGGTAGCATTATCCATCAGCCCTTGTTTGCATAGAACGCCATGTTGTAAGTGAATGCATCAAGCTCAACATCCCCTTGTATTTTCCCCTGGGCAAGTCTCATGTGGCTCTGCCACTGAAGAGGGGACACCTCACCTGTCCCCCCAATCTGGGTTCCTGTAGAAGCACCCACAACCAATAGGCATATATAAGGTTAAAAAATTTCACATAATTAGACTCTATTTTTTGTTTTAATAACAGATGAATCTTGATTAAGGACGTCTTGCGTAAGCTATCATTATATTTAAACCTAGGACCCACGGAGCAGGGGGCGTAACCACCCTCCCACAGTGGCAATTGGCAAAACCCTAGCCGCCATAACGAGACACGTACTCGCAACTTTCTATGCGGTTTTAGGTTAAGTTTTTTTTTAAGAATTTTTTGATTTAAACCCATTCCATCTTTTTATTTTACAAACTGATCGACTTTTTTTTTATTTAGCGGAATCGACCCACTTCTCGGTCACGTCAGCAACGTGGCCGAGAAGCGGGTCAATTCTGCTAAATAAAAAGGAGTCGGTCGATTTCGGTAAAAAAAAGTTGAAATGGGTTTAAAACAAATTTTTTTTTTTTTTTAAATGTGATATATTTTTCCTCATTCTTCTACGTGGCGCCTATTGCCACGTAGGAGGGATAGTAAGTAGCTGGTGACCAACTCAAGGATTGGTTTTGCTTGGGGTTAAAGCTAGTGTAAAGTGCTCCACGGGTTGGTTTATTAAACTAATACCGTGCTACAAAAAGGCTCGTGAGCTGTAGATTTGTTAGCTGGGGGCATTGGATTCTTTTTTGCCCTCAGGCCACGTGGCACGCCGGTAACAAATGGGGCCATTTAGCTTAGCCTTCAAGAATAAGTTTACGAGGCTCGTGCTAATTAAAATTTCATCCTTCTGTTAAAAAAAAAAAAATCTCCTTCAATCGCCATCACGCAGTGGCGTTCTCAAAAAGGGGAAAAAAAAAAAAAAAAAAAAAAAAAAAATACAAAACTTCGATTGCCACTAGCTTTGCTTCGTGGTAAGTATTTTTTTTTTGAGCCGCTCAGTGGACGTAGTTTTTTTTTTATCGATATTATCTAAAACATATTAGTTTTGGGCCCGTGCAATGCGCGGATTTATTAAACATTGACTTTTGTGGACAAATGGGACATTATAGCTCGTTCCAGCGTGGCGCCTACTCGGAGGGGTGGGGCCGGAATCTTGAATTAAAAATCCGAATATTCCTCGTCTTAGCGACCATCATTAATGAATGCTAATCAAGGGCGAGACGTGCGATCATTAGCTGTCCGCACGCGACTCGTTAGTTTGAATTTAACACGAGTTGTTGGGGGCACGACAACGGCGTAACGCACAGTGTGACGTGTCGGGACCCCATTGGAGGGGTCGTTGATGGGGAAAACGTGGGAGCATTTAAAAACGGGGCGCGGGAACGTTTCGGGTTCGGGTCCAATTCGAATCGGGTGCGGGTTTGATCTGGGTCTTAAGTCAGTCATGTGACGGGGGTATCAGAGAGGAGATACCGCGGTGCACCAGAATAGATGACAAAATTTTCAAAAAAAAAAAAAAAAAAAAAAAATTTTAAAAAAAAAAAAAAAAAAAAAAATATTTGCAGCTTAATAATAATAATAGTCATAGGCTCATAGCTCAAGGAATCTTTTTAGGCTAATTAGCAATTCAATAAGTTATAGTCTCACTCACTTTACATTTATATTTTTCCGTTGGTTTTTTCGTAGCATTCATATAACTCAAGTTGTTTAGAATTAGCAAGTCAAGGCCTTCAAGATATTTTTCACATTTTTTTTTTTTGGTTCGTAATGAAATCACTGTCATGTCACATAAGAAACAAATCTAGCTGCAATAGTAACAGTGTTTTGATTTTCATTTATTGTGTTTGTTTGAACATAAAAAAAAGGAAATGGAAATCAGTCGCAATAGTAACAGTGTTTTTTCATCAATTAAATAATCTGTTTTATTCACGGTCACTATTTTAACAGTGCTTTTAGTAATTAAAAATTCTTTCTCAAAAATCTGACATGACATCCTACGTGGCACCCCTATTCATTTAAATCACAAAACGAAACAAACATGTGATTTGAAAATCAGTTGAAACCAAAATCCTACGTGACAAGGAGGGATTTCTTAAAATCTGAAGTGACATGGGTTTTCTCTTTTTTTTTTTAGCAAGCAAACAACCCCTTATATAAACGTGAAAAAAACTTTCGTCATAGCATAATAGAACGTACTAATAACAACTTAGAACATGTAAATACAGTGAAAAACAAGTAAAAGCACGTAACATACGAAGCGAGTGAAATTGTTATAACTTCGAAGATAAAATAGCATGTGCACAGCACAAGCTTTTCACGTGGGCAGTGTACTGCTTGTCGGTCGTAAGCCGCGGTGGAACCAAAATAATAATAATAATAATAATAAAATTTGTTGGAAGGGGGAGATATTTGTTTCGTTTCCCGCGAAGCTGGATGCGTTGGCGCCAGTCCTGATAGCGGCTTCTCCCCGTGACGGACGCAAGAGACCGCAATCGAACAAAAGAGGTGGTATTTGACCGAGGTACGAGGAGACAGCGGGCTAAAGCAGTCGGCTTCGTGTCTCGAGCCTACCGATCCTCTGCGGTTCGTGATTGCGGGGATGCGGTGTGATGCACACAGTAGTTGGGGGCACAGTGATAAGGATACTTTCATGATATGATACTTATCACATCCGTATTTCTTTTTAACAATCACCGTTATAAACATGGACGCCGATACGTATATACGCAAAAATCGAACATATATATATATATATATGAATGAATGATACAATAAAAATAGAATAAAATTTAAAAAGCAATCATTTCTAAACTTATTCATAAAAAATAACATGTTTAAAACTTATTTGCCAAAAGCAACACAGTTTCAGCCAATTGACTGATACTTGATCGTTTTTGGTGGAAAAAATACCAAAAATATTCACGGGGCTTCAAGTCCCGTGAAGTTTGGTTTTTTTTTTGTTAAAAACGATCCAGTTTCCGCCAGTTGGCTTAAACTGGGTTGTTTTTGGCAAATAAGTTTCAAAGAGATCGTTTTTTTACAATTATTTTAGGAAATGAGTTGTTTTTAAAAAAAATTCCATAAAAATATGAGATAATCATGTGAGATTTAAAAAAAAAAATTAATATGATACAACAAAATCACTAATGTGTTTGTTACATCTAAAAAATCTAAGATTAGCTCTTGAAATTTAATACTAACCTCAAATTCATTAATCTAAAATTTAAAAACAATTTCAACTATGTAACCAGCATGTATTCAAATATTTCGAATGTAAAATAAGAATGTTTCACTATATATATCTGTATGTATAACTACGTTCCATAGTATCCGTGCCCTAACCGCAGACAGAAATATTTTTGAGTTTGTAACATAATCCTCATGAAAATTATTAATCTCACAGCACTTGAACTTTTGTTTGCCTCACAAACCCCCTGAGCTTTAAACTGTATCCGCATATTCTTAATATTCACAAACAGAAAGATTAATAGTTTTTGAGTTAAGGGGCTGTTTGTTTGCATAAAAAAAGAGGGAAATCAAAGAAAAAGAAACCTATTTCTAAGAAAAATAGGTTTTGGGATTGTTTGGTTGGCTAAAAAAAGAAGGAAATCAAAGAAATGGAGATGAGATGAAATGAGTTGTCACCTTATTATAGGATGATGCGAGTGATTTTTTAAGAAAACTTGTTTTGATGTTGTTTGGTTGGCGAAAAAAATAAGAAAATGAATTATAAAAAACCTATTTCTTGTATTAGGTTGTTTTTTTGTTTGGTTATTTCTTAAAAATAAGAAAATAGATGAGATGAGATGAGTTGTCATTATATTATTGGATGATGTGACTTACACTTAAGGAAATTATTTTCCTAGTTTTTTGAGAGGAAAACAAAGAAATAAAATGTTAATGAGATGAGATGAGTTGTCACAATATTATTGGATGATGTGAGTGATTTTTAAATATGAGATGAGATGAGTTGAGAGATGTTGTGGATGAAAATAATATTTTATTGGATGTGGTGGATGTGATGGATGAGTTGTTGGATAAAAATAATATTTTATTAGATGTTGTGGGTGAGTTTTAGGAATGGAAATGTGTGAAATTGTATTTTTTGAAATTTCTTGGTTTTCATTTCTATTTTTTGGTTTTTTAGGAAATAACCAAACAGGCCTTACAGCAGACCTAGAAAGGAGAAACTCAGTTGACGTAACCTGACAAGTGCAGAGCCCAAGGTCCAAGGAATCAATTAAGTGGGCCTCCCAACTGTGAACCGATATCAACATTTTGATAGCCCAAATGAGCTACAACCAACTGGTGCTTTCCATAAAGGTCGACACGAAGTCAAGAAGAATTGAGGTTAGCTTTCAAATCTTAGCAAATTGAGTAAAATGCAATTGGGCACTTTTTTGTCTCTCATCTTTGGTTTTTTGACCATCTTCTACGAAGTCAAGAAGAATATAAAGAATTATATTTCAGACATCCACCATTTTGTTAAATTCTTCTTATAAACATCAACCCTTCCATCTCTGAAAACCACATGAATGGAATATCATCTGAAAAAAAATTACATTGCCTAGAGCATTCCTCAATCATCAACACACCAGTCAAGAGTATAACGACGTAAAATAGCGCAAAATCCATTTTGGTGCCCGAAAACGAATTCGCTTAGGAGAGTTAATGCAGCCACTAACCAATCCAACATCATAAAGATAAATAAGACATAAACACATTGATCATCTCATTCTCAAGCCATGCTCTCTTTGAACTCACCCACAATCCAAGGAGTTGTTTCTAGCAAGAAAAATTCCCCAAGGACCCAAAACATGGGACCAACAGGAGGACATGTGAGGTGTCCTCCTCCTATTACATAATAGGACCCTTCACTTGTCCCCCCCTGTTGGTCCCATATTTTGGGTTCCTGTAGCAAAGCTCTTCTAGCAAATATCAAATAATCGACATATAATAACTGGACGCTTTTATAATGATGCTCATACGGGAACCCACAGAAACTGTTCTCTTGGAAATAACAAACAAGGTAATAGTAAATACTTGAGAATCTTGTTTCAGCCCACAAAAAAATTCTTCCAAAACTAGCGACCTAGCTCTTCATAGCCTCCTCCATATATGTTTCTCCTTCAAAAAATCCTAATAAAAAACCAAACTTTACTAAATGTATCTGATGAATCTTCTACTTGCTCAGGCTTGTGCTCATACCCCTGTAACATAAAACCCTAATTTGCGCCAATCTGCAAAACCATCCCAAATTTCAATAATTTGCTGATACTCTTCTATAAGAAATTATTTAGCGTTACCTCACATATATGCACCTTAACAAAAGAAAAGTAAAGCAGTGTAAGAACAAATATTTTCGGCATTTCAGTAGTCTCCTATTTGGTTTCTTGCCTGGTCCCCAAGCACCTAGTACACTCAATAATTTCTCCATAATTAACAAAAGAATGTGAAATTAGAAGACAACTTGGTCGAAATCATACAATATAGAAACTGGTGCTTTAGACTCTCAGTTTCAACATTCATCTTGAACACGCAAAACTTATCCCATCAATCTACACTCCAGAGAGCTTGTAACTTGCTTGTGAGTTTTGAATCTACAAACTAGGCGTTAAAAGTGGACATGAGATGTTATATAAAATGTGATACAGCGGATGAATGGCATGAAAAAAATGAGCAGCCTACATCTAGAAGTAAATTGTCTAAACTCCAATAATGCACATCACATACATGTGCAATGATATAGATATCATCCCAAAATCTTAATTGTTAGATGAATCATTCAACATCCAAATACTCCCGGTTTGATTCCCGATGAAATAACCATAAAACTGACGTGAGAGAGTGCTATCCTGAATGGCGACAAGCCAACCAAGAGCTCACTTTGAACCATGTTATTGTAGGCAATGAACTGTAGACCATGGATGATTTAACTTACAATGTTACTGGTTTTGGTCAAGCTGAAACTGAGCAACTATAAAAGAGATGAATTTTAGTGTCAGCTGAAGATCGAAAACATGCTGGGCATCACAAATTTTGCAGTTCAAACTCAGCTTGACACCTCTAGTTATATCTGCGAAAGAAAATATAATTTAGTTAACGGTGTGAATTATTTGAAACAACATTTTTGAAGCAGATTATGAGCATCATAGCATGTATAAATTGTGTCTAGGTCTCAAATAGGGAATCCTTAGTAACTGTAGCAAATAGGGGGAAACTGCAAAGACTTCTCAAATGGAGAAAGTATATCACAAGGAAAGATGGCCAAATTATACCTGATCTATTGTTATATTGAGAAAAACAGGGAAAAAGGTTTCTGCACTACTTAACCATTTGGATGCAGCAGTTATAGTAACTATTTCCTTAATGAACCTAGTCAGATGTCCCTTCACTTTCTTATATATATTCTCCCCTCGTTCACTGAGCATCACTTAGTCCTATACAACAGTTAATTTTATACATCAGATAGCTTCATAATTCAACTACACTTTGTGCTCTTATTCTACACCTTGTGCTCTTATTCAAATCCTAAGCAGACCTGTACAGCTTCATTTTTGAAGGCACGCGTCTAAAAACTCCAACCTTCCACTTAAATAAGGGGAAAATTAGTCTATACACGTAAAATTATGAATTTGTGACCTAACTCAATAGCATGATTGTGCTCTAAATCAACATTCCTAGTTCTTTTTTGATACAATCTCACTTTTACCTCAAGCACAAAATGTCCAACTCCAAAAAAGAGTACCTGCAATTAAATTATGTTACATTTTTTTTTTGTTCTCGCAACTGCAAGTTAATACTCCATTTTGCATCTATATACTATTATTTTCAAAAAGACCATTACACGTGATCAGAAGGCAAGAGATTTTTGCAAGGTGATCATGTATATCGGAGTAAATCAGCAGATAGGGACCTGAAAT
>NC_033803.1:1913348-1913633 GCF_001876935.1 Asparagus officinalis
AGAAAATAAAGCACTATGTCCATACCAGCCCACAGGATTTCATTTTACATTAGCACTATGTATTTTTGCCTTGTTGTCCTGATGATTTCCCTTTAATAGAAGCACTCTATAGTTTATAACAAGTATTTTACATGACTACACACACACAAAAAGTTTCCCCTGAAATGCATAGCTTGCGACAAGAATCCAGTGTTGATAGGAAAGCATTGGCCTGCAACTAAACAAAATACCTGCTACAAAAGGTCAAAAGAATAGGGATTTTTTCCTTTTTTCTTTATGGGCCCT